>NW_006779738.1:1382092-1492223 GCF_000442215.2 Lipotes vexillifer
CTTTCCCTTGTAGAGAGAGTCAAGGTCACATCCCCTCCAACACTTACACCTCCCTTCTCGTCTGTTTTCCGGGCTGTGCAAAAATCCAAACACAGCCAAATGACAGTGTCAACTTCTGTTTCAGCAACAAACTTACTATGTCTTGGAGATGGGGTGGGAGGAAGGGAGAACATGTCAGTAAAACCTTCAGATCTACAGAACCAAGAGTCCGGTGAAAGAAAGCAAGTGGTTCATGAGCTGTAATGTTGTGAAGAATCCTCTTATCCATCACTCAGCTCTACTCTTGGGTTCCTGTATCTGTGCATTCTGCTGTGGGAAATACAAGATATGCCACTAATTCAAAGCACATATTGCATCTGAAAGGCAGCAGCCAATCCCCATTGCGTTGTTTTTGTTAGCACAGATAGAGCTCACCCACGGAGGAGGGCAGAGCCAAGAGAAGATGTGAGAAATTAAGCAGAACCTTTGATCAAAATGTGCCTGAAACCTAATCTACCTTCTGACTTCATGTTCCTGAGAAAATAAAGTTCATTGGTTTTGATTCCGTTTTTTTTTAATTTTATTTTTTTATTGAAGTATAGTTGATTTACAGTGTTGTGTTAATTTCTGCTGTACAGCAGTGATTCAGTTATATATATATATATATATATATATATATATACATTCTTTTTTAAAATATTCCTTTCCATTAGTTCCCTGTGCTATACAGTAGGACCTTGTTGTTTATCCATCCTGTATATAAAAGCTTACATCTGCTGATCCCAGCCTCCCACTCCATCCCTCCCCCAGCCCGTCCCCCTTGGCCACCAGTCTGTTCTCTATGTCCCTGATTCTGTTTCTGTTTCCTAGATAGGTTCATTTGTGTCATATTTTAGATTCCATATATAAGTGATACCATATGGTATTTGTCTTTCTCTTTCTGACTTACTTCACTTAGTAGGATAATCTCTAGGTCCATCCATGTTGCTGCAAATGGCATTATTTCATTCTTTTTTATGGCTGACTAATATTCCATTGTACCTATGTACCACATCTTCTTTATCCATTCATCTGTCGATGAACATTTAGGTTGTTTCCATGTCTCGGCTATTGTGAATAGTGCTGCTATGAATATAGGGGTGCATGTGTCTTTTTGAATTATAGTTTTGTCTGGATATATACCCAGGAGTGGGATTGCTGGATCATATGGTAACTCTATTTTTAGTTTTCTGAGGAACATCCATGCTGTTTTCCACAGTGGCTGCACCAACTTACATTTCCACCAACAGTATAGGAGGGTTCCCTTTTCTCCACACCCTGTCCAGCATTTTTTATTTGTAGACTTTTTACTGATGGCCATTCTGACCGGTGTGAGGTGATACCTCACTGTAGTTTTGATTTGTATTTCTCTAATAATCAGCGATGTTGAGCGGTTTTGATTCAATTTTAAATGGAGTTTCTGTTATTTATTTTCCCCCCAAAGCATCCAAATAGATATACTCTGATACAGTGGAGGCCATGAGGAGAGTGATGAGAATCTGAGGTTCACTCTGGGCTCTTCCTTAATTACTATTTCTAATGGCAAAGGTGCATGAAGACCACTCTCCCCCTACACTGGCAGAAGGACCGTGGAATATGGTGGTGCTGGAAGAGAAGTGTATTTTTTCTGCCCAGCACCTATCATTTGGAGATCTGTCTTCACCTACTCTACATGGTACTTGATATTTTAATCCAAGTTTCTTCAAGATTAAATGGCAAGATGGAGTTAAATGTGCAAGAAATTTATTGGGGAAGTGCTTATCAGAGAAAATGAGGAGGGGGGCTGGAGAGGCTGGGAGCGTGGTCAGACTTGGATGCAGGTCTGATTAAAGAAGAGGGAAGATGGGAAGGAGATGGAGGCGTGTGGGGTGTGTGCTAACCTACTGATGGCCTTCAGAGCACAGTATCAGGGACCTGCAGTTGGAGATCTGAGAGGTGCCTTCGTCTTGGCTGCACAACCAGTGATAGAAGGGAACATGCTGGACTACGCACGCCCACTGCAAGGGCAGTGAGCCTAGGTTGGGTCAATGACATACCCTTTCAGGAACTTTAATATGAGGGAGAAAACCCACAAAGGACTTAAGGTGTCAGAAGCAGTCACACAATGGCAGGGCCCACAGGGAAGTTTCTTCTGCTGACGACTTCAGTGCTGCCTTGATTGCATTTCAAGGTTTTATGGTTCAGCATTTTCTTTGACTGCATGGATTGTTCAGTATAATTGCAATACATCCTTTTGTTTTGAATTTAGAGTTGTTTTCTATTGCTTGTAGACGTCAAAGAACCCTAGCTGAGGTGGGAGGAAGGGGTTAGTTTTTAAAATTAGTAAATGTGGGGACTTCCCTGGTGGCTCAGTGGTTAAGAATCCGCCTGCCAATGAAGGGGACATGGGTTCGAGCCCTGGTCCTGGAGGATCCCACATGCCGCGGAGCAACTAAGCCCGTGCGCCACAACTACTGAGCTTGTGCTCTAGAGCCCACGAGCCACAACTGCTGAGCCCATGTGCCACAACTACTGAAGCCCGCGCACCTAGAGCCCGTGCTCCGCAACAAGAGAAGCCACCACCATGAGAAGCCCGTGCACCACAACGAAGAGTAGCCCCCGCTCGCCGCAACTAGAGAAAGCCCACGCGCAGCAACAAGGACCCAACACAGCCAAAAATAAATAAATAAATAAATTTAAAATAAGTAAATACTTTTAGAGAAATAAAAGTAGGTATTAGTATTGTTTAAAAATTCTTAAAGTACATACATGATTTTATATTGAATATGTTCTGGAAAGTTGCTTTTTTGTTTAAAATTATGTCTAAAATTTCATCCATGGCTACAGTTCAGTATGGAACATTCCATTAGATGGATATGGTTATTCCATTGAAAGATTACAGTATTTTGCATTTACATAGGTGAATATATGTGTATGTGTCTTTTGTGCACCTCTGAAAGCATTTCTACAGAATACGTATCTAAGAGTATAATTGCTGTGTCCTGTGGTAACCACTTCTTTAACTATGATCATATTGCCAATTGCTCTTCATAGTGGTGGTAACAATTTACTCCCCTGTCAGGAATACCGAAGATTTCTCATTGCTTCACATCACTGAAATACTTGGTATCTTTAGATTCTTTTTTTTTAAGCAAGAAGTAGATTTATTAATATAGGATGCTCGCTCGTGAAGGTTACAAGCGGGAAGGCAAGAGGGCTCTGCCCTCTAGATTCTTAAGTGTGGTACAGCCATAAAATATTACTTGGCAGTAAGAAATAGTGAAGTACTGATACATACTACAACATGGATGAACCTTGAAAATATGCTAAGGGAAAGATTCCATTTATATAAAATGTCCAGAAGAGGCAAAGCTACAGAGACAGAAAGCAGATTAGTGACTGCCAGGGGCTGAGTGGGCTGGAGGGAAATGCAGGATGAATGCCAATTAAGTATACAGTTTCTTTGAGGCGAAATGGAAATATTCTAAAATTTATTGTGGTAATGGTTTCACAGTGTTGCAAATATGCTAAAGCCATTGGATTGTACACTTTAAATGGGTGAAGTAGATGATATGTAAGTTATATCTCAATAAAACTATTGCAAAAAAAATAGTTTGGAGACCACTGGTCTAAACAGAGTAGAAAATATTAGCAGTAGTTAACAAAGTGGATGGTGGAGTAATACGAAGTAAAGAAGCCACAATTTTTGATTGCTCATTGGAGATGGCGTAAAATTAGAGGTGACAGATTGCAACCCAGGTAGACTTGCAGACATGTTGTGTTGTGAACTGAGATGATACCAACATAGAGAGGGTGTAGACAGCACCATGTGTCTCCAACGGCTGTGATTTCAGAGACTGTCAGAGCCTAGTGATGTTGCAGAGAGCTTTGGGGCTCCTATAACATATAATTAGTGCATGGCTGCCTTCTTTCTTTCTGATGTACTGCGATTAAAGTATTATGTGAAAATTCAAGGTAAACAAAGACCATGAATTGCTATATAAATATTTAAAAAGACAGAAAGTAATTTTTTTTTTTTTTTTTTTTTTTTTGCGGTACGCGGGCCTCTCACTGTTGCGGCCTTTCCCATTGCAGAGCACAGGCTCCGGACGCGCAGGCTCAGCGGCCATGGCTCACGGGCTCAGCTGCTCCGCGGCATGTGGGATCTTCCCGGACCGGGGCACGAACCTGTGTCCCCTGCATCGGCAGGCGGACTCTCAACCACTGCGCCACCAGGGAAGCCCAACAGAAAGTAATTTTAATTGTGTCAGTGTGGTACAGCAAGGACTAGGATTGCACATATAAGACTTTGAACTACCATGTATACTTACTGTTCTTTTGGATAGCACACCTGCTTGTCAGCAATGCTTTCTCATTCCCAGTAGAGAAATGATGAATATTTATATGGTACAGTAGATGCCCTCAGAGATGCTAAATATAACATAAATCTGTAATTACTGATTACACTCAATTCTGGCTTTGATGATACTGCTATCTTCGTTCATATCCACTTATATCTAAATGGACTTTCCTTATAGATGGGGCTATAGTTGTAGATTTTCCAGAGATCTTGATTTAGTATGGTTTAACTATTGTCAAGAATAATGAGTTGCGAAGTATATCTAAAAATAATCCAGAGTAGGGTATACTCTGAGAAGGTATCAAAACATTAAAAAAAAAATCTCAGACCACATATCCCAATGTGGAGGATTGAAAAACTTTTCATAAAGAATTATCATGAAGGGACTTCCTGACTCCACGCTTCCACTGGGGGTGGCATGGGTTCGGTCCCTGGCCAGGGAGCGAAGATCCCACATGCCACGGGGCACAGCCAATAAACAAACAAACAAACAAACAAATAAAAAGACACCAACCGAAAAAAAAATCACATAAAAAAAAATTATCATGAAGAAAATTCTCTCTGTGAAGGGTTGTCTTATTCACTTATGCATATTTTATTTCAAGAGTTTTCAAGTAATAGTCCCTAAGTTAGCTATACGTTGATCATCATCACAGCTTTCTGCAGGTATGACATTTGGAGCTAATTATCTATATAATTCTGGCACTTCGTTTGTGAAATGAAAACTTAAAAAAAACCTAAGTCTTAAAATGTATATATTTTATGCTCTGAAAATGATTTATCATCAAGCAAGTCCTGACAAAAGGTCATTTGATAAAATGGATTTTCTGCATGTCTGAAATCCTCATTATTAACACCATTCCCTTAATGGCTTCTAAGGAGATGTTTGCATTTTAGCAAGGCTAAGTTTTTGTTTGTTCTTTTTTTAACCTGGAAATAGCCCCTAATTGAGTAAATGACCTGAACTGACTTCAACCAGTAAAGTGCTAGGCATCTGGTGAAAGGGACTGATGTCAGGGAAAAGCCCTAAGAGGCTAGAATAGGGATGGCCACTTTGGTTGCTATTAGGAGTCCGGGAGGTATGAACATTAGTGAAATGGGCTGCTAGGGGTGGAAAGTGGTGTTCAGGTGTGTTCCAGTGGCAGAAGCATCCCCTGAGCTCCAGGTAATGGCTAATTGTGGGACTGTTGTCAGACCTTCAGATTTTTCAATAGGCCAGCAACTTGGATACAACTGTGAACTCTTATTGCTAAAGGTTGACAGCTAATTACATTTTAAAAAAAAATCTGTAGGTCAGCCATTTGTAAGCCAAAATGTTTAGTTCTGCAGGCTCTATGAGACCACAGACCACCAATCTGAAATTTTCACAATAGAACATTTGCCAAAGGAAGCTGAGGAATATTGAGGACAAAAGTTGGCCACTTCTCAGTTGAACCTAGAGCTAGCAGCACCAGGAATTCTCACCTCTGCTCTTTGCACAGTAGGTGTCTCTATGGACTAGGCCAGCTCCCTCCCTGAAGATGGAGTTCAAAGGCAATTCTCAACGCTCAACATTTTTAGAACAAGCAGAGACCCCATCCTTTCCCAAAAGTCACAAGCCAATCTTCTGAGTTGAATAAAATCATGGGGGATACTGCTGTTACTTCTACCAGGGATTTAAGAGCATAAAAGTTCTTAGATATTTACCTTACTCCTCATTCCTCCCATATACTGGTTAGTACTTGGCTTCTTTGATGACAAATCACTGGGAGCTTAGAGTATGAAAGTCCGGCCAGGATGTTGGGAGTTGGTGTTCTATACATGACTAAGCCAATCAAGCTTCTGCTACGGTTAAGAGCATGAGTCTGGAGCCAATTGCCTGGTCAAATTCTGACTCTACTACTGACTTAATAACTGAGCTTAACCTATCTGTAAAATGGGGATAATAAAATACCTGTACCTGAGGCTGTTGTGAGGATGAAGCACACTGATACTTAGTGCTCTATACAGTTGTTTGCAATTATAGGAAAAATATTATTTTGGAAATTTGGAGGAAACTGAGGCTCCAAGAAGCTAATTGATTTGTCTAAAGTCACACTACTTTTAAAAAAAGTAGGTGCTGGGATTTGAACTACAGTCTTTCTAATTCTAAATACAGTAGTCTGGTCTATTTAGCCCACCCCAGATTTTCTCAGAATAATGTGGGGTTTGCCTGATTGCTTAATAGAAATGATTTGTACAAAACCAGCTTTTGCTGCAAATCCTGGTTGCATTGGAATGCAATATTATAGAAATCAATGGTGGTATTTCTAGGCAAATCGCCTTCTAAATGATTAAGTATGAGTTCTTCAAAGAGGAAAACAGGTTCAGGCAATAAGAGAAGATTCACAAGGCAAAGCTGGTCCCACAACCAGAGGGCAGTGGAGAAAAGAAGTGTCTCTAGAAATAGTGGACTCCAGATTAAAAGATTTGTCCCAAAGCAGAGAAAACTAAAAATTTATCTTTTGATGCTTGTTTTGGGACATAGTAGGTCAATTCAGGGTTGAGTAGTAAACTAGGCAGTAAAGCCTAGTGATCAAAAGAGGCCTCCTGAATTAAGTGGCCTTGCAAAATTCACCTATATCCAAAAGTTCATTCAGCAACATTTTTATTAATTCAACATCTATCTCACAAGCAGCTTGATGACCACTGACAGGTAAGGAAAGCAAGGCCTGACTTTAACGAATGACTTACACGAGGTCACATGGGGATTTGCAGCAGAATGAGAACTAGACTCTAGGAACGTGTATGTCGGTGGTGAGGCCAGGACCCTGGACTGGCACATAGCCCAGTCCTACACAGAAGGCTTTATCGAGCTGAGACAGAAAGGTACTTTCAGACCTTTTCAGCCCTGCCCCGCATCAGCTCACAGCAGCAGAAGCCCCAGGCAACTCACACCTGCTAGATTTTTTTTTATAGTTTTTTTTTTTTTTTTTAATTATTTATTTTTGCTGTGTTGGGTCTTCGTTTCTGTGCGAGGGCTTTCTCTAGTTGTGGCAAGCGGGGGCCACTCTTCATCGCGGTGCGCGGGCCTCTCACTATCACGGCCTCTCTTGTTGGGGAGCACAGGCTCCAGACGCGCAGGCTCAGTAGTTGTGGCTCACGGGCCTAGTTGCTCTGTGGCATGTGGGATCCTCCCAGACCAGGTCTCGAACCCGTGTCCCCTGCATTAGCAGGCAGATTCTCAACCACTGCGTCACCAAGGAAGCCCACCTGCTAGATTTTAACAGGCCTAAGATGAGGCTTCTCAGAAAACAGGCTCACTCAGGGACCCCGAATCCAGCAAAATTCGGTGGCACGTAGGGTTTCTGTTGGGTAGTCAGTCTCTGTGGATACATTAATCCGGGTACCTTTGGGCTAACACGCTGCAACTCCTTTTGGAGGCTGAGGGGAGAAAAAGCAGCCAAGAGGACCACCATTCAGCCTGCATCTTCCCCTTGCTTTGCAGGCCCCTTGACTCCCTCCCTTTTTTTGCCCCAGGTCATGGGCTCCCTGTGCTTACTACTCTCACAGCAAATCTCCTACTCTGCTGTAGGACCCCGAGAACCTGAGAAAAGATGCCAACTGCCCCCGTGCAACTACTCTGGAAAGGCCTGGCTGAAAAAGAAGGGGGAGGCCAGGGTTTCCCTGGTGGTGCAGTGGTTGAGAGTCCGCCTGCCGGTGCAGAGGACGTGGGTTCGTGCCCCGGTCCGGGAAGATCCCACATGCCGCGGAGCGGCTGGGCCCGTGAGCCATGGCTGCTGAGCCTGCGTGTCCGGAGCCTGTGCTCCACAACCGGAGAGGCCACAGCAGTGAGAGGCCCGCGTACCGCAAAAAAAAAAAAAAAAAAAAAAAAAAAAGAAGGGGGAGGCCAGGGCTCCGTGGAGGAAGAAGGGAGGGTGCTGGACTTTACGGCTTTCACCTAGGGCTACTGGAAGCTGGAGGAAGATTTTTCTGGCCTTTCTGAATGATCGAATCACTGATTCTGCAGTCTCTCATCTTCTGAGACCGACGTTCTAGAAGGAGACAGCCTGGGCCATGGTTGCCAAGAGGCTGCTGGTGGCAGCGAGCTCCCTGGGGAGCTCCTCCGAGGCACCGACTGGGAGGTGCAGGTGAGCACAGGTGTTGGCCAGGGTACAAGGCCAGGTGCCTAGAACAGCCAGTGCAGCCTAGCTGGGGCCTATGGGGTGGGTGGGAATGGGCTGGGCCACTTACAGTGATTTCTCTGCTAGAGAAGTTGATGAGGAATGATGATATTATATAAAATATATGTGGGTCAATATTAGAACTTTTAAATGTATCCACCATGCCTCTTTGGCTGAAATTCTTCATCAGCTGCTATCCTCATTCACCTATGTTACCCAAAGTGATTTTCTTTTTATTGTGATAAAATATATACAACATAAAAGTTACCCTTTTAACCATTTTTAAGTACACAATTCAGTGGCTTTAAGTACACAATTCAGTGTTTTAAGTACATCCATAATGTTGTCTAACCATTATCACTATTCATTTCCAGAACTTTTCATCATCCCAAACAGAAGCCCCACACCCATTAAATGATAACTCCCCATTTCCCCCCCGCCCGCCCCAACCCCTGGAAATCTCTATTATACTTTCTGTCTCTATGTAATTGCCTATTCTAGGTACCTCATATAACAGGGGTCATAAAGTATTTGTCTTTTTGTGTCCGGCTTATTTTACTTAGCATAATGTTCTCAAAGTTCAGCCACGTTGCAGCGTGTGTCAGAATTTCATTCCTTTTTAAGGCTGAAAAATATTCCATTGTATGTCTATACGACATTCAGTTAATCCATTCATCTGTTGATGGCCCCAGGGATTTTTTTTTTTTTTTTTTTTTTTTTTTTGTGGTACGGGGCCTCTCACTGCTGTGGCCTCTCCAGTTGCGGAGCACAGGCTCCGGACGCGCAGGCTCAGAGGCCACGGCTCACGGGCCCAGCTTCTCTGCGGCATGTGGGATCTTCCCAGACCAGGGCACGAACTTGTGTCCCCTGCATCGGCAGACGGACTCTCAACCACTGCACCACCAGGGAAGCCCCCTCAGGGAATTTTTAAACAACTAGATATTTCATTTCTAACATTTCCAAAATTTTAAAAATATGTAAAAAACTTTCATGTATATGATCTCTTCTTTTAAATGCTTGAAGACATTAATTATACTTTCAAAATATCCCTGCCCTGTAGGCTCTGCTACCTTCGTGTTCTCTCAAGTCAGTAAGTCCCTTTATTTTCTCTCTTCCATAGTGTCAGCTTGCCCCAGGTATCTGGTCATTTTAGATCACAGGCTCATCTTCCTAGATGAGACTCTCTGTAGAATATCTGTTGCCTTTATTTGTACATCTCTTGGGAGAGGGGGAGTGGGAATCCAGAGGAGCATCACAGACTTATATCCTGGCCAAATTCTAGTGGGAATAAGGGAGAAGCAGGGTGTATTACCCACACTCACACCTCCAACCTAGAGGCATATCCCCTCCCCTCTTAATGCCCCAGGCCAGAAGAGGGACAGGGGAGAGCCTAGGGGACCGGGCTACCTTTGCTTCAGTCTCCCAGCTAATCAGCTTGGCTGTTGTCCCCGGTCCTCCTCCTGTGATGCTTTCTCCCACCTCCATTTCCACCTCTGTAAAATGGTTGTGAAAATAGAAAGAATTATTCTAGTAGATTAACATTAAATTTTTATCCTCTTTTCTTCAATATTTCCATTAGAGAGAATCTTTTCTGGCTATATCAAGGGTGAATAATTAACTCTTTTAAAGAAACTACATTGCACCTACGCACGTGTGACTCTGTGTGTGATTTTAAGTAATGCCATGTAAAAAGGAACCACGATTTTTAAATTATGTTTAAAATGTGACATTACTTGAAAAGGAGGCATTAAAATATTTCCATAGGGGCTTCCCTGGTGGTGCAGTGGTTGAGAATCTGCCTGCTAATGCAGGGGACACGGGTTCGTAGCCCTGGTCTGGGAGGATCCCACATGCCGCGTAGCAACTAGGCCCGTAAGTCACAACTACTGAGCCTGCGCGTCTGGAGCCTGTGCTCCACAACAAGAGAGACCGCGATAGTGAGAGGCCTGCACACCGCGATGAGGAGTGGGCCCCGCTTGCCACAACTAGAGAAAGCCCTTGCACAGAAACGAAGACCCAACACAGCAAAAATAAATAAATAAATAATCTTTTATTTCATTTTACTCTTGCAGCAGCCTTATCAGGCTTAAAGTAGGCAGGTATTATTGACCTGCCTACTTTATAGTATATAAAGGGAGGTTATAGATGACTTGATCAGTCATAAAAGCTACCGTGGGGTAGAAAAAGGGACTGCAACTTTAGTTCCCTGCCAAGCAGGCTACCAGTGAGTGACATTGCTATTCTTTGCTCCTTTTGAGTAAAACCTCCTTTGTACTTCCTCCAAAGTGTCCAGCTTTGCCTGAAAAAAAAATTTTTTTCAAGTGCATCACATCCCAATGAAAATTAAGCATTATCAGAATTAGTGTTCCTTAAGGCCCCTTTAGTCAGTTGTCTCATCAAATTCCCACTTTAAGACATCTTTCCCAGAGACTTGCACAAGTTCTGAAACTCTGAACTTTAGTGCTGTTTCCTAGAGCTGGTAGTAAAACTTCAAGAACAGAAAAGGGCCTATAGATACCTAGAAGTTTACCTAGGTTTGAAAGATCATAATCTTCATCAAAAGATTTGGTCAGACCTACCTACCTGCCCCCATCCAATCTTTCTCTCTAGCCAGTAGATCTTTAGTGTCATCACTAACCTTAATATCTTTACAAATTTATTTCACATATAAGGTAGCTATATTAACATACATTTAACTAAAAATGTTACATATACCTACATTCTTGCAAGCATATCAAACTGCTTTCATTTGTCTGTATTTTCTGTCCAGTTCTTATCTATGTGCATACAAATGCCATATAGTTTTTAATCATGGCCCATCTTTTATTTTTTTAATGGATATAAATAATAATACCCTAGCTGACTTAAAACACTCATTTTATTCACTTAAAAGCTTTCGGATTGTTCTAAAGGAAGGAAAATCAAAGACCATCGCTCTATACTTGAACCCTCAACTGAAGAATAGTCTTTTTAAGATATTCTTTCCTTCATGGATTAGAGGGAATAGAAGAGAGAGGTGCATCAGTTTTTGCATTTAGCCATGGGAAGTACCTTAGGGTGAGATTACTCATGGAAGTAGAACAAGAAAAAAAAAATCCTTGGGGAAGAAAGGGAATAAATGACTCATTAAAAATTATTCTGGGGCTTCCCTGGTGGCGCAGTGGTTGAGAGTCTGCCTGCCGGTGCAGGGGACACAGGTTTGTGCCCCGGTCCGGGAGGATCCTGCATCCCGCATGCCGCGGAGCGGCTGGACCCGTGAGCCATGGCCGCTGAGCCTGTGCATCCAGAGCCTGTGCTCTGCAACGGCAGAGGCCACAACAGAGAGAGGCCTGCGTACCGCCAAAAAATAATATAAAAATAAAAATTTTTCTAAAAATTGTTTTTAAAAAGGAAAGATCAATTTAAATGCTCTCTTACAACACAAATAATCTTATAAAAATGACAAATATAGTAGAGCATAATATTATTTTCATCAGAATATATACTTTTGAACATTTGTTGTCTTGTAATAAATTACCTGTGTAGCTCCATGATGAAAATAGCCATTTAACAGAAAAAAAAAGTCATGTTTGACATGAAAGGATACCAGAACTCAGGGTGCTGATGACTTTTTCACAATCTATTTTTATCCCCTGAGGTTTCTCTCTCCTTTTAGTTGACCATTCTCTCCATTAAGAAACTTAGATAAGATGTAAATTCAAGAAGTAAATACGGTTAGCTCAGTGCTGCCAAAGCATATGTCTTGAATCTTCAGAGTCTAAAACCTTCCCCATAAAATGCCTAACATAATGGTGAGTAAAAAAGGAAAAGGCTCCCTGAGCTGTGGATGCTATGCTCATTCATTATAAGTAACTCAGCCCCACACTGGATTTTTAGATTTCAAGTGCACTGGATTTTAGATTTGTTCCTCCAAAAGACTGAATATGATTAACCTCTGAGGCTCTTCACAGCCCTTCAGGCCCCTCCAAACCACACCTGGTAAAATCAAGAATTGCAAGATTGACTGGGACCTTGCTACTCAAAGTGGAGTTCAGGGACCGGCAGCATCAGTAGCACCTGAGAGCCTGTTAGAAATGCAAAATCTTAGGCTCACTGCTGACCTCCTGAATCTGAATCTGCATTTTAACAAGATTCCTGGTGACTGATATGCTCATGAGAGTTTGAGAAACATGTGGCTAAAACACATCCCAATGTCTTAGGATTCGCACATCTGGAACCTGCTTCCACACTCTGGCTGGAACTATGTAGGTAGTTCCTAGTCCTTATGGAAGGATTCTTCCTTGAGTTTCCCTATTGAATGGAGACAAAGGAGTGAGAGATTTCTTGAGACCTGGTACAATCTCATATTGGTCTGTATTTATAGCAAATTTAGGGGGCGCATGTTTACCTGACTTGACAACAAAGAACAAAATAATAACTGCTAATATAATAATAATTCAGAATTTCTAGGTAACAGTGTATTGGTCCAACAGTTTGGAGATGACTATTCACCATTCCAAATTTGTCCCTAATTTGTATATTTGCCTGGTGGTTTGTTTTAAGTTTTTGTTGAGCAGGTGACATGGATGGTTTATTTTCAGAAGTCTGAACACTTCTGCCCACTGCGTCTTGGTGTGGGAGTTGCCAAGGAAAACAAAATACAGTCAAAGCACTGGATGGAACAACGCTTTACTCATGTGAAGGAGACAGAGCAAGATGGGCTTCAGTAGAGGGCGTCGGTCTCCCATGGCCAGTGGTTGCCCCCTGGCAGCCTATGCAGGGCAGTTGGCTCTCATGCCCCACTCCTGAGCTGTGTACCAGAAGGACCCCATGCCCTTCCCATACGGGACAGTAGAGCAGTGGGGTTGGCCAAGTGCCGTATGACACACATGCTGAAGCAGAACAAAGGAGTACACACTGAGTATGAAACAGAGAAAGATGTTCCCACACAGGGTGACAAGGGCAGCACAGGCTGTAAGGACTCTACCTCTTTGGAAGGAAGTGTTCCAGGCTTACTGGGGCCGAGCGGAGGTTGAGAAACTGCACACAGGAGACCCCTTTCCCAACAGTGTTAATTTTAGTATCCCTCCACCTTAGATTAAGTTTGTATAAAGCTATTTCATGTAACAGTGACCTAAATGGAGAAGGTTCACAAACTGAGATCAATCCCATTTTCCCTCATTACGTTGGCCTGGGAATACTATTCCTGTTTCTCTTGAATGCTGACCCAAGAATCACAGCCTCTGAAGATACTTTTCAGGAGATCAGAAAATGCCATTAATAACTGCCTGAGTACATACTGTGAGCCTTATGGTGGCACTAACAAGTGAATTATATCATACACATCATTCCTAGATCGACTGTTAGGTTTTGGTTTTGATCTTTTTTCCACTGAGTGGCTGAGCTAGAACAGTACATGCTGTTGCTTGGCATCATGAAATATTTTTATAGAATTTCCAGTGAACAGGATCCCAGGGCTCCTGGGCTGTTGCTAATGAACTGGACCCATGATGGCCTAACCATGTAACCACGGTGGTACTGAATGGCTACACCCTTAGTACACGTGGTCAGGAAAAATAAAAACAAACTGACAATTCGTGATGCTTACATTTAGATGTAACAAATCTTGTCATATTGCTCTTACTTTTCACACTCTACAGGAGCTCTGAGGATAACGTGTTTTGTGATGTACTGCAACTTTGTTGATTGTATCCTTCATTGAACAGAAATCATTAATATTGTTGTAATAAAGTGTATCAGTTACAAGTTTGTTTTGAAGTTGCATTTAATAATTCCTTTTCCAAGGATGTTCCAAAGATGTTCTCCTGTATAATTTTCTGTTCACTTTATAGTTTTGCCTTTCAAACTTAGATATTTAATCCATCCAGAGCCCCTTTGTATGGTGTCATGTAGAAATAATTTAATTTTCTTCATATAGTAAATTGTTTTCTTTCTAACAGCCTGTAGTAAGTAATCTGTCCTTTCTCCATTGATTTGTGGTACTACTTTTATGGTATACTTGGTTCCCATCTACACACAAATCTATCTCAAAGCTCTCTCTTCTGCTCCATGGGGCTATTGATCTGTTCTTTGGGCACTATCACCATTTTAAAGTTTATTTAAATGACTTTGAGGTATGTCTTAATATCTGAAACTTTACTGAATAAAGGATCTTCCTTTCCTATTATTAATTTGCTAAGAGATTTTTCCCCTTATTATAGTTACTGAGTTTAATATTTTTCTGCATCCTTTGATGATTATATAGATTTTCCTCTTCTGATCTGTTGAATTGTATGAATTGATTGTTTACTGTTATTCCACTCATATTCCTGGTATATACTCAACTTTGTTGTCTTCTTTGTATGCTGCTGGATTCAGTTTGCTAATATTTGGTTTGATGTTTTTGACATCTTATTCATGAGTAACACTGCCTGTCATTTTCCTTTCCTAAACTGTCTTTATCTGGTTTCACTTTTAAGCTTATACTAGTCTAACAGAATGAATTGGAGACTATTTCCAGAGGAGGTTTTATAAGTTTGAAATGATATATTCCTTTCAAATTCGGTAGAATTTGCTTTTAAATTGGCCCAATGTAGACATTTTTCTTTTCTTTTCTTTTTGGCAGCCCCACGTGGCTTGTGGGATCTTAGTTCCCCCACCAGGGATTGAACCTGGGCCCTGGGCAGTGAAAGCACAGAGTCCTAACCACTGGACCACCAGGGAATTCCAACATTTTTTTTCTTAAAAGAAAAAAAATATATATATATATATATATTTATATATTTCACATATAAATATATTTCATATATATATGAAAATGTATATGTATATATACATATATATGTGTGTACGTTTACTGAACTATAACATACATCCCCAAAAGTGCAAATGACATAAATGTATACCTTGACTTTCACAAAGTAATTTTACTATGTAATCACTACACTGATCAAGAAATAGAGTACTGGACTTCCCTGGTGGCACAGTGGTTAAGAATCCACCTGCCAATGCAGGGGACAGGGGTTCAATCCCTGGTCCGGGAAGATCCCAAATGTCATGGAGCAACTAAGCCGGTGTGCCACAACTACTGAGCCTGAGCTCTAGAGCCCGTGCGCCATGCCTACTGAAGTCCATGCTTCGCAACAAGAGAAGCCACTGCAATGAGAAGCCTGCGCACTGCAACGAAGAGTAGCTCCTGCTCACCACAACTAGAGAAAGCCTGCACATGGCAACGAAGACCCAACGCAGCCAAAAATATTCATTAATTAATTTTTTAAAAAGCTTTTAAAAAAAGAGAGAGTACTGATCACCCTTTTCCAATTTACTTGTTATTACTATCTTTTAAAACTCTTGATTAGACATTAATGGTATTGGTTTTTTTAATGTACAGAATGTATTTATATTAATTTGTATTGATTTCTTTACTCATCAACCATTTTTTTTTTAACTTTTATGGAGTATAGTTGATTTACAATATTGTGTTAGGTTCAGGTATACAGCTAAGTGAATCAGTTATACATATACATATATCCGCTTTTTTTTTTTTAAGATTCTTTTCCCATATAAGCCATTACAGAGTATTGAGTAGAGTTCCCTGTGCTATACAGCAGATTCTTATTAGTTATCTATTTTATATATAGTAGTGCATATATGTCAATTCCACTCTCCCAATTTATCCCTCCCCCCCCCTTTTCCCCTGGGAACCATAAGTTTGTTTTCTACAGCCGTGACTCTACTTCCGTTTTGTAAATAAGTTCACTTGTACCCATTTTTTTTTATCGCTTATCCCCATATAAGTGATATCATATGATATTTGTCTTTCTGTGTCTGACTTACTTCACTCAGTGTGACAATCTCCAGGCCCATCCATGTTACTGCAAATGGCATTATTTTGTTCTTTCTTATGGCTGAGTAATATTCCATTGTCTATTTGTACCACATCTTCCTTATTCATTCCTCTGTTGATGGACATTTAGGTTGCTTCCATGTCTTGGCTCTTGTAAATAGTGCTGCAATGAACATTGGGGTGCATGTATCTTTTTAAATTATGGTTTTTTCCAGGTATATGCCCGGGAGTGGGATTGCTGGGTCATATGATAGTTCTATTTTTAGGTTTCTAAGGAACCTCCATACTGTTCACCATAGTGGTGGCACAAATTTACATTCCCATCAACAGTGTAGGAGGTTTCCTAATAAACCAGTTTTATATTTCAGACTTTCATTTTTGGAAGTTTTTTTCTTTTTTTTGAAAGTATATAGTCTATGGATTTTTTTGTTGTTGTTGTTTTAGTATCTGTTACAGATAATCTCTCTGGCTTTAGTTAATATGAAAATGTTTTTATTTTGCCCTCATTTTTGAAAGATAAGTTTGATGGTACATAATTCTTAGTTGGCACTTATTTTTCTCTCAGACTTCGAAGTTGTTTATTGTCATCCCTCTTAACATTGTTGCTTTGAGAAGTCTGCAGTATATTTAATTGTCTTTCCTTCAGAAGTGATCTGCCTTTTCTTCATGGTTGCTTTAGAGATTTTTTCTTTGACTTGCTATTCTGCAATTTCCCTACATGTGGATTTCTTTTTATTCATCCTGCTTGAGATTCACTGTGGTTCCTAAATTTGTAAATAAATGACGTTTATCATTTCTAGAAAATAGTTTCCCATTACCTACTTGAATACTGCCTTTCTTTCATTTTCTCTTTTCTCTCCTCTCGTGGTACGCGGGCCTCTCACTGTTGTGGCTTCTCCCGTTGCGGAGCACAGGCTCCGGACGCGCAGGCCCAGCGGCCATGGCTCACGGGCCCAGCCGCTCCGCGGCATGTGGGATCCTCCCGGACCGGGGCACAAACCCGTGTCCCCTGCATCGGCAGGCAGACTCTCAACCACTGCGCCACCAGGAAAGCCCTCTTCTCGGGAGTTTGATTCAGTGTCTGTTGTACCTCCTCATTCTAGATTTCATGTCTCTTATTTCTTTGTCATCTTTGGGTTTCTCCATCTTCTAGTTTCTATGCTGAAATCTGGGTAATTTTTTCGGAAATATTTTCCAGTTAACTAATTCTCTCACCTGTGTCTAGTTAACTTTTTAATCTATCTTGAAATGTAGATTGAAATATCCATGATTATATTTTTCATTTTTCAATGTTGTTTCTTATTCTTTTTTTACATCTACTTTAATACTCCCTTGCTATTTCTTCACTTTTAAAATCTGACCTTTCAATGTGATCATACTTTAACCATGTCTTACACAGTTATTTTAAACTCAGAATCTGATAATTCCCATACAGGCATACCTCATTTTATTGTGCTTTGCCGATATTGCTTTTTTTTTTTACAAATTGAAGGTTTGTGGCAACCCTGAAACCAGCAAGTCTATCAGTGTCATTTTTTCCAACAGCATTTGCTCACTTTGTGTTTCTGTGTCACATTTTGGTAAAATTTGCAATACTTCAAACTTTTTCACTATTATTCTGTTTGTTATGGTGATCTGTGATCAGTGATCCTTTTTTTTTTAATTTATTATTTTTTTTGGCTGCGTCAGGTCTTCGTTGCTGCGCGCGGGCTTTCTCTAGTTGCAGTGAGCGGGGGCTACTCTTCGTCGCAATGCGCGGGCTTCTTATTGTGGTGGCTTCTCTTGTTGCAGAGCATGGGCTCTAGGCGTGCGGGTTTCAGTAGCTGTGGCTTGAGGGCTCAGTAGCTGTGGCTCGTGGGCTCTAGAGCACAGGCTCAGTAGTTGTGGCGTAGGGGCTTAGTTGCTCTGTGGCATGTGGGATCCTCCAGGACCAGGGCTCGAACCCGTGTCCCCTGCATTGGCAGGAGGATTCTTACACCGCGCCAGCAGGGAAGTCCCTGATCAGTGATCTTTGATGCTACTACTATGACTTGCTGAAACCTCAGATGATGGCTAGCATTTTTTTAGCAATAAAGTACTATTTAATTAAGGTATATACATTGTTGTTTCTTTAGATATAATGCTATTGCACACTTAATGGACTACAGTATAGTGTAACCATAACTTTTATATGCACTGGGAAACCAAAAAATTTGTGTGACTTGCTTTATTGCGATATTCACTTTATTGTGGTGGTCTGGAACTGAACTCACAATATCTGGGGTATGCCTGGAGCTGGAATCCTCAGAGGCCTAAATCTGTTATTTACTGTTTCTGCTGACTTTTACTGAGCAGGTGATTCCTGTATGCTTGGTGATTTTTTTCAAAACTGTGAGTTCACATTTGACTGAAGTTAACCTGTGGGAATCCAGAGTGCCTAATTTGGAGGGTTTGTTTTCCTCCAAGAGAGGGTCTGAGTTTGCTTCTACGAGGAGCAGACAAGACTACAAGCATGAGATCATTTTAGTCTGATTTGAGGGTGTTGGCTACATGGGAGCCTTAGATTAGACTGCTTCTTTATGCCAAGGGCCACAGGTTTAGCCTAATAACCATAGTAATGTTCTTTACAGTTGCCCTAAGGAAAGCACATGTTTTCCTTTGTTTTCTGCTCATCAATCAGCTTTCAACTCATTAGGCCTTTTAATATCTTTAATTTTCCTTGGTTCCTAGTTTATTAGTTGAAATAACTTCTTCACGGTATAAAGCATAGAACTGTTTCCTCTTCCTCACAGGATAAGACCTTGTTTTGTTTTGATTATATCAGAGCTCTCCAACCTTGGATTAAGAGAGGCTACTTTCCCTTCCCTCTGGAGAAGTGGACTCACAGGGCAATGAAGCACTGAGGAAAGGTTAACCAAGGACCTGAAAGTAGATGTTCGGAATAGTGTACGCTGATAGAAAAATCTCAAAGTGAAATTGAGACCAATCAGGGTTCTTGGCCTCCTTAATCAATAGAAATTAATATGAGGCCAGACAAGAAATTCAGGCAAGGCTTTACTGGGGCCCCTGCTGCAGCAAGGGGGGAGTAAAAACAAGTAACAGGTTCCCTTGCTCACTCCCCAAGGGGAGTGAGCTTAATATGTTTCTTATATGGGGTGAGGATAGAGGTGTGTCCAGGGGTCGGGCCTGAGGGGTGGCTTAGGTAGTGGTGCTGTGTGCAGGGGGCATGCACTGTTCCCTGCTTTTGCTCCCAGCTCCTCAGAAGTGGCAGTTGGGTTTCTGGTCCTTTTGTATCTTCTTGTCGATAATTTGCCCCACTTTACAGGCAGGCAGTTATTTTTAGCCCCTTATAGTTTCTTTGTATTTTGTTGCTCGAGGAGATGTTTGTCCAGGTGCAAGCACTGCAGCAAAGTGTCCCAGGTCCTTATAAGCCAAAAAGAAGCAGGTTTGAGAGAAAGGTGGAGTGGTGCGGCTACAGCAACATTTACAGTGCTCATTTCTGGTAGGAGCTGCTGTCTTCCATCAAGTAAAACAAGAGTAGGTTGTTCTTGTGTTGCGGTCCGGGAGCCACACGCCTGGAGTCGAGTTCCGTGGTAAATGCGACCCGTGTCCCAACCAAGGACACCCGAGAATCACTAACACCAAGTAGAAAGATTAGCAAAGGATTTATACAAGTATAGAAGCTTACACAAACTGTCCGGACAGGGTCCCACTCGGAGAGAAGTGAGTGAGACCCCGACTAACAGTCGGGCGAGGCTTTTATACCCTTCACAGGGCGGGAAGTCCCCAAGGCGGGAGGGAGCTGTTTAATTTTGAATCAGCCAATCAGGAACCCGGTTCTTCCCACCCCAAGCAAGCAAGCAAAGCAACTTTCTTACAGAAGTCAAAATGTGCTGTTAGCCCTGAAGCTGTTCTTCCGTTTCTTTCGTCACACTTGTTACTGTATTTTATTTATTTATTTATTTTGCCACACCACAGGGCTTGCAGGATCTTAGTTCCCTGACCAGGGATCAAACCCAGGCCACGCAGGCCACAGCAGTGAAAGTGCTGAGTCCTAACCACTGGACCATTAGGGAATTCCCACGTTACTGTTTCTGTTGATGAGCCAAATGTGAGAGGGAAATTAAGCCAAGGGTAATCACTAATGATATTTGATCTTTTGTTTCAGATGTCTGTTTATTGTGATAAGCATGCATACAAGAATGAAAAGGAAAATCCTATCCCAGACTGCAAACACAGCTTGAAAGAATTTAGAGAGATTGACACCCTAGCCATCTCTGGAGAGACTGACTTTATGGACACAAGAGACTGGTAGTTGACAAGTCTATTTAGGGTCGTTGAAATATACCAGGGCTTGTGTAATACAGATCCTCTTTAGCTATTTATTCATTCTGTTGCAGTGGTCCCTACTGATGTCAGATCCTCCTGGGTATTGTCAGTTGCTACCACCAGGACATGTTTTGGTTCTATAACAAGGTCAGAGAAACTAAAATATCTGTGCCCTTTAAGGCTTTTATTGAGGAACTATGCCTTCCTCTCACTTGTTACTCTTTTTTCCCCCTGGGTGTCAGCAGTATTCAGTGAGTTTTGTTGAGTCCTTATTGTAACAGTAACAGCTGACATTAACAGAGTCCTTATCCCAGGCTTAATAGGATGAAAGGGGGTTCGGTAGTGAACAAGTCAAGCATGATCCTTGACTCAAAGTGCTCAAGGTAAAAATGGTTGCCCCAATCTTGCCATAAAATACTTACTACTTTTGAGAAATCAGACTGAACCTTAGCGGAAGGGTAAGAGAAAAGTTAGTATGGTAAATATAACACTTTATCATGAACTTCCAAGAGACCTAAGTATAGTAGATATCTGCTGGGCTGCCTCAATCAATCTGCGCCCACTCCTAAGTATTCTTGCAATGGCCCACTTTCATCTATACAGTTCAAATAGCATACATGTTTATACAAATCTGGTGCTTCTGTTGGGGGGGGCGGTACCTGGCTCAAGCAGTTTCTGAGAATTTGGAATTGGGACCAAGAGATTATATTCTCGTTCTAGAAAGGAAGAGAAGTAAATCTTAGAGAAAATGGCTGCCATGTTCTGCTTATGTGGACAGATAAGCAGAGAAAGCTGCTATGCAGTGAAAAGGAAAAGTTGACACCCAGAAAAGGCAGAGATGAGATACGCTGCGATTCCTGAGGAATTTGAGCCCCTAATTCCAGTTTATTCCTACAGCTGTAATAGGGAAGAACAAATATGACTCCATATTAGACCTGTTTCTTTTACTTTAACCTGTGCATTCTATTGCTTTTGCTTTGAGTTGAGAATGTTGCCTATAGCCCGAAATATACAGAATAGCCCATTCTCAAGGCTCTGACCTTTAAGGGTGTAACACATTTCCATTCATATAGAGATAAAAAGTTGCAGAACAGAGAGTAACATCCTGTTGGAGGTTTACAGGAACATGGTGACCTAACCTACATGGACAGTTGCAAGAACAAAGGAGTCCAACACCAAGAAGTTTGCAGCAACCAACCATGCCCCTCCCTCATCTTTGCCTTTAAAAATGCTTTGCTGAAACCCTTTGGGGAGTTTGGAGTTTTGGGGGCATGAGCCACCTGTTCTCCTTGCATGGCCCTGCAGTAAACCTTTCTCTGCTTCAAACTCTGTCATTTCGGTATCATTTGGCCTCAACTGTGCGTCAGACTCATGAACTTGTGTTCAGTAACACAGCCTGGCTGCTTCCTTGCTCCTGTGGCCTCCGAGTCACTCCTACTTATAGCTATATCCTTATAGCACGTTGCTCCTTTCTGCTTAGATTAGTCCAGGTGGATTTCTATCAGTTTTTCACTAAGTTGTAAATTTGCAATAGGTCCGTACAACTATAGGGAATGTTTTTCTGTTTGCTAAAGGCTGAAAAGAAAGATGAAAACTAGAAACATTTGCTTTTTGATCAACTCTAGGCTTCCTAAGAACCATCAGCAGGGTGAGTAATTCTGGCAAAACTTACTGTGCTTCATGGGTCAATCTGACCTTTGCAACTGTTCCTTTTCTGCCTCAATCCATTTGTATGCCCACCAGGTGAGTCCCTATTCTGAGAGAACCTGAATAAGTACAGCAGGGAGTCACTAATCATTTATTGGTTAACAAACAATACACTCTGGGTTAATTATACTTATGCTGTGATTTTACCTTTTACTTCTTGAATCTGAACCAGCAACAGCATAGAATACTTTTCCCTAGTACTTTCCTGGTACCTGGAGCACCAGAAAAATCATTCACGGGTTACTTTCACTACTTGTCTCTGATACATTGTTTTAATTATGCTAAACAGGAACTGTGGTCTTATGGTCAGCCAGGGCAATTGTATTATCCTTACTGCTCACAAGGTTACTTTTGTAACTGAGGATTGTAGGACATTTATTCAGCATGGATTAGAAAGTACTTGACATAAAGTCTACAGTGTTACTCATTCATTCAACAAATATTTATTGAGTGACTACTAGGGGTGCAGAGGATGAATCAAATAAATATTCCCACCCCCATGGAGCTTACACTCCAGCTGAAAAGGAAAGAAATAAGCAAGATAAGTAAAATAGTATTTTCAAATATTGCTAAGGAGAAAATAAAACAGAGGAAAGACCAGGGCAAGGGGGATTACAATTCTAGATATGCAAAGCTCACCAAGAAGTTGAATTTTGAGTGCAGATCTGGAGAAGGTGAAGGAGTGAGTTACAGAGAGTATGCCAGGCAGAGACCAACAGTTGCAAAGGCCCTTGGTGGAAGCTTGTTCACTATGTCTGAAGAAAGCAGGGAGGCAAATATGGCTGAAGATGGATGAGCCACGAAGAAAGTAAGTGGAGATGAGGTTAAAGAAATAATGCAAACACGCCATTGTAAAGCAATTATACTCCAATAACGATGTAAAAAACATAAAAATAAATAAAATGACAAGGAATGCGGGTTAGATGCTCTAGGGTCTTGTCGTACTCTGCAATTTACTAATAAACCATTATGTGCTAAAAAAAAAAAGAAAAGAAAAAGGAAAAAGAAAGAAAGAATGCAGGCAGATTACATAGGGCCTCACAGGTCACTGTGAAAACTTGGGCTTTTATGAGAAGTGAAAAGGGAGCCGTTGAAGGTTGAGGAATGACATGATTGACGTATGCTTCAACACGAGTACTACAGTTGTTTTGTTGAGGAAAAAATTAAAGCTGGGCAAGGAAAGAAGTAAGAAGAACAATTTGGAGGCTGTTACAGTAAAATCCACATGAGAGATGATGGTGACTTGAACTTGGTGGTGTAGTGGAAACGGTGACAAGTGATCAGATTCTGGATGTATTTTGAACAGAGAGCCAGCAGGATTTGCTATTGGATCAGATTGGAGTGAGAGAGAAAAAGACAATAAAACGCCAAGCATTTTGGCCTGAATAACGGGAAGAAGGGAGTTGCCATTTACTGAGATGGGGACCATGGCAAGAGGAGCATCCCAGGGCAGGGATGCTTGTCAGACATCAAAGTGAATGTGTCAAGTAGGCAGGTGGACGTGAGTCTGGAGCTGAATGCAGAGATCCGGGCTGGAGACAGAAATTTGGGAGTCACTCTCATTTGATGGCATGTAAAGTGACGAGGAAATCTCCAAGGGAGTGAAAATAAATGATAAAAAAGAAGAGCATATTTAGAGATTGTGGAGATGAGGAAGAACCAGCAAAGGAGACAGAGGGAGGAAAACCAGGGCTGTGGTATTCTGGAAGTCAAGGGAAGAATGTGTTTCAAGGGCAGAGCGATCAACTGTACTGCTTTAGGTCACGTATGTGAGAACTGAGATGTGACCTCTGGATACAGCAATCTAGAGGTCTGTGGCGAGCTCTGATAAGGGCAGTTTTGGTGGAGTAGTGAGGACAAAAACTTAATGGGTGTGGGTCAATGAGAAAATAGAATGAGCAGAATTGGACACAAGAGAATATAGAGAACTATTTCATGGAGTGTTCTGTAAAAAGAAAGGTGTGGCAGAAATAGGGTCAAGAAAGTGTTCTCAAAGGCTGGGCGTAATTACAACACGTTTTTATATACTGATGGAGGAAGGCTGCAGAGTGGCAAGTTGGCACGCCGGAAACAGAGGAGAGAACTGTTAGGGCAACGCTCTTAAATTGGCCAAAGGAATAGGGCTAGTGTGTAAGGGGAGGCTGGGCAATGAGGAAAGGTAGATGCAGGCCAGGTACATGTGGTGGTAGGAGATATATGCCTATCCTTTGGTTTCTGTATGCTTTTTGCAAATGAAACAAATTTTTTTTTTTTTTTTTTTGCGGTACGCCGGCCTCTCACTGTTGCGGCCTCTCACATTGCGGAGCACAGGGTCCGGACGCGCAGGCTCAGCGGCCATGGCTCACTGGCCCAGTCGCTCCGCGGCATGTGGGATCTTCCCGGACCGGGGCACGAACCCGTGTCCCCTGCATTGGCAGGCGGACTCTCAACCACTGCGCTGCCAGGGAAGCCCCCGAAACAAAATTTTTGGTTATCATACTTACATATAATGATAGTGATGGGTGACACACTCACTTTGCGATGACAAGGTTATCTTTAAAGTCTGAAAAGTCCAAATGTTGCTAATGCTGTTGCTGTGAACATTGAGGAAAATGGTATGCTAATATTCCAAGACAGTCTGGTGTCCTTTCTCCCAAATAGTGCTTTCTGACATGGCTATGTGGATGTTTTAAAGTGTTTCCTAAATAATCAGCTCTATTAAAATAACCCCACAATAATTAGCCCCCTTCCTCTAAACACCCACTATTTTTTTAGTTTGGATCTTTGAATCATAAGGCTTTTCTTGTTATTTTTTTTTTCCTCAAAGTATCCTACATTCCTGTTTCCTGTGCATTATTATAGGTAGTCTAGTATCGACATACATACACCACCGAATGTAAAATAGATAGCTAGTAGGAAGCAGCAGCATAGCACAGGGAGATCAGCTCGGTGCTTTGTGACCACCTAGAGGGGTGGGGTAGGGAGGGTGGCAGGGAGGGAGGCTCAAGAGGGAGGGGATATGGGGGCATATGTATACATATGGCTGATTCACTTTGTTGTACAACAGAAACTAACACAGTATTGTGAATCAATTATACTCCAATAAAGATCTATTTAAAAAAATCAGGAAAATATGGCTGCTGACTGCTCCATTCACTGAATTTGCAACTTATAGCTACTTTCCAGTTCAAACTATTAAATGTGGGTACATGGGATAATGGGTCATTTATTGAGTTGCTCATACTGAAAATCAGAGGGATCATTCTAAAATGTTTAAAATATGTTAGAAGAAGGCTTTTTGTTGGTTGGTTAGTTGGTTGGTTGGTGACAAAAGGCTTGGCAGAGCTCTCTGTTTTCTAGGTGGGATCACTGAAAGTCAAGATTGAAAAACTCTTAAAAATCATCTGGCCCAATCATTCATTTGATGCTTAAACTCCCCTATAACACCTCTGCTGAATGTGTGTCGACACTTTCCTGAGCTCTAGTGCCAGGGAACTGACCACTTCACTCCTCTGTGTCGTAGAAATTAATAAGCAAGGACACATTCGTAAGTTTCTGCTTAAAATGGTGATGAATTGTATGAAAATTTTCAGGACAGGCAAGAGATTTTTCAGTTGTTACTCAAAGAATTGTAAGTCAGAATTATGCTTTTACATAGATACAAAATGGGGAAATGCAGGTGGCGTAAGAACCTTATGCAACAGGCTGAGCTGCAAAGGATCCCAAGCTAATTCTTGTCTGAAGGACTAGTCGCTTCACAGGTGAGGGCAGAGGATAATATCGGAAGTCTGAGCTGGAGGCTGCTATCCCAAAGCTATCCTGTATCTTAATTTTCTTCCCTAACCTTGACAGCGTGGCAGACGCTTTTCTTGTCTCTGACTTAGCTCAGGGTACCTGATTTTACTGCAAGATTTAAAATCCCACCCTTCTGGTCATCGTTTTGGTCAGAAGATCGAGTTCATAATCATTAACGTTTAATAAGATAACTGGACACAACTATGCATTTTGTTTTCTCTTAAAAGCACACAATGCAGACAGAGTGAAATCATTACAGGTTAATGATTCTGATGTTTCCCTTTTGTTTTAATCTACCTATTAGAGTTAATTCCAGCTGAAGTAGACTTGTCCATTTTTGACATAAACCTCAGGATAGTAAGTTTACTAAAAAACTGATTTCACTGGGGAGAGAGGAATGAATAGGTGGAGGATAAGGGATTTTAAGGGCCACTAACTGATGGATACATGTCATTATACGTTTATCAACACTCATAGAATGTGCAACACCGAGTGAAGCCTAATATAAATTATGGACTTTGGGTAATAACGATGTGTCGGTGTTGGTTCATTGATTGAAACAAATGTACCACTGTGGTGGGTGATGTTGACAGCAGGGTGGGCTGTGCTTTTAAGGGGCGGGGGTATAAGGGAAGTCTACTTGCTCAGTTTTGCTGTAAACCTAAAACTGTCCTAAAAAAATTAAGTCTATTAAAAAATGATTTCACAAAGCTTTCAGGTATAAACACAAGTTTTTGAATAAGCACAACTACTCATTTCCAAAATGTTCTTTTGTTATTAGAAAACTTGGAACCATTTTTGATAAATTGTTACCCACTGCAATTAAAAAACTACAGTGGGGACTTCCTCGGTGGTCCAGTGGTTAAGACTCCATGCTTCCACGGCGGGGGGGACACAGGTTACATCCCTGGTTGGGGAGCTAAGATCCCGCATGCAGTGTGGCTCGGCCAAAGAAACAAACAAACAAACGCGGCCAGTGAAGACATTTACTTCTTTGGTAAATTATTTTGTACAGTGAAGCATCACTCTAATTTAGTTGTATGATAAATCCAGGGATGTCTGGAAAAAGTACCACAGACTAGGAACATCAGATTTTCAGACATTTTTTAAAGCAGAACCTGAAAACTGGGGGGAAAGATTCTCTCAAGTGATTGTAAAGTAATCTCTGAGATAACTGGATATTTTCTCCGGGTTTTCTGATGGTTTTATAACCTGGTGGCAACTTCAGACTGATAAAAATAGGTAGTATTTTCTAAGAAATAGTTAGTTGATTTTATTGTTTAGCAGATTGGAAAGTGAATCCCTGGGATTATGGAAGAAAAGAGAGGCATAAATGACCTGTTTCATTCTTGGGGTACTGGAATCCCGAGAATGCAGTTTAGTACGGTGATTCATCCTGCTTCTGTGGGTGACCGTGGACAATTGTCACAGACAATAAGAATTCCACTCGGATTCCAATCCTACGAGATATTAGCTAAGGGGCACTTACAGTGTCTTGCAGAGTATGTGTTATGCTCATCTTTTCTCCAGAAAAGAGCACAGGATTTTTATGTAACATCTCAAATGCAACATCATCCTGCTCCAGTAGAAGAAGATCCTTGAAGAATGTGTATCTATGAGACATTATCAAAAATAAATAAGCTACAAGGACAGCACCGTACAAGCTACATTATACAGCACAGGGAATGTAGCCAACATTTTACAATAACTTTATTTTTTTTAATAAATAAATTAGTTAATTTTTATTTTTGGCTGCACTGTTGGGCATACGGGATCTTAGTTCCCCAACCAGGGATCAAACCTGCTCCCCCTGCAGTGGACGCACAGAGTCTTAACCACTAGACCTCCAGGGAAGTCCCTACAACAACTTTAAATGGAGTGTAATCTATAAAAAAAAAAAAAAAAAGAATAACTATGTTGTACACCTGAAACTGATGCAATATTGTAAATCAACTATACCTCACGAAAAAACAAAAAACAAAAAAATTTCCTAAATAGAACAAAGGAAATCATATGAAGTGGAAACAAGCAAGTATGTGATTCCGTTAAGGCCAAATGAAATCTGTATCTGAGTCAAGATGTTGGCAAGCGAGAGAGAGTGATGCACAGGTGGTCAAGCTTCTTCCCAACTGATACTGGACAATCAAAGCCAGATTCTACTGGGGGAAGGGGTTGGAGAAGGGGGACAGTAGGGCAGTAGTGGGGGAGGAATTGGGAATGTGACCATTGGAGAAGCAGCAGGAACACAAAGATGAAGCAGCTGACTGAACTCCATATATGGAGCAACTGAATTTGGAGAAACTAAACTTCTTGAGGTTCCCAATGGCTGGGGGTACATATTGACAGGAGGGAAGAACTCAGTCATTGCCGACACAGAAACACCTCCAACAGGCATTGAATGACCGTCTATGAGCTTCTCTGCCTTTCCCTGTTTGCAATCACCATCTCCATAACCTTGTCCCTCTCTCCTTCCTGGGATGTTTGTTTTTGCGTCATGCAAACATTCTTTCTCGGTGTTAGCCCTCACTGTCGCTTGCCCTGGACACTTTGTGGAACGGACTGGAGGAGGAAAGTGGATAGAAGTCAGACAGTCCCAATGTGTGGGAAGCAGTGAAGAACTTCATGATTATGTGAAGTCTTTCGCATTCTAGAAATTAGGTAGGAGGATGAAATTGGCAGAATCATAATTATGATTATGTGAAGTCTTTTGAATTCTAGAAATTAGGTAGGAGGATGAAATTGGCAGAATTATGATTCTAGTTTTTCCAATTATTTACATTTAATAGGTGTTTCCCCTGATCACATGATATATAAACTTCTAGCACAATACCATAATATGTTTGTTATATAAAATAAAGTTTTATCCAAACTGCATGTATCACTGTAAACTCCTTTAGAAATGGAAATAATTCTAACTTAAGTTTATCAGCTTTAATGCTGTTAAGTGAAAATACTTGAGTGTCACAGCTGAGTAAATATTCAAGAAAAAGCAATGAACACTTTAGGTAGGTAACTAACAAGCCACAGGCCAGCCAAGTTCTTTTGTTTTGATTACTTTTCATCCCTATTGTGAAAGTAAAGGGGAAGAAATGCCCTCAGTAAAATTCAGAAATCCTATCATCAAGCAAAAATTCCCTTTATAACTAAGTTACAGGTAGAAATCCACTTAAAAAAATGCCATGGCCAGTTGTTAACACACCAGTGCTGTCTACAAATACAGTTGTTTAAACACACCAGATTGCTGTCATTATTCAGCAGGTGCATTAATCACAATTCAGCTTACTATCAGGAGTGAAAATTACTGGTGTGTAAATTTCTACCCCATTCCCTTGCCTTTTACAGGCTCCGGACACGCAGGCTCAGCAGCCATGGCTCATGGGCCCAGCCGCTCCACAGATATGGGATCCTCCTGGACCGGGGCACGAACCCACATCCTCTGCATCAGCATGCGGACTCTCAACCACTGCGCCACCAGGGAAGCCCTTCCCTTAACTTTTATTTTGAGCCATTCATCAACAATTTCCTCCTTCATTAGAAGTCACAAGTTAACCAAGCTATAAAAAAAAAAAATCAAAGAAACACAATTTGATGATATCTCAGAAATGTAAATACTTAGTGCAATTTGGTTAATTCACAAAATCTCTTAAGCATTACAGTAATCTAAGAAAATTCTCAAGCCTTTTTTTCAACCATTAGCTATGGACATATCAAGAAGTGCTTGAGAAAAAAACAGAACTCTTGACGTAGTAAATTTCCAGTAACTGGTCTCAACCAGTCCTCTGACAAGTGTGTTACTCCCTCAGTTTTTTTTTTGCTAATCCCCCAATACACTTCTAAAGAACTGTCATCCATTGCCTTAAAGAAAGGCTGCCAGTTTCATCTTATTGCCTTCACCAGAAACGTTCCGGCCCAAGGAAGCCAGGTCCCAGCTGTCCATAGGAAATGTTCAGAGGGCACCATACCCAGGATTGGTTCTGAGACAGACGTCTTCCAAGATAAATTAAGATCCTAAATAATATTAACCAGTCAATCAACAAATCTTTGTCAATGACTGTTCATAGGAGCTGAGATAGTTATTAAAGAAAATATAGAATAAGAAGAGCTAGTCCTCTACAACTTTACACACTAGATGTCTATAATACACATATTCACAGGAAAAGCTAGCTTCTAATACAGAGCAGCAGATTGTTGGTGCTAAATGAATGTGATAGGAACCGCCATAGACTCTGGATGACTCAGTCCAGACTACAGGGGTGAGATAATTCGGCCATCGACTCAGAGAAGAAGAGAGATGTGGAGTGGAAAGTAGGGGAGGTGAAACAAAGGGACGAGAGGTGGGGGAATCATTTGTACTTGAGAGCAAAACGGAATCTGCAATAAATATAAATCTGTTTTTGTGCGTGGTGTCAGTGTGACTACATTTCAAATGTGACTATTATTAATCTTGACTTAAGCACATTTTGACACTATTCATTCGAAAAGCTGAAGCACGCTGAGGTCATCCACGGCTGATTCTGATTTTGGTTCCATTAAGAATCACAGGAAATATAGTCATAGCTGGCCCTAGTGGAATTACTATCTATACTAAGATTGTTCCTCCAGGTTAACCCTCTCCAATAATCTGTCCCAACCAAATCAATTATAAATTGTCATTGTTTGCAATGAGGGAGTTGTACTGATTGACTTCCTAGCTGGCCCTTCTCAGATTAATAGATCTGGAAGGTCTATAAATTCTTCCATTTGAGCAACGTGGTCAACTTTTCTACACCTTAGTTCCAGGTAATTAGGTTCATCTAATCCAGGTGATGTTAAGTAAATCAAAAATTACATGAACTACAGGATGCATATTGTTGCTGTTTCTGGGCTGCCGGTGTCCAGAGGTGTGCTTCTTGGTTTTCTGCACTCAGGACATCTGGGACAATTTAATGAATGTGTGAATATATGCTGAGGTTAAAAAAAAAAGTATGTGCAAAGGGAGTACTCGAATAAAACCATGACTTCCTGAAGGGGACATCTGTCACTTTTGTCTGACCAGCGTCTTTTTCCCCTCTTTTAATGATTAAAGGCAGTAGCACTCACTGTTCATCTGTGTAATTACGTCTTGCTCATTTTGTGCAGTATTGTGGGCTTGTCAATCAAAGAGCTTGCTCCCTCCCCTGAAGATAAACTCTAAAAGAAATCTGAATTTTGATAGGAGGGACAATGACTAAAATGACTGGAAGTGATCAGTCCAATGGCAGTGTCCTAGGTAAGACTCTCCTTGGACTCCCTGAATGCTGTCCTGATGGACTTGCATTTCCGGAGGTGTGAGTGGTGAAATCTTCCTCAGTACTATAAGCTATTCCACACTTTTAAAATCTGCTATTATTAAAAAAAAATTTTTTTTTAGCTAGAGCTGATTTTTGTGGGTTGCAACCAAAGGGAATTAGCCCATACAATTTACTTCTGTTACAACTTCCAACCATAGCATTAGGGATGGAAAGGTTCAAACTGCGCATCCAAGAGAGGACCCAAGAGTAAAGATCTATTCAAGGACCTGAGATTTTATAACAAGTAAATTTATAATCCACTCTTTTTAACAACAACAAAAATTTCCCAGCAATTTTTATAACATCATCCCAGGATGTATGTGTTACCAGTGACATAAAACGCTGAACAGAGACAAGGACTCTTGAGGAAAGTCCACTGGACTTGATAACAGCAAAGCTTTAGCAGACTAATGGGGACAGAGTACGTTTATAATGAGGGAAAGAAGGAAACGGGAGGATAGAAAATAAAGGTTTGGCAAAGAAAAGAAGAGGAGGGATAGAAAAGTAGTTGGAAGAATCAAGTAAAAATTATTTTTGTTTTTAAGTTAGGGATGAGCTAGACATGTTTGGAGGCAGGAGAAAGAGGTGCTGAAAAGGAATAGGACAGCAGGGCTGGCTTCTGGACATGTGACCTGTGCTCAGAAGGGCACTGCCCTTGGCCTTAATGCTCTACTGTCGCTCTCTTGAAATTCTTACTATTTTTTGAGCCAGGACCCTGCATTTTCATTTTGCACTATGAAAGTGCTTCATAAGATATATGTAGGCTGATTAATGCCCCCCAAAGGTGCCCATGCCCTAATCCCCAAATCCTGAAAGTATGTTACCCTATGTGGTGAAAAGGACTTAGCAGATGTGATTATGTTAAGGATTTTGAGTTGGGAAGATTATTTTTGGTTATCTGCTGGGCCCAATGGAATCACAGGGATCTTTACAAGAGGGAGGCGGTAGAGTTAGGTTTAGAAAGAGAAGGCATGTGACAACAGAGGCAGAGGGAGTGAAACGTGACAATGTGATGCACGGTCATGAGCTAAGGAATGCCTGGCCTCTAGAAGCTGGAAAAGGCAAGAAAACATATTGTCCCCTAGAGAAAGCCTCTAGAAAGAATGTAGCTCTGCTGATCCAGTTTGGACTCCTGACCTCCAGAACTGTAAGATGATAAATTTGTTTTAAGCCACTAAATCTGTGGTAATTTGTTATACAAACGATGGGAAACTAATACACACTGCATAAATGTAAGGTGATGTATTACTAGTTTACTAGAAATCAAGAATATTAATAAAGCTAATAGCAGCTGTCATTTGTTGAACATTTCTTTTTTTTTTTTTTCTGGTACGCGGGCCTCTCACTGTTGTGGCCTCTCCCGTGGCGGAGCACAGGCTCCAGGCATGCAGGCTCAGCGGCCATGGCTCACGGGCCCAGCTGCTCCGCGGCATGTGGGATCTTCTCGGACCAGGGCACGAACCCCTGTCTCCTGTATCAGCAGGCGGTCTCTCAACCACTGCGCCACCAGGGAAGCCCTGAACATTTCTTTTATACTAGGCACTATACTAAGCCCTTTATGTTTATAATCTTATGCAATGCTAGACAATGTTTCAGGTGGGTATTAGTGTGTTTACTTTATAGACGGACAAACTGAGGCTCAGAGAGGTTAAGTAACTTGTCTAAAGCCACATAACAAACTAGGATGTTTTAGAGGTGGGAGCTGAACCCAGTTATCACTCCAAAATTTTCTGTGTGTTCATCCCCATTCCCAGATTTTATTATGAACTTGGGTTACGTCCCATCCTTTGTGTTTGTAATTATGTAGTTATGTATATAATTATGTTTGTACGTGTCAGCATAGGAGTGGGAGCTGGACGAGGCAGAGGACGACATCCACGTCTGGGGCGTATAAGATGAAGGAGGAGCCGAAGCCATCTCCACAAGTCGCAGGTGGCTCATCCAGGCACCCGCGGTAGATGTGAGGCTACAGAAAAGTGGGTGAGACAAAGAAAGCGCCCAACACTGAAAGTCGAAGAGCCCTCGTTTCTCATTTGCGTAGATCCTGGAGCCTCGAGGCCGTGCGGTGTCAGGGGGCGAAGACACAGGGTGGGGCCCCTTCGCTCCGTTTCCAGGAGCAACTGCCAAGGGGGGCGCAGCGGGCGGCCGGCTGCGAAGGAGGACGCTCCCTCCCACTCGCCCGCACCGCCTCTTGTTTTGGAGGCCCGCGTGGTCCCCAGTCATTGGCCGCCTTGGAGCCCGAGTTCCCGGGGAGGCGGGGCAGTCTCCGCAGCTGTAGTTCCCGGGTTCCCCTGCCGCCGGCCCCGCCTTCCGGCCTGAGGCGCCCTCCCGGCCGCGCGGGACCACAACTCCCAAAAGGCCTCGCGGTTGGAGGGGGCGTGGCCGGCGCAGGGGAGGCCGGGGGCGGGGCCGCCTGGGGGGGATGAAGTCGGGGGCACTCGACTCGCCAGCCTCACTCACAGCTACCGGGCGCCAGGCAGAGCGTCCCCTATCTCCCGACGGGCGTGCAGACCTCTGACCGTGGAGTCTCTCGGCCGCCGGGAGTCGTCCCCTTGGGTCGTCGCCCGGGTCGCCCGCCGTTCTCCGGCCCCGAGGGGCCCGGCCGGCCGCGGCGAGGGGAGAGGTCAGCATGAGCCGGGGGGTCGGGTGGGCCGGCGCAGGGCAGGGGGCGGCGGCCGCGTTGCAGCTGCTGGTCACCCTGAGCTTCCTCCCGAGCGTCGTCGAGGCCCAGGTGAGCCCGAGTGATGGCGGCGCGGGGACCCCCGGCCGAAAGCCGGCGGCTGCAGCGGCGGCGACCGGGCCGCGGCTGAGGCGCGGGAGGGCCGGAGCCCGGCGTGGTTTCTGGGGAGCGGAAAAGATGGGGGAGGCGCCGGGAGGGGTGCTGAAACCGGGATCGTTGAGCCCAGGAAACGCCTGCGAGTCGCTCGCGGCGTACGGGGCTGGCGACACTCCTGGGGTGATGGCAGGAGAAAGAGGAAGATGGTGACGGTCCCCGGAGGTGTTTTCGTTTCTGTCTTTCTGATGTTTAAGCGGCTGAGAGTGTGGCGGGAGATGGGACGGGAATGAAAACCTCCGCGGCTGTTTTGGGAAGAGAGCACGCAGAGAAATGGGGAAGCCCTCGCCGCGGCGAGCTCAGGGGGTCGGCGGGCAGGTGGAGAGGAGGTGACAGACCCCGCGGCCCTGCAACAGCCGTGTGGATCGCGAGGGGGACGAGACTTAACTTCCTCGACTTTCGGACTAGAGAACCCCTCGCATCTTCCCTCGCTCAGGACCGCCGTATTTTTACCCAGCTTGTACTCTGTCTGCTAAGTGGCGTCGCCAGGTGAGCCCAAGTACGAGACCTGGGGTCTGTGTCTGATCTTGTGGCTCTATCAGCCGTGAGGTGCTGGCTGGTAAATTAGGGTTTGGGGGTTGTCTTTGTGAGGCGTATCTTAAGGAAGGGTTCTCAATATGCTGGAAATCAGAGTGTTAGCTTCCCACAGCCTTTTGCCTTAAGAAAGGTGTTTGCTTCTTTTTCATACAGGAGAATTTGAGTAGACCTCTGCCAGGTGCTCTCTTGCCTGCACCTGCTCCAAAGTGGCAAAACTGCTAAAAGCAAAAGACACAAAAAGGTGCCTCAGGTGGCCCGATAATGAGGGAGATGTCGATTGAAGCAATTAATGCTGATTGTTAAGTAAAATTGAAGATAACTGAGGGTAACCGTGTAAACATGTTTTTCTCACTTTTTATTCAGACAATGTCATAGCGTTATGGTGTTCTGAATCCCGAATGCCCGAATATTCAGTTTCTGTCCCTGTTTGAAGTTTTTTTTTTTAAGATTTTTTTTTTTTTGGATGTGGACCATTTTTTAAGTCTTTATTGAATTTCTTACAATGTTGCTTCTGTTTTATGTTTTGGTTTTTCGGCTGTGAGGCGTGTGGGATCTTAGCTCCCCGACCAGGGATCAAACCCGCACCCCCTGCGCTGGAAGGTGAGGTCTTAACCACTGGACCGCCAGGGAAGTCCCTGAATATTTTTTAAATGAATGATTTGACAAAAATAAAAGGGGCAGACTTTTGGTTTGGGTGGGGAGGGGGGATGTTAAAAATGCAGATTCTCTGGGTCCATTACCAGATGTTCTGATTTAAGGGATCTGGATGTGAACCAGGAATCAGTGTTTTAAACCAGCCTTGCAAGTAACTAATGCAGTTACCCTTGTAACTATCTTTTAACCCCACTTGGAAACACTGAAATAGTGGCAATCTGGGCATATCTACCAGACTTACGAAAAGTATATTTTCCGAATTGTCTTTGGCAAAATTATTTTCTAGTTATTAGTGGGCCGTTTCTTTTTGAGTAGAATTTACATTTAGCTATTTTAAAAATTTTTGATTTTTCTCATTTTCTCTTTATATAGCATATATTAATTGTATACTTTATCACCAATGTAGAAGCTTTGTTTTAGGTTCCTATCACTAATTATGTGTATTAATGCTTTATAATTCCACGTGTACTTTACGTTTTATTATATCCAAGTGAATATATGTAATTTAAGTTTCGTTATGGCCAAATGAATATATATAGTTCAGTAGTTAAAGATTTGCGCATATTCAAGGTAGCATTGTACCAAACAGTCCTCAAAAATGAATATATGTTTTTTGTTTCCAGTGGTACATTCTAATATAGTGTTGGATCATATTTTAGATAGTACTTTAATCTGTAACATGTTTAAATATACATTATCTCATTTTATTTGACATATCTGTGGGCCGATTGAGGTAACTGACGTTAAGAGAGCTTACATGATAAATATCACACTTGTTAAGTACATGAACAAGATTAGACTGGAGCCCCAGTAGGCTTCTTTCTGGTTTATACAGTGCATCTCAGCGTGCTTGCTTCTTTGCGGTATAGAAATAGAGCAGAGGGAGACCCAGGAAAATAAAAAGATGGAACCAAGCCAGTTCTTTCTCTTCTTTTTCATACACTAAATTGGAAGAAAAACGGTAAAGAATAAAGGGAAGAATTAGATTTTTGGAAAAGTACTTCTATTCAGAAGAACTTAGTTAAGGAGATGAATATTTTGAATATTATCTCCTTACATTAAAAGCATAAAATTATTTTTAAGCACACGAAATGATAGGCATTTGTACACCACATACCCCATGTTTTATAAATGAAATGCAAATGTGCTTTGTAGTATGGCAAAACATAGGAACTAAAAACATGGTGCATACAAGTGATATAACAAGTTAATCTTCCTGTAAAGAAATAACTTCAGTCAGATATATTTTAAAAAATTTTTAAATGCATTTCTGAGGTGGCAGGAAATCAAGGAATACATAAAGCCGCCCCGCACCCCCCCAAGATGGAAAGCCAGAACCTTGAGACTCAAACAGTGCTGCTTCAGTCCCATTACCTTGAGGACTTCCCCCGAACTCTGAACACCTTGAGCCTTCTGCTTTAACAACTGCATGGAGTGGAGTGAACAAATAAAGCCTGTGTCTGCCCAAAGAGGGAAGTAAAAGGAGGCCCCACCATAAAGCTTGGGCTCCACAGAGCTGCATCTTCAATACAGGGGTAAATGAGAAATGAAACCCACCACAAGTAAAGAGAAAGTGAAGAAACTTGGCTAGGGGAAGGGAAAAAAAAAACTGCCTTGAGAATTTTTAACCATGAGCCAGCCCTTATACAGGGCAAATTCATGCCACCTGTACTGGGAAAAGCTTTAAGTGGGAAATTTAATTTGTAGCAGCCTCAGGTTGGTACACTGCCAGTTTACTGGTAAAAGCAAATATCCATCCCCTCTGGAGGGATTTATTTTCAACCCAGGCCCTAAAGAATTCTTGAAGATAAAGGGTCAGGAAGAATAAGCTGATAGTCAAAACACACAAAGTCACCATGAATGAGATATTAGAAATATAGATTATAGAAATAGACCTGTAATGACCTTAGATTTTGAAAATATCAGACATAATTTAAAATCACTATGTTTAATGTGTTTAAATAAAAAGCCTTGAAAGTATGAAAAAACAAGAAGTTTTAAAGAATTACCCAAAAGATTAAAACATAATGAAATAGAAGTTCTAGAAATGAAATTAAGAAATCAATGGATGGATTAAATAGCTGATTATACCTAGCAGAAAAAAATGATTATTGAATCAGACATCCATTTTATGTACTTTTCTTTCTACTTGACCCTCCAACACCTCTTTTTCCATCACTTTTAGCTTCATACTTCACTAACAAAGTTGGAGTAATCAGAATAATCCACATCTGTCCACCTACTAGTCTCTGACACACATAATTTGACTTCCTGTAGATCACCATGGATGAACTGTTTGTGCTCTTATCCAAGGTCAATCCCTCTACTTGTATTTTAGTCTCATTCGTTCCAATTCAAGGATGTGGCTCGAGCAAATCGTCCCTTTCTCTCCTGGATCATTGATTTTTCCTTCTCTAATGGACTGTTACTGTCCTCATAAAACATGCTGTTAATTCTATTTTAAATTTCTCTCTTGAGCCACCCATCTCTTCTGACTCTGCTCAGTTTTTCTTTTCCCCTCTATAGAAAAACTCCTCAAAAGAGTTACCTTTATCTTTCCTATTCTGATCATTCAGCCCATTCCAGCCTGACTTTTGGCTCTACCACTTCTTTAAAACTGCTCTTGTCAAGGTCACTAACGTCTTCCTTGCTGTTAAAGCCAGTAGTTTAAAAAGCTAAGGTTTAAAAACTATCGGCAGGGCTTCCCTGGTGGCACAGTGGTTGCGAGTCCGCCTGCTGATGCAGGGGATGCCGGTTCGTGCCCCGGTACGGAAGGATCCCTACATGCCGTGGAGCGGCTGGGCCCGTGAGCCATGGCTGCTGAGCCTGCACGTACGGAGCCTGTGCTCCGCAATGGGAGAGGCCACCGCAAAAAAAACCAAAAAAACAAACTATCGGCAGACTTTTTTCACAGCTCACCACTCACTGTCCTTGAAATATGTTTCTTGGTGTTTTTTTTCTTTTTTTGGTTTCCAGTATAGTATACTTTTCTGATTTCTTTCCTGTCTTTCTGCAGGCCAGTCTTTCTTAGAATCCTTTGCTTGTTCCTCCTCTGTCCCTAACCTCTAATGTTGAACCTCAGGGTTCAAATCTTGTAGTCTTTCTTCTCTCTACCTTTGTCATCTCATTTAGTCTCTTGATTTTAAATACCATCTATATAACTGACTTTCAGAATCTCCAGACTAGGATTCTCAGCTCTAGATCCATACATCCAACTACCTTTTCAACCTCTCCACTTGGATAATTAATAGGTATCATGAACTTGATGTATCAGGAACCAAATTCCTGATTTTTTTTCCCCCTCAAATCTGTTCTTCCCACAGTCTACTCCCCCTTAAACCTATGCTGCAGCCAAGCTGACTTCCCTGCTGTTCCTCAAACACGGCAAATGTGTTCTTGCATTGAGACTCTTGGACTAGCAGTTTCCTCTGCCGAGCTAACACTCTTCTCATGTATTCATGTGGTTCACTTGCTCACTTTCTTAGGTTTCTGCTAAAGCGTCACCTTATCTGCCATGTCCACTTACCTAAATTGTTGCCTTCCCTGACCTCACAATATAAAAGAGAAACCCTTCATCGTTGCCTTGTACTCCATGTTCCTTTTAGCCTTTGCTTAAAACTCTTCCAGTGGCTTCCTGCCTCACTCAGTGTTGTACACGGTAAAAAAACATACTTGCTCTTTGTCCCCTGTTCCTGGCATGAAGCTCCTAAAAGCCTTGGAATTTCCCGAGAAATAGGGGTGCCCCTTTCAGTCGTAGCTGAGTTTATGCTAATGAGGTGACTTAGGTGGGAACCCCTAGAGAGCTTCAGGATGAGCCTGGTGCAGAAAGGCCAAGTGCTTAGAGGACTGGAACTTTCGGCCCTACCCACCGATCTCCAGGTTCGGGCAAAGGGTGCTGTAGATTGAGCTCTGTAAAAACTCATAGAACAGTGAGATTGGATGAGCTCCCAGGTTGATGAACGCATAGACTTGCTGGGAGAGCAGTGAAGAGGCACAGAACTTCTGCACGCTGCCGCCTCCCCCCATACCCCAATCAGTACCTTGCCCTGTGCATCTCTTCCGTTTGGCTGTTTCTGAGTTGTACCCTTTGCAGTAAACCAGTAAACGTAAGTAAAGTGTTTTCCTGAGTTCTGTAGGCCATTCTAGCAAATTATCAAACCTGAGAAGGAAGTTGTGGAACCCCTCTCTATAGCCGGTCCGTCAGTACAGGTGGCTTGGGGCTGGCATCTTAAGTCGGGGCAGTCCTGTGTGTCTACACCCTTAATCTTTGGGGTCTGCTCTAATTCCATGTGATACCAGAATTGAATTGGGCACCCAGTTAATGTTGGAGAGGTGGAGAATTGGTTGGTGTGAGAAAACACCAGACTCAGAAAAGCCAAAATCTTAATAAAGGTCCTCTAATTCTCCTTTTACCTGCTATGTAGTCTTCCTTATTGTTTCTCTGAGCCGTTGGGCAAGCTTACTGCCTCAGGGCCTTTGCATTTAGTATTCCCAACGCCTGGAATGCTTCTTCCTCTCCTGCCCCCCCTCACCCCCCCACCAAAAAAGCATGGTTTGCTCCTTCCCCTCTAAGTTTTGCTGAAATTTCAGTTGGACCTTCTATAATTATCCCTGTTTAAATATTTAGCAGCCCCGATTCTGTAACACCTGGCTCAATTCTCTAGTTTTCCTCCCTGTCACTTTATTACTATCTGACAGACTCTGTACTTTGGTCATTCATTTTTTTTCTCTTCTATGAAAATTCTCTTTCTTCTAATATTACATTCCCAGTAGTTAGAACAGTGCAGGGCTTATGTTAGGCTCTCAATAAATATGTTGGATAAATGAATAAATGAATGGAAGAGAAGTGCAAATAAGTTATTTCAGAATGAAGCCCAGAAAGATAACAGGATGGTAAATGTTTAAGAGCGCTTAAGAGACGTGAAGAATAGAGTAAGAAGGTCTGATATGATGACTGGAGTTCCAGAAGGTTAAAACAGAATAGGGAAAAAGCAGTATTTTTATTGCATGCCAATATGAAAAAGACAACCCAATAGAAAAATGAACAAAAGATATAAACAGACATTTTACACAAGAAGAAATAGAAATGTTTTATAAAACATTAGAACTTTGTACCTCATTAGTGCAAAAAAAAAATCAGAGACCCTTTCATGCTTACTAGATTGGCAAAAATGAAAACAGATTAATATAAAATATTGGTGAGGATATGATTCAACAATAACTCCCATCTGCTGTTGGTAGGGTTGTAAACTGGTACAACTGTTTTGGAAATAAGCCTGTCATTCCCTAGTAAAACTGAACATGTACTTCTAGTAATTCTACTCCTAAGCATATAACCTGGAGGAAGTCTTACACACACATATATATCAGGAGATATGTACAAAAATGTTTGTATGACATTGTTCTTTAGCTGATTCTGGAAATAACCTAAATATGAATTGTATTAGTTTCCTATTGCTGCTGTAACAAATTTACAAACTTGGTGGCTTAATATAACACAAAGTTATTATCTTATAGTTCTATGCCCAGAAGTCTGAAAATTGGTCTTAAAGGTGTGATAAAGGTGTGAACAAGGCTGCATTCTTTCTCCCTTTCTGTAGGGGAGAACTGTTCCTTGCCTTTTCCAAGCTTCTAAAAGCTGCTGTGTCCCTTGGCTTGTGGCCTCTTCCTCCATCTTCAAAGCCAGCAGTGTAGAATCTTCCAATCTTCCTCTGACTCTGACACACCTGTCTCCCTCTTATAAAGAACTTTGTATTGGTTCCACCTGAATAATCCAGTGTAATCTCACCATCTTAAATTCCTTAACTTAATCACATCTGCTAAGTCCCTTTTAACATAGTCACAGGTTTCAGAAATTAGAGCATGGACATCTTTGGGGGGCCATCTCTCTGCTTACTGTATATAATAGATCAACAATAGAAAACATAAATTGTGATATTTTCAGATAATGTAACATTTACAGTAGTGAAAATAAATGAGCTACTATAAAATTCATCATCTTGGATAAATGCCAAAGTAAAATGTTAGCAAAAGAAGCACATCACAGAAGAATTCATACGTTAGATTATGTTCATGTTAAAGTTCAAAAACAGGAAAGAATAACCTAAGTACAATTGTTTAGGGATACATATGTGATGAAATTATAAAGAAAAGAAATAAACGAAAGTAAAATTTTTACCTCTAAGAGGAGGGAGATGGGTATAATTAAAAAGGGACTTCAAAGATACTGGTGGTATTCCATTTCTGTTTATTTATAAATTTTATTTAGATATGATTGACATATAATACTGTATCAATGTTAGATGTACAACATAATGATTTGGTATCTCTATATATTGTGAAATGATCACCAGAATAAGTCTAGTTAAAACCCATCACCATACATTATTAGAATTTTTTTTCTTGTGATAAAAACTTTTAAGATTTACTTTCTTAGGAAGTTTCAAATATATAATACAGTCTTATTAACTGTAGTCACTGTGCTGTACTTTACATCCCCCTGACTTTATAGCTGGAAGCTTATACTTTTTAACCCGCTTCCCACATTTCACTGAACCTCCTACCCCAGCACCTCTGACAGCACTAATCTGTTCTCTGTATGCATACGCTTAGATTTCTTTTTGGTTTTTGTTGTTGTTGTGTTTTGTTTAGACTCCACGTGTAAGTGAGACTGTATGGTATTTATCTTTCTCTCCCTTAGTTCAGTAAGCATTATGTCCTCAAGTTCCATCCATGTTGCAAATGGCCAGGTTTTATTCATTTTCATGACTGGATATATTGTGTATATATACCACATTTTCTTTATTCATCCATCAACGGATACTTGGATCGCTTCCGTACTTGGTTATTGTAAATAATGCTGCAGTGAACGTGGAGCTACATATATCTTTTCAAGTTAGTATATTTGTTTTCTTCAGTTAAATACCAAGAAGTGAAATTGCTGGATCGTGTGGTAGTTCTATTTTTAATTTTTTTCTGGGCCCTCCATACGGTTCTCCACAGTGGCTGCACCAATTTACATTCCCACCAACAGTGCCCAAGGGTTTTCTTTTCTCTACATCCTCGTCAACACTTGTTACTTCTTTTCTTTTTGATAATAGCCATGCTTATAGGTGTGATGTGATATCTCATTGTGGTTTTGATTTTCATTTCCCTGATGATTGGTGATACTGAGCACCTTTTCTTGTACCTGTTGGCCATCCATATGTCTTCGTTGGAAAAAGATCTATTCAGATTCTCTGCTCATATTTTAATCAGATTATTCTTTGCTGTTAAGTTGTGTGAGTTCTTTATATATTTTGGATATTAACCCCTTACTGCATATGATTTGCAAATATTTTCTTCCATAGGTTGTCTTTTCATTTTGTTAGTGGTTTTGCTTTGGTGTGCAGAAGCTTTTTTTTTGAAGTTTTTTCTTTTTTAAAATTTATTTATTTATTTATTTATTTTTGGCTGTGTTGGGTCTTTGTTTCTGTGCGAGGGCTTTCTCTAGTTGTGGCAAGCGGGGGCCACTCTTCATCGCAGTGCGCGGGCCTCTCACTATCACGGCCTCTCGTTGCGGAGCGCAGGCTCCAGACGCGCAGGCTCAGTAGTTGTGGTTCATGGGCCTGGTTGCTCCGCGGCATATGGGATCTTCCTGGACCAGAGCTTGAACCTGTGTCCCCTGCATTGGCAGGTAGATGTTTAACCACTGTGCCACCAGGGAAGCCCTGTGCAGAAGCTTTTTAGTTTGATGTAGTCCCACTAGTTTGTTTTTTACTTTTGTTGCCTTTGCTTTTGGTGTCAAATCCAAAAACTCATCACTAAGACTGATGTCAAGGAGCTTAACACTTGTGTTTTCTTCTAGGAGTTTTATGGTATTAGGTCTTATGTTCAAATCTTTGATCCACTTGAGTTAATTTTTGTGTATGCTGTAAGATAATGGTCCACTTTTCATTCTTGCTCATGTGGCTGTATGTCTGGTTTTCCCAACACTGTTTATTGAAGAGACTATCCTTTCCCCATTGTGTATTCTTGGCTCTGTTGTCATAAATTAATTGACTGTATATTTATGGGTTTCTTTCTGGGCTTTTTATTCTGTTTTGTTGATCTGTGTGTTTTTGTTTTTCTAGGTTTGTAGTATAGTTTGAAATTGGGGCATATGATGCCTCCAGCTCTGTTTCTTCTCAAGATTGCTTTGGCTGTTCTGGGTCTTTTATGATTCCACACAAATTTTTAGGACTCTTCTATTTCTGTGAAAAATGCTGTTGGAATTTTGATAGGGATTGTATTGAACCTTTATACTGCTTTGAGTACTATGGACATTTTAACAATATTCTTCTAATCCATGAGTATGGAATAGCCTTCCATTTATTGTGTCTTCTTTAATATTTTCCATCAATAAATTATAGTTTCTAGGTCTTAAACCTCTTGGTTAAATTTTTTCCTAGGTGTTATTTTATTCTTTTTGTTGCAATGGTAAATGAATTGTTTCTTAATTTCTCTTTCTGATAGTTTGCTATTAGTGTATGGAAGCACTACACCTGATTTTTGTGTATTGATTTTGTATCCTGGAACTTGTTTATTAGTTCTGACAGTGTTTAGTCTAAAATTCTTTAGGATTTTCTGTGTATAATATCATATCATCTGCAAATAGTGAAAATTTTACTTCTTCCTCTCCAACTTGGGTGCCTTTTATTTCTTCTTCCTGTCTAATTTCTATTTTTTAAAATTTGGTTATATACAGTGTTTGTCTTAGTAGTAGCCTTTAACAGTTGGAAATAAGTTCACGGTAATTTTGTATGCCTTACTCCAGCCCCTATGCAATTAAAAATTTTTAAAATACTGTGGTTTACTAACTAAAAGTTAACAATTTAAGAAGAATTTGTAAGAATGAGCAGTCAGTGGGTAAAATATTTTTAAAGCCTAGAAAGATTTTTGGTGTGTATTTTGTTTCCTCTTTTCCCCCCTTTTATTATTTAGGGGCCTAGAATTTGAAGTTTTGTAAGCAGTAAGCTCAGAGCAATGCAATGAAATTTGGTGGAGTTAGTGACAGGATCTTAGTAAGTGGGATAGCAAAGCATAGTAGAACTTCAGAGCCACATTTATTGATAATGATTCCTTTTCTTTATCTCAAGATAATATAGCTCTAACTCTTTATGTTGTAGGGGGTTTGGAGACACATTTATCCTCCTAGGGAAAAAGCTTGAGACAGAAACAACTGGGAAGTTTCCATTTTTTGATCATTCTTCGCATATATTCCTCTTGTGGATCACATGAATAACCTTTAACAGGCTGAGTCCCAGTTTTTTTTAATTTTAATTGCGATAATTGTAGGTTCCATGCAGTTGTGAGAAATAATACGTAAAAATGTCATTTACCCTTTATCTGGTTTTTTCCAATGGTAACATTTTGTAAACATATAGTATAATATTATAAATAGGACATAGACATTGATACAATCATGTGTATCTGTTTTACCTGTTTCATTTGTGTACCTATGGATTAGTTCTGTACTCTTTTATCACATGTATAGGTTGTGTGTCCACCACCAGTCAAGATACTGAAAAATTTCATCACTGCAAGGGTCCTTTCTGTTGCTCTTTTATAACCACACCTACCTCCTTCCTACCTTACTCCCCGCATCAAACTCCCATCCCCTTCTCCAGTCCCTAAACGCTGGCAACCAGTAAGCTGTTCTCCATTTCTAAACTTTTGTCATTTCAAAAATGTTATATCGGGCTTCCCTGATGGCTCAGTGGTTAAGAATCTTCCTGCCAATGCAGGGGACATCGATTCAAGCCCTGGTCTGGGAAGATCCCACATGCCACGGAGCAGTTAAGCCCGTGTGCCACAACTACTGAGCCTGCACTCTAGAGCCCGTGCGCCACAACTACTGAGCCTGCGCTCTAGAGCCCACGAGCCACAACTTCTGAGCCCGCGTGCCTAGAGCCCATGCTCCGCAACAAGAGAAGCCACCGCAATGAGAAGCCTGCGCACCGCAACGAAGAGTAGCCTCCTCTCACCGCAACTAGAGGAAGCCCGTGCGTGGCAACGAAGACACACACAGCCAACAATAAAATAAATAAAATAAAATAAAGTTATTTTAAAAATGTTACATGAATGAAATCATATGGTATGTAACCTTTTGGGATAGGCGCTTTTTCACTCAGCTTAATTCCATAAAGATTCATCCAAGTTGTGCATGTTAATGAGTCCCATTTTTAAATTTAGCTGAAGAATGTTTTATGGAATTTTTAGACTGTGAACTCACTTTGTAAATATCAGTTTCTCTTCAATTAATGTATACTATGAGTAGTGGATAAAAGCATAGATTTTAAAGTGCAATAGACTTGTGACTTAAGTCTCATGTCTACTTTGGAAAAATTATTTTAACCTTGCTAAGCCTTAATTTCCTTACATGTAAAATGAGGATAATAATACCATTTCTTAGGGTATTTAAAGAATAAATGAGTTAACATATGTAGTGGTCTTAGCATCATGCCTGTCACGTAAGTGTTCTATAAATGGCAGTCTAAAAGAAAGACAGAGTTACTACAGCAGTATTATTACAGCCTGTGATTTCTAGGTTAATCTTGGAAGAAGCTGCCTTAGCATTCCAATGACTATTTGGATTTTATATATGTTTAGTCAAGGGAGAAAGCATTCAATAGCTTTCTTTTTGACCACTGAACAAGAATGTTTAGTTCTTCAGAATGGGTATATCTGATCCTTCTGTTGCTTTTTATTTAATTGGCCATTGTAAAAAAGTGACTGCTTTAAATGTTACATATCTTAATCAGCAAATACTAACTAAGTTGAATGCATAATTTAGCTTTTTATGTAACAGTACAGATTTGTTAAGATTGAAACATGAGTAGTTTACATCTTTTCAATTATATACATGTTTCCCCCTAGGTCACTGGTGTCTTGGATGACTGCTTGTGTGATGTTGATAGCATCGATAACTTCAACACCTTCAAAATCTTCCCCAAAATAAAAAAGCTGCAAGAACGAGACTATTTCCGTTATTACAAGGTATGGTTATAATTTCAGATTCCGTTGGTGCTGAAGATTTTTACATAGCTCTCTACAGGTGCGACTCTTGCGATTCTTTTGGAAACCCATTTCTACTCGGCACCCTGTGTGCATCCTTTATCATTGGAATGTATTAAGTATTTCAGTGAAAACCTATTAGTCTTTTTGAACCCTAAGAATCTGAACTCCCTTCCTATGTTTGGGGAATTTCTCATTGTTCAATTTGGGTTTTGAGGCAGAGACTCCTTCCTCTAAAGAAGTTGAAAATGCCCAGGACTTATTTTATCAGTCTCCCTTGTAACTTAGGTTCTGTTATCTAGACACACCTACCCAGGCTCTGAGTTGTGCTGATGGCATTGTCGTGTGCTGTCATTGTTAGTGGTACACGGTTCCACAGCAGCATTTGTTGGGTAGCTCATTGTGACAGGTGGCAAAGCAGCCTGAGGATAGAAGCAGAACACCATCCATAGTAAGACTGCAGCATTGGTTCTTAAGTCTAACAATAGTCCACGCTGGACCGTTTCAGAATAACCAATGGTAGTTTAAAGGCAGTAGCAATAACACAAATTCAAAAGAACAATGGTTTAAAAGCTGCTGTTGTGTTCTTGCTCTCAGTATTTGGTTGGGTTTATAATTTTTATTTTCATTTTTAGTTTATTTTAAAAAGTAAGCATGATTTTCTTTTTTATCCTGTTACTGTATAGGTTATCTTAATCCTTTAAATATATTTTATACATTTATTTATGTATTTATTTTTGGCCACGTTGGGTCTTCGTTGCTGTGTGTGGGCTTTCTCTAGTTGCTGTGAGCAGGGGCTACTCTTCGTTGCGGTGCACAGGCTTCTTATTGCGGTGGCTTCTCTCTGTGGAGCATGGGCTCTAGGCGCACGGACTTCACTAGTTGTGGCACTTGGGCTCAGTAGTTGTGGCTTGTGGGCTCAGTAGTTGTGGCTCACGGGCTCTAGAGCGCAGGCTCAGTAGTTGTGGCGCATGGGCTTAGTTGCTCCTCGGCATGTGGGATCTTCCCAGGTCAAGGATCAAATCCATGTCCCCTGCATTGGCAGGTGGATTCTTAACCACTGTGCCACCAGGGAAGTCCCCAGTCCTTTAAATATTTTTGAAGTTTAAAAAATAAAACTTCCCAAATAATGTAAGTTGTGCAGAAAGATAACAAAGTTAAGACCTAAAGATTTGGGAACCCATCCCCTTTTCCCATCAGCCCCAAGAATATACAAAAAAGTGAATGTTTCTCCTCTATACAAAATCCTTTAGGAATACAGTTGCCATAAACTTATTTCAAAAAGAAATCTATACCTAAGCAAATTATTGTCTAACATTCTAGACATTTTACCTATAAACAACACAGGTTCCAATAGCTTCTTCAGATTCCCACTCCTATGTCTATAAGTCTCTCTGCATTTGTGACTGCTTTCTCTTGCTTCCTTTCTACTGCTAGGCTTAACCATATGAAATAGTTGCTTTTAGAGATCAGAATGGTTGAATGTTGCCAGTTTCATATGGTTCAGTCTAATACAGTGAAGGAAGTGTTCCTTCTATCAAAGACCATCCCTTCACAGAACATCCAGATCACATGTCCACTCAATATGTCATGGCCCTCACTCTTTCACACTTACCTTTTGGGATTATACCTTCTGTTTCTGTATCCCCATAGATCTGGTCAATAGTAGGCACTCAAATATTTGAATAAATGAATGAATATCTCATTGAATCTTTATACTGAAATCCTGTTAAGTCAACATTATCCACATTTTCAAGAGAATAAACAATGGTGTAGGTATCCTAAGGTAGGGTACTTTTGTTGGCTTACAAATGAAAGAGAAGTTTTATTAAGAAAAGGTGTGGAGCAGCTCACAAAATTGAAAGATAAGCTGAAGAAGCATATTTCAGAAAAGACAGAAATTATAGCAGAAACTAATGGCCATTCTCTTTATGATACTGCCAAAATTTTGGATCAAATTAACCATTTTCCCATATTTTAATATTACACAAGAGTCATATTTCTGGGAGAGAGGGTCTAAATTGGTCTAGGCAGGGTGATAATAACCCCACCACTTGACCAAAGGACAATTTGGTTAATAGTCCTATTTGTATTTGCATATTGTTTCTCCAAGGGAAATTAGGGGATGTTACAGAAGGAGGAAAAATGAAAGTTGAGTAGGCAGAAATAACAATGTGGTCATTGGCTAGCCAACATACAGTTCATCGTCATACATGCAATTTAAAAAATGTTCCAACCAACATAATGAAACTACTGTGTATGTAACCGGAATATATTCGTACCCTTTCCCAAAGGAGGGTAATGCAATGATCTAGTTAATCCAGTTAGCTTCAAGTCTAGGATATGTGGGTGCTATCTACTCTTCTTGTAGTTCTGTCAACCTATGAATTAAAAAAAAAAAAAAAGGAAATTTGACGTAGAGTACATTAGTGGTGGAAGAGGAAAGCTAAGAGAAGAGGTTAATTTTAAACACACATACATGCTTATGATTCAGCAAGCAAGGAAATACAGGTAGAAGTAACAGTCTACCTCTATCAACCGGTCACTTGGCTGCTATAGCTTGTTTTTATATTTTCTCTCTTCTACTATCCGTTACATTCCTTTATTTGCCAAGTATTTATCGAATAATTACTCTGTAGCAGAGTGTATTCTAGGTGCTGTGGATACAATAGTGAATAAAACAAAGCCTCTCACCTTATGAAACTTTTTATATGATTAGGGAGACAGACAATAAACAAGTAATAAAATAGCGTTTACTTTATAATCATAGGAAATTACATAGAGAAAAATAAAATTGGAGATAAAGGATAATGGGAATGGGGAAGGTAGGTAGCCCTATTTTAAAGAAGGTGGTCAGGAAAGGAAGACATTCCTGCTGTGCCATTTGAGCAAAGACCTACCTAATGTGAAAGAGTCACCCGTGACACAATCTGGAAAGAACATTCCAGGGAAGGGGAGTTGAACTGCAGGTATAAAGGTGCAGAGTGTTTGAAGACCAATATAGCTGGAGGAAAGTGAATGAGGGGGAGAGTTGGAGAGGTAGGTAGGGGCCAGATTTTTTTTTAAAAAAGGGGAATTCCCTGGTGGTCCAGTGGTTTGGACTCCGCACTCTCCCTGCCAAGGGCTGGGTTTGATCCCTGGTCGGGGAGCTAAGATCCCACAAGCCACTTGGGGTGGCTAAAAACAAACAAGAAAACCCCTATGCTTTCATCTAAGCATTTAAATCAAAATTTGAGAATTAAACAATGACTTAAGGCCCTGTAGTTTTGGGGTTTTTTTTAAACCACAGTAAGGCTTTTGGATCCAAAGTGTGATAAGAAGCTATTGGTGGAATTTGTACAAAAGAGACTGTATGGGTGTGAGGCAGGAAACAGAGAAAGCACTTCTGAGGCTATTGCAGTAGTCCAGCTGAAAGATGATATGGATTTGGAATAGGCTGGTAGAGTTGGAAAAGGGGAAAAATGATCGAATTAGTGCCATATATGAAAGGTAACACAGCAAGCTCTTCTGATGGATTGAATGTAAGGTGTGAGGGTAAAAGTGAACTCAAAGATGATGCCTAAGTTTTGAGCATGTTACCAAAAGTAAAATATATATATCATGGCCAAGTGGATTTCATTCCAAGAATGTAAAGATGAGGCTTTTAGGTCTTCAACAAGATTCAGTACACATTCCTGATTTTTTAAAACGTTGACAAAGTAAGAATGACGGATACTTCCTTAACATGATAATTTCAACCCTAACATCAGCACTGCCAGCACCTTACTTCTGGGGAAACACTAGAGCAATTCTCCCTTAGGTCAGGAACCATGAGGAGGGGCTACCTACTATCTCCTTTACTGTTGGACCAAATTGGCCAGTATAGTCAAACAAGAAAAAACAACTAGAAGCATAAAAATTTTAAAAGAATAAATAAAGCTATCTCCATTTATAAATGACAAAGACCTAGAAAACTCTAAATTATTAAATGAACACAAATAATAAAAAATGTATTAAGATAGCAGGTTATAAATTTAATATTGAAAAATCAGTATCTGCATAAATACAAACAATAACAAGTTAGAAGATAAAATGGAGAAATCCCCATTTCCATTAGCAAAAAAAAGATAAAATATATAGGAATAAATGTTATCAAGAAATGTGCAAAATCGAAGAATGCTTCTAAACACTCCTGAAAGACATAAAACTAGGCTCGAACAAATGGACAGATGTCTTTCGTAGCATAAAGATGTTAATTCTCCCCCAAGTTAATATATAAATTTAATGTGAACCCAATAAAAATATATGTAGTTTTTTTCTGGAGCCGGACAAGTTGTCACAGGTTAAGTTCCCTGGGAAGCTGACTCTGAGACAGTGATTAGTGTCCAAGAGATTAATTAGGGACAACTCCTGGAACCAACAACATAGGGAAGGAAAAGGAAGGGAGGACATCAGGACTGGGCAAAGGGAGAAGTAAAGCTGTGATGCAGCCTCAGAGAAACCTCAGGTGACCCTTTGGGGGGGTAGTTCTTAAGATGGGATAACCCCCCAGAGCTGTCCCTACTTCGGGGGGATGTCTAGGCCTTTATATCCTTACACCAGTCATTGAATGAAGGGCATTGTAGGAAGGGGTGGTGCCACCTTGGACAAAGCGGCTCTCTTTGGCTGCAGTGTTTCCAGGGCTGGGATTGAGCCTTTCCTTCCTGAAGGGTGACCTGAGTAGTGTGTTGCAGCGTCTATCACAACCCACTCCTTAACACCGTGTATTAGTTATCTATTGCTACGTAACAAATTAGCCTAAAATTTAGCAACCTAAGCAAACCGAGAAGGTGGCATTTGAGGAAAACCTAAAGGGAATGAGAAAGCAAGCCATGTGGATATCTGGAGAAAGAACATTCTAGGCAGAGGGAACAGCAAGAGCAAAGGCCCCAAGACCATGGTGTGCCTCATGTATTTGAGGAACAACAGAAGGGGCAGGAAACTAGGGAACCAGCCCACGGAAGGCGTTCTCAGCCATTGAATTGGATTTTGAACTGAGCTGATTTTCAGAGGTATCGTATGTGGGGTGAGAAAGAGAAGAGTCAAGGATGATGCCATGATTTTGGCCTGAAGAGCTAGAATAATGGAGTTGCCGTTTACTGAGATGGCAAGAATTACTAGAGGGTAGAGCACAATTTGGGAGGTCATAATAAGTTTGAGGTGCCTGTGTGTGTCCTGTGGAGATGCCAGGGAGGAGGTGGATTTACAAGCCAGGAGCTCAGGGCAACCTGCAATTCCCAAGCGTGCCAGGCGATCTTAAGCTTCTTTGCCTTTAGACATCCGGATCCCTGTGCCTAGAAATCTCTTCCTCTAGGAAACTTCTAGTCATACCCATTTTACATGTTACCAAGGAGGCCTTCCTGAGACCCTGCAGGCACAGTTGACCACTCTCATGTTGCCAGTCTCTACCTCTTTTTGCCTCTTCCTTGTAACGTGGTTATTCTTTACTTCACCTAGCATGTATTTACTGAGGTGTCTATTATGTGTGCTAGGCACTGCGATAAAATAATGAATCAGGCAAAATGCCCATCCTTACAGTCAAGGGTGCAGACAATAAATAATATTCAAGTAGTGATAAGTGCTATAAAAGCATGTGAAACAGTGTGTTGGGTGCGTATTGAGCACTACTTGAGAGAGTCTGGTCAGAAAGGTCTCTCTGCTGAGGTGGTATTTGAGAGAGCCCTGGAGGAGGTGAGGGGATTGAGCCATAAAAGACCTGGAGGAGCCACCAGCACAGGCACAGAGAACAGCCACCGTAAAGCCCTGAGACAGGAAGGAGCTGATGTGTCTCCAGCAAGGCCATTGTGCCTGGAGGACTTTGGGAGGAGATAGGTCAGACAGGTGGGCAGGAGACCAGGCGATGGAGTGCCTGTGGATTTACTCTAAAGGTGAGAGGAAGCCACGGGATGGTTTTGAGCAGGGATTGGTATGCTCTGAGTTAGTTCAAAGAGATGATTATGGCTACTGTGTAGAGAATAGATGGTGGTAGGAGTAGGGAGACTCGCAGTAGTCGGGGCAGGGGCAGGTGGTGACAGAAGAGGTGGTGAGAAGCGAGTAATGAATTGTTTGCAGGGGATAAAAAAGGGAGGAAACAAGAATAAAACTTTGATTTTTGGCTTGGGCAACGCATGTGGATGTCCTATTGAATTACCGTCTTCCTGTTAGGTTTAGAATATGAAAATCCAGAGTTTGTAGCGTGGTAAAATGTCCTGCATGATCTTGTCTATCTCTACCCTCATTCCCTGTCACCCTCTGCCTTCCCCACTAAAAGTCAGCTAAACTAAGTCAGCGCCTTGTCACCTTTCCGCACACACGCTTCCACCAGCTAAAACACTACCTCCTCAGAGACCTGCATCCACCAGCCCCATTATTTTCCATCACAGAACTCTGGATTTTCCTTTGTAGCACTTGCAACAATTTGCAATTAAATGAACATGCAAATATATAATTCCTGTTCCCTCCAGGAAACTGTAAGTTACAGGGGAAAAGTGCTTTTTCTGCCTCTTTTTCCCCTAGAGCCTACACAGTGCCTGATGCATAGTGGGTGCTCAGGGCACATCTGTTAAGTGAGTGGGTGCCTGGGAGAACTCAGTCAGTGAGGTGATGTTAAGGGGCTAGGAGACATTAGAGTGTCCCGAAATGCTTTCCAGGCTCTGCAGATGAGCAGTGTGCCTGGACTTTATTCCTTTTTGAAGTGTCAGAGGACTAATAGCAGTCATTTATTTTAAAAAATAAGTATTATACCTGGGATGTCTGAAAAACTTCAGTCATTTTAACTTCTGAGCTATATAGATGCCTCAGGATAGGATGCTTTTCCTTCACCACTGGGTCCCTGGAGCCCAGCACAGTGATACTTAGCAGTGCAGGACTGTGACACACACTGACTAATGCTCATTCATTCTTTCTCCCAAGGTCAACCTGAAGCGACCGTGTCCTTTCTGGGCAGAAGATGGCCATTGTTCAATAAAAGACTGTCATGTAGAGCCTTGTCCAGAGGTAAAATCAATTTTTTAAAAATTGAGAAAAGAAATGCTTTCTCTTAGACTTTTAGATAAGCGCGAACTGTGTATTTTAGGCTAATGTCAAAGCATTTGGACTTGTCATCAAATTCATGTGGTCTCAGCTCTCTTCTTTTTAACCAGATTACAGAAGATTTATTCTGTACTTGCCACCAAAATGGGTTTGTAGACAGTCTTGTATCCAGTGGTGTTGGTGACTGGATGTGGAAATATAGTCTGATTCTAAAATGGAGGCTTGTTCTAGGACTGGATCTGCAGTTAGCTCTTATTTCATGCTTTATTGAATCTGCATCTTGTTTCATGGGCAAAGAAAATGCTACTGCACCTTAAGTTTCAAATTTAGAGTGGGAATTAGAGTGCAAAAACTTGGGAAATTCAAGGCTTGGAGTTAGATCTTCCCTTGGTCTTGTTACATTGGGTGGGGGAAAAAGGGCTGTACTTGTTAGTAAGGGAAAGCTACATTTTAGACTTCATTTTTTGACATCTAGCATAATTAATTATATCCCTCTTCAACAGTAGTTAGTTATTTCCATTTTACTTTTTGCTTTTCTTACCTAACCAGTAAGTCTAGTTTTTTGCCTTTAAAAACAGGAAAAAAAACATCTGAACCAATATTGTTTCTAAACGGAAAATTAAAAAAATAATTATTTACGTTTTCCTTTAAGAATAAAATGTTTTAACTTTTTAGTTTGAAATAATTTGAGACATACAGAAAAGTTGCAAGAATAGTACAAACGATTCCCATATACTTTTTATCCAGATTCCCCAAATGTTAATGTTTATCAAGTTTTATTATTCCCTCTATATGTGTATACTAATATTATTATTTTTTGAACCATTTAGGTATGTAACCAACATGATGATCTTTTACCCCTAAATACTCCAGTGTGTATTTCTTTAAAAACAAGATTATTAACCACAGCATAATTAGCAAAATCAGGAAATTAACATTTCTGCAATACCAAAGTCTACTCTGTAGACCTTAAGCACCCATTGCCAGTTGATTTAATAACGTGTTTTCAGAGCAGCAGCAGCAGCAACAAACCTTCTGATCCAGAATTGTGCCTTGCATTTGGATGTCACATCCCTTTAGTCTTCTTTTAATCTGGAAGAGTCCCTCAGTATTTCTTTGTCTTTCGTTGTCTTGACTTTAATGAGCTCCCTCCCGCCCTTCCTTCCTTTTTTCCTCCCTCCCTTACTTAAAATACACCAGTTATTTTGTAGAATCCCCCTTATTTGGGGTTTTCCTGGTCTTTCCTAATTACTAGATTAAGGTCATGCACTTTGGGCAGGTACACCATAGAAGTGATGTGTCCTTCTCAGTGCCATATCAGGAGGCACGTGATGTCGTCTTGATCATGTGGTTATGGTGGTGTTTGCCATATTTCTTCATGGTAAAGTGGGAAAAATTTTTTGAGACTATGAACTATGACAATATCTCATTTTTTATCATATTTTTGCCATCTTAAGTTTTAGCATCCATTGATGATTCTTGCCTGAATTAATTATATGATAGTTGTCAAATAGTGATTTTCTGATTCCATTTCTTCTACATTTATTACTTGGCATTCTACTGCAAGTGAGAGCTTTTTCTTTATTTATTGTATGTTTATGTCAATATATATCGTTACCATCATGTTTTTTTTATAACAGCTTTATTGAGACAATTCACATACCATAAAATTCACTCATTCTAAAGTGCACAATTCAGTGAGTTTTAGTATATTACAGAATTGTGCAACCATCACCACTATCTAGTTGTAATGCATTTTCATCACCCCAAAAAGAAACCCCTGCCCATTAGCGGTCACCCTGTTTCCTACTCCCTCCTCCTGCTGGAAACCACTAATCCACTCTCTGTCTCTACAAATTTGCCTATTATGGACACTTCATGTGAATAAAATCATACAATATATGGTCATTTGTGACTGGCTTCTTTTGCTTCGCATAATGTCTTGAAGGTCCATCCATGTTGTAGCATGTATCAGTACTTCATTCTATTGCTGAATAATATTCCATTGTATGGATATACCTCATCTTGCTTATTCATCAGTTGATGGACATTTGGGTTGTTTCTACTTTTTGGCTACTATGAATAATGAATAAATATCCAGGCACAAATATTTGTGTGGACATATGTTTTCAATTCTCAAGTATACTTTGGAGTGAAATTGCTAGATCATATAGTAACTTTAACTCTTGAGGAACTGCCAAACTCTTACCATTGTGCTTTACAATTTTACATTGCCTCTAGTAATGTATGTATGATGGTTCCAGTTTCTCTACATACTTGTCAACACTTAACACTGTCTTGTCTTTTATTTTAGCCATGCTTACAAGTGGCATCTCATTTTGGTTTTGATTTGCATTTCCCTGATATCAAGCATCTTTTCAGGTGCTTATTGGCCATTTGTATATATTGTCAGAAAAATGTCTATTCAAATCCTTTGCCCATTTTTAAAATGAATTGCCTTTTTATTGCTCAGCTGTGAGAGTTACTTGGTTTTGCACAATATGTGTTTCTAAGTTGCTGTTTTTGTTTTTTGGTTTTTTTTTGCGGTATGCGGGCCCCTCACTGTTGTGGCTTTTCCCATTGCGGAGCACAGGCTCCGGGCGTGCAGGCTCAGCGGCCATGGCTCATGGGCCCAGCCGCTCCGCAGCATGTGGGATCTTCCCGGACTGGGGCACGAACCCATGTCCCCTGCATCGGCAGACGGACTCAACTACTGCACCACCAGGGAAGCCCCTCTCAGTTGTTTTTATGTTAAAATAATTATTTATTGTCTACAGTGGATTATCCTCTGTAGTCTTAAATTTCTAATAAGAATAAATGAAGGTGTTTATTTGCCTGTAAATCCCCAACATAAGAAATCTAACATAAGTATTTAAAAATTTCTGTCTATTCCCTTCCCAGTGTTGTTCTCTTTCCTTTCTTTCCAGAGATAAAAACTATCCCTTTATGTTGGTCCTTTCAACTAATATGAGGATATTTGTATTTCTCTCTCTGGGGAAAATTCAGTAGGCGTTTCATATTGAACGGAAACTTGTCTTGATACAGAGTTAAAATTTGCATTCTATAACTTGAAGTCTAATTTAATCGTGAGGCTCACTTAATTTGTAATTTGCAGATTGCTTCATATTGTTAGTGGCAACAACTAGGTTTATTTCATGTTTGATTTTAGTTATTAACTTTACATTTATCATTACTTTTTAAAAAATATTTACTTGGCTGCATCGGGTCTTAGTTGGGGCACGCAGGCTCAGTAGCTGTGGCTTGCGGGCTCTAGAGCACAGGCTCCATAGCTGTGGCGCGCAGGCTTAGTTGCCCTGTGGCATGTGGGATCTTAGTTCCCCAACCAGGGATTGAACCGGCATCCCCTGCATTGCAAGGCGAATTCTTAACTATTGGACCACCAGGAAAGTCCCCTATCGTTACTTTTAATAATTCTTTTTTGTGATTTTTATGTTATTCATGATGATCATCTGTGGTGCCTATCCCTGTATTTCTCAATAGCCTGTATTAAGATTTGCTTAAGTCAGGTTACTCCATTCAGCATCAAACCTTTTAAAAAGCTGCTAGTACTTTGGTTTTAGCATATTATACTTGTTAGAGGACAACAGTAATGAGAGGGCATTTTAATAAGTATTCCATATTTTAAGTTCAGGGTCTGATAACTATAACTGCTACATTTGACTTGAGTTTTATACTTTTCCCTCTTCTGCCTTCTGTTAGTGGTGCTAGAAAACACTGAGATGATAAAATATTGGCAGCAAGTAATGTTTTAACTATATGATATTGGGGGGAAATTTCTTATCATTATTATTTACATTCTTCAGCCTGACAGAAAAATATTTATTCTGAATATTTGACTAAACTTTATCTATGAAACATGAAAAAGTTTTAATGGGTAATTTGCAATTAATTTGGTAGCCCATAGATTCAGATGTTGGAAATCAGTTCCCTGGGTTGATCAGAGGATCAACCTGGGATTGCCTGCTTTCAGATATGATTTTTGCTTAAGATTGTGTTTGATAAACCAGTTGTAATAATTCATAGGTTTATTTAAGCCTGAAACTAATTATTGGTTTTACAGAAAAGAAAGACCTATGTGAAGTTCTTACATTGGTAAACCCTAGATTACCTAGATTGGTAAACCCTAGGTTAATCATATGAGCCAAGGAAACTTTTTGTTTTAATCTTATTGAAGTGTGGTTGATCTACAATGTTGTTAATTTCTGCTGCACAGCAAAGTGACTCAGTTATACGTATATATACTTTTTCATATTCTTTTCCAGTTTGTTTTTTAAATTTTATTATTTTTTTTATTTTTTATTTTTTTTTGCGGTATGCGGGCCTCTCCCTGCTGTGGCCTCTCCTGTTGCAGAGCACAGGCTCCGGACGCGCAGGCTCAGCGGCCATGACTCACGGGCCCAGCCGCTCCGCGGCATGTGGGATCTTCCCAGACTGGGGCACAAACCCGTGTCCCCTGCATCGGCAGGAGGACTCTCAACCACTGTGCCACCAGGGAAGCCCCCATTTTGTTTTTTCACAGGATATTGAATATAGTTCCCTGTGCTGTACAGTAGGGCCTTGTTGTTTATCCATCCTATATATAATCGTTTGCATCTGCTAATCCCAAACTCCCAGTCCATCCCTCCCCCACCCCCCCTTCCCCTTGGCAACCACAGGTCTGGTCTGGCAAAGAACTTACTCTCGCTTTCTAGTATTAATTCAAAAGTATCTAAATTTCAGATGTCAACTTAGAGCAGAAATTTAAATTAAGCATAATATATTTCAAATAATTTTTAAAAAGTTGTTTCTGTGGAAAGAAAATTTATGGAAAAAGTGATTTCGCTAGGTGTTTTTTTAAACCTAAAAATTATGTAACCTATTAATTACTGCATTGAGAGTTATTAGAGCTGATTTTGACACTCTTTGTTTTCCATACTGTGATTTACAAGTCTGTAAATTGGGATAGTTGTTTACCTTTCACCTCAGGAGGTAGTATGAAAACAGAATTTGAATGAATGTATATTTTCTCCTCATGGACTAAAATAGCCTTTGAATTAGAACAGTGGCATTAATAATTCGTGAAGAAATCTCAAAAAATAAAAATATCATTTTCTAAATTTTTGTTTTTGTTCTTCTTTTAAGAGTAAAATTCCAGTTGGAATTAAAGCTGGGAGTTCTAATAAGGTGAGTCACTTTTCTTCATTAAATATTTCTGCTTTACATAGTGAAACTTGCCCCTTACTGCTTGGTGTAGTTGCTGAAGAGAACCATGATATGGTTAGTTAGGAATGGACACATTTTTGTCTGAGAATCCCAAATCCTTAATTTTGTAGCAAGCAGTGAGGTGTAGTATATTCTTTACAATTAAACTATATAGCTTCTTTTGAAATACTTTAGTTGTGTTTTTAGAACTTCTAGAATAACTATAAAGTACTGTAGTCAGTGTCAGTTTACCTAATCAACAGGCATTTTGTCAGGCATGTATTTTTACTCTTCTGTTTTCAGCTGTTTTCAACTATTTCAGTCATATTCAGGATTATATTTTATAGAGTAAACAATTATCAAGATATTTTGAGCATAGTACTTTTCAATGGCATTAAAAGGTTATCCTTTTCCTCTTATGGGGTATGTCATAATCTACTTGGCCATTCATATGTTTTTAAATAACAGTGTGTTTCTAGCTTTTCACTATCATACATATGTAATAAAGATCATCCTACCCTCTCTCTCTGCTTCCCTATGTATCCTCTCTCCATTTTCTTGTGCTCTCTACCTTTGCAGTCTTTTGTTTGCACTCCCTCTTTTATTTATTTTTGTTTCAGATCTACAGTAGATAGTATAAAGACAATTGAAACCCCTTCTGAACTCCTTCCCAATCCCATTATATTTCCTCCCTCTCTAGAGCTAGCCACTTTGCTGAAGTTGATGTCTATCCTTCTGTGATACTTTTTCTCTTTATATTGTATTATACATGTATCCACAAGTAATATATAGATCTGTTATACAAAATTTAAAACAATTTTTAAATAATAATATATAAAATATAATAATTTTGTATTTCTTCAAGTTAAAAACATTTTTTTTACTTTATATTTTTGTGTAGTATTGTGCTTTTGAATTTTTGTCTCTGCTAATATATGTAGATTTTGTTAATTTTAATAGCTGCAAAATATTCAGTTGTATAGATATTTGTATAATTGTGTGAATAGCCATTCCTCTGTTGATGGACATTTCAATTGTTTTCAGGTTTTTGCTATCACAAACAATGACGCACTGGCATCTTTGTCTTTCATCGAATTGTGCACATATGTAAGAGTTTCTCTAGGTCTATATTTAAAAGTAAGATTGCTGGGCCAAAGGGGATGCCTATCTCAGCATTACAGGAGAGTACCAAATAACTTTCTAAAGTGGTTTTTGTTTTTGTTTTTAAATGTTGCTCTAGATATGGATTCAGCAGTGGGACTGCTGGCTCAAGGGTTTATTCATATTTACAGCTCTACATAAATATTGTTAAATTACTTTCCCAAGAGGGTCTTCTCAGTTCACATCACCAACATACCAATGCAAATTGCTACATTTTTAATGTCTTTCCTTATTTATTAGGTGGAAATTTGTGACACATTTTCATTTGCATTTCTTCCATGTGTTAGGGATTCTGATAATAGGATGTATCTATATTTAGTATACATCATCATTGGCAAACTGACTCTTCTGCCAATGGAACCTGAAATAAAGACAAAGGTAATAATTGCTACTAAACTTACATATTATGAATTTCTTTTCAGTACTTGAAAGTGGCAAACAATACCAAAGAATTAGAAGATTGTGAACAAGCTAGTAAACTGGGAGCAATTAACAGCACGTTAAGGTAAATTTCATTTTAGTAGTATTAAGAAAATATTCCCTTGTTTAATTTATTTATGATAGAAATCTTTGGTTTTTCTTGTGATTTTGATTAAAGTTTCAACTAATCTTTGAAAGGAAATAGTTACTCTTTATCCTAAATTTCATGATAGCTTTGCTTCCTCTTAGCTTTTTCGTTCTAAGTCATCAATAATGACTATTAAAAAGGAAAAATTTAGGTGATTTCTCATTTAGCAGGGTTTATGGGTCCATTCTTCCTGATTATTATGGGAAAAGGAACTTGAATCTCTTAGTCTTTTTAAAATAGTAATTCAATCTACATGTTACATTTTGAATGATAAAGGTTTCTATTAACTGTTAACGTTTCGTAGATTTTTTTTTCTGTTGACTTTATTTGCTCTAAGTACAAACCTGCTTTTGAAGGCCAACATGAGTAATTTGTAAGTGGTCTCAGATTATGCAGTATAAAATGACTGAGCAGATCTGTAGTTGTGAGTGGGGAAGGGAATATTACAGAAATTCTTTTTAATTTCCCTGTTAAGATTTGTAATTATGTACTATAATTGTTAAAGACAATAAAGTTAGTAGTTTTGTGTATCTTATTTATTGATGAAAAATTCTAATATATAAAAGTAGAAAGGATAATATAATAAACACCCATATATACTCTACTCCAAATGAATAAATGTTAACATTTTCTGCCATGTTTATGAGAAAAGAGAAATGCCAAAGATGAATTTGAAATCCCCTGTTTATTCCCCAATCCTGTTTTCTTCCCTCTTTCCTTAGAGATAACTGAATTTGGTATGTATCCAAGTCCATGTTTTTGTTTTTAATTTATATATATATAGTTTGTGTATATGATTTTATTTTTCCTTTATGTAAATGATATAATGTGATAATTAACATTCTGCAACTCTTTTTACACTGCACATTTTGCTTTCTAGATATATCCATGTTAGAATGAGACAAATCTCTATGTTTTTTTAGCCGATAAATGGTTTTCATCATATAAATATGCCATAGTTTGCTTATCTATTCCCCTACTGATGGCCATTTAGGTTGTTTCAAATTTTTTACTTCTAAAAATTATGCCACCTTGAGCATCCTTGCTAATGTTTTTTGTATACACTGGAAATAAAATTGCTGAACCCTAAGCTTGCCGTCTTGCAGCTGTTCTTCATATAGCCTGGTGGCTTTTCTAAAACACTTGTGTGGCTATGTATGGCCTCCAGCACTGAGAACTTGCTTTGTTCTCCACATCCTTGCCAAAAATTGGTAATGTTTGATAAGTGTGAAATAGTATCTCATTTTTCCTTAATTATATTTTGTTGATTATTAGTGAGTTTGGGCATTTTTTCCTCTTGTTTATTGGGCATTCTGGTTTCTTATTCATTCAACAAATGAATGCCTACAATATGCCAGGTGCTATTCTAGGATTATAGCGGTGTAAGTGGGAAACAAATTCCAGCGCTCCTGAAGCTTAATCCTAGGCAGAGATGTGCAAGAAACAAGTAAAGTTAGTGCTAAGTAATAAAATGATGATGAGTGCCAGGCAGAAAAATGATGCAGGGAAGAGTGAGAGAGAGGGCTAGGGGTGAAGGTGGTTGCACTGTTTTAAATTGTTGGTCCAAGAAGGCCAGAGTGATAACAGGCAAAGCGCTCATGAAGGCCTGAGTCATAATATGGCTGCCTGGGCATGTAGGGGGTGGGGAACAGTATTTCAGGCATGCATAATGGTTAGTAAGAGGCCCTGAGGCCAGAGCTTGCCTAGACTGCTTGAGGAAGCACAAGGCCAGTGTGGCTGGAGTATAGTGAACAAGGACAAAGTAATGGAAGACAAAATCAGAAGATGCTAGGGATGGGAGGGGGCAGGAGTAAGGTGAGGTGGAGATCTTGTAAAATCTTGAAGACACTTATTATGAATATTGCTTTTAAAACTGAGTGGAATGAAAAGTCACTGGAGGATTTTGAGAGTGTGTTGGGGAGCCAGGTGTTATGTCGTGGAAGCCTGCTTTATGTGGTTATTGTAGTAATCCTTGTAAGACGTGATGGTGGTTTAGTTTAGGCTGGGGTGATGGCTGTGGAAATGATGAGAGGTGGTCAGATTCTGGATAGATTTTGGAGGTAGAGCTGAGAGTATTTGCTGAAGGATTGGATGTAGGGTATGAAAACAGAGAGGAGCTAAGAATGATTACAAGATTTGGTTGTAAAAAAAATGGAGCTGCCATTTATTGAACTGGGGGCACCTACCGGAGGAGCAAGTTTGATGGGAAATTTTAGTTCAACCTTGGACTTGTTAAGTTTGAGCTGCCTGTGAAATGTCCAGCAGGCAGTTGGATATACAAGTCTCAATTTCAGGGGAGGGGTCTGGGCTGGAGATAAAATGTGGGTGTCATTCAGTGAATGTGTGATATTTAAAAACCATAAACCTGAGTGAGATTACCAAGGAGAGAATATAAATAAGAGAAGTGATCCAGGGACTGGGCCTTAAGTTATCATAAGATTTTGAGGTAAGTTGCCTGTTAATATTCTTTGCTATCTTTTCCTCCATTGGGGAAGGGGTGCATTTTTATATTATTCTGTAGGCATTCTTCATATAATCTGATAATAATTCTTTGTTGCCTGTATGGGTTGTTAGGGCTTGTCTTTTAATTTTGCTTATGGATTTTTGTTGTTAAACTGAAGTTATTAATTTTTTAAACTTTTAAGTTTAACACACACATAATAAAGTATACAAATCTTAAGTATAAAGGCCAATTTAATTTTAGAAAGTGAACTAACTCTATTAGCCATCATCCAGAACTATATACTTGCTACCCAGAAGATCACATTATGTACTTTCCTAGCCTTTACCACCTTCCAGAGTTAATCATGATTTTGAGTTATGTTAGTAAAGATTAGTTTTGCCCATTTATATACATGGAATAATATAGTGTGTATTCTTTTGTATCTGGCTTATTTTATGCAACATTATGTTGAATAATACTATGCTGGATGTCTTGGCCATTTCACAAAATATTTAGGTGGATATTTGCTGGTACATTTGGTATGCATTTCTGTGGAGAATATATCTAGGAGTGGAATTAAGAACTGCCAAATGGTTTTCCACAATGACTGTACCAAAATACATTGCCGCTAGTAGTAGTGTACAGGAGTTCCTCATTCCACAACTTCTCCGACAATTGGTAGTGTAATTTTTAAACAGCTTTATGGAAGTGTAGTTGACACACAGTACACTGCACCTATTCAAAATGTACAATGTGATGTTTTGACATGTGTACGTTCACAAAAATCAGCACAATCAAGATGGTTATGTCTGCACTCCCCAAAGTTTTCTCATGCCCCAGTGTGATCCCTCCATCCCATCCCTTCCTGTCCCTGTTTCCCACTTCAAAGATGACTACTTTAACTCATGGCACTGTCTTGATAGAAAGCCCTAGGTTAAGCCCAAGAGATTCTTCTGTTAAGTACCGTGGCATCCATCTTCATACTGACTTTTAGAAAAGCTGGACTAGATCATCTCTAAGGTTCCTTATAACTTGTTTATAAACCAAACTGGGCCAGCTCTATTAGCATTAGATTAACGTTCCATATCTTTTCTGCTACCATGGCTTTAGGCAAGGGTTAGATGAAACAATCCAGAAAACTTCATCAAATAAGTGTGCTAAAAGTTCCTCTAAGTTAGTCATATTGCTCATAAGAAAATAGGCATTTATATCAAAATTGCTTTGTTCTTTACTATTTTCAGCAGAAGACTTACCTGATTAAACATAACTGTAGTTATCATTTTAGCTCTAACTAGAGCTTAGGCATTCTTGTTTTATGGCATCATATATTTCAACTGAGTCACCTATGATATAATTTTCCATTAACTTTTATGAAGTTAATTATATATTCCCATAGGAGAAAAAAAATCCCATGGTAAATTGAATTGGAAATTTTTATTGGTAAAGTTGTTATAGTGCGGCCACCCTTATATACTTCCTGTAGTCGTTATGCTATGCAGCAGCTTCTCAAATACAAAATAAGTTATTGGCTATGACAGTACCACATTTATGAATACCTGATTTATACTTGGTACATCATTTTTTTTTTTTTTGCCTCATTTGTTTTCCTTTAGGGAATAAAGATGGTATATATGCTACCATCATGTATTTAAGACAGAGAAGGTCTGAATATAGGTTAAAGTGAATATAGGTCAAAGTTTATTTGAATGAGTGTAGTTGTTCCTTTATCAGTCCTCCAGGTCAGAAATCTTGATCATAGGACTTCCCTGGCGGTGCAGTGGTTAAGCATCTGTCTGCCAATGCAGAGGACATGGGTTCGAGCTCTGGTCCAGGAAGATCCTACATGCCGCGGAGCAACTAAGCCCGTGCGCACAACTACTGAGCCTGCGCTCTAGAGCTCGCGAGCCACAACTACTGAGCCCTCAAGGCACAACTACTGAAGCCCACACACCTAGAGCCTGTGCTCTGCAACAACAGAAGCCACTGCATTGAGAAGCCCATGCACCACAACGAAGAGTAGATCCCGCTTGCCGCAACTAGAGAAAGCCCGTGCACAGCAATGAAGACCCAGTGCAGCCAAAAATAAATAAATAAATAAAATGTATTTATTAAAAAAAAGAAATCTTGAACATAGATTTTGTTAAATGTGACGTAATGTGTGAAATGAATGATATACTGTGATGAAAGTGACATTGGTGTTACTAGGGAATAGCACATTGGATGGAAGATCCTAGAAATGCATGTTTTAGTATTTTGGGTTGTATAAGTAGAGAAGCAATTTAAATTAAAAGAATTATGAAAGTAAATTTAATTCCTACTTTAGGAAAAAATAATACATAGTTAACTACAATTTCTAAGTCAGTTAAAAAGACCAGCCTGAATTTCGTGTTTAACTACGTCTTATATATATTTGTAAATTAGTTTTCTGGTCAAAGTAGTTATCATTGAACTAGGGCTAAAATAGTTTTAATATAGTTAAGAAATATAAATCACTCACAGAAATAAATATGTCTTTCGTATAACTTGTTTTAATCATTCATGTGACTGCTAACTGAACTTGTAACACCATCTAATTAATAAAGATGTGATCTCAGATTATCTATTTTTAGTACACTAGATACAGTGTTAAAGTTTTCAACTCCAGATTTAATCCTTTTTCTTTTTTATTCCTCCTTCCCATAGTAATCAAAGCAGAGAAGCTTTCATTGACTGGGCAAGATATGATGATTCACAGGATCACTTTTGTGAACTTGATGGTAATAAAAGAAACTATTGTAATTACATTATTTTAACTTTAACCCTTTTAAGACCCTTAAATTAGTGAAGTTACAGTCAGAGTTATAGCTTAAAGACACAGGATGTTGTATGTGGATCTTATTATTCATAATGGTGTTTATTGTGTTCCAAGCCCTGTGCTAAGTGCCTTAAGTACATTATTTCTTAGCTTTACAACTACCCTAATAGGTGTGTATTATTTTATATCTGGGGAAACTGAGTCTCAAAAAGACAAAGTAACTTGCCCAAGATCACACAGTAGCAAGAGGCTGAGACAGGATTCAGTCCCAGATCTGACTGAATCCCAAACCTGTCTTCTTTCCATTGTGGCACCCCACCTCCTATGGACCTCTAATTCAAGCCACTTAGTTATAGGTCTGTGACCATGTTATAGAAATGTTCACACTCGAATTAGTTGGAGGTCTCAACAAACTAACATAAAAGACACCTTCTGACATCGTGGAGGACTCTAATTTGACTTCCCCACAGCCCTCCTTCCAAGAGTCCCCTGGAATGGAACAAATGGTAGTTCAGTAGTAACTACCACTTCTTTTAACAGAAGATAATTGACGTGACTCAAAATTTTTTATCTATAGGAGAATACTCCCAATAATTATGTTGAGTAGGCTTAAATCATTCATTTGGCCTCTCTTTACCTTTTACCTTGGTATTGTTATTTTCTAGTGGTAGAAAAGAATTTGGAGTTCAACCATGCATAACTGAAAACAGGCAGCAGAAGTTCTTCTGAATTTTTAAAGCATCTAGCGTGGTTTGCTTTCTAAAGACTTGTTTTAAAGATTCTTATGTAGAATTGTGTTTTTAATGCAGTCTGTAATGGAATAAATTACAGGGCGCTTCTACAATAGTATGGTAAATTGAGAAGATGCTGGGAGAGGGAGTGTTATTACCATGTTTTATATAGTTTCAGCAAGGAAATTGCTAAGAAATCTGAACAAAGTTTTTTTCGATACGATAATGGGCAATTCATAAATACCCCTATTATGATATTTGGAATTGGCAACGGTTTTATCAGAGCAAGCCGTTGTTCCTGGGTAAGCACTCACGTGGCTGACTGCTCTTATTTGCTTTTTGGTTGTCAATCTAATTATATTTGAGTGTTTAACACTCATAGTCACTTCTTTCCAACTTCTCATGTATTCTTTTATTAAAATATTCTGGATAGTGCTTATTTAACAGGTTTTCAGATTAAAAAATTATTTCTGTGAGTATATATTTCTCTTTAGGTATTTAGTAAAAATTACTACTCAATTGTAGAGATTGCTTGCTATGATTAAATTGATGTGTTCTATTATCTGTCATCCGTATAAATAGTGTTAATTAATTTTTCTGTAGTAGCTTCTTAAATCGTAAAAGTGGAAGAGGTGTCCTATAAAAATTTCCATAAAATCATCCTTTAACATTTTTAGGATTACATATTAAAATAATTAGTTGTTTTTATATTTTTTAAATTAATTAATTAATTTTTGGCTGCGTTGGGTCTTCGTTGCTGTGCGTGGGCTTTCTCTAGTTGTGGCGAGTGGGAGCTACTCTTTGTTGTGGTGTGCAGGCTTCTCACTGTGGTGGCTTCTCTTGTAGTGGAGCACGGGCTCTAGGTGCATGGGCTTCAGTAGTTGTGGCACGTGGGCTCTAGAGCGCAGGCTCAGTAGTTGTGGTGCACGGGCTTAGTTGCTTCGCGGCATGTAGGATCTTCCCGGACCAGGGCTCAAACCCGTGTCCCCTGCACTGGCAGGCGGATTCCTAACTGCTGCGCCACCTGTTTTTATATTTTATGTAATTCTTAAACACGTGAAACCATGCTACTAGTTGGATTACCACGATTCTCCTGGGTAGTAATGTTCATGTGGGTCCCAAAGATTTTTACCTACAGTTTAAAAAAAATACTATCAGAGTAGCTTTGGAGTCATGGTTTAGTTATTTCAGTAATCTAAAATCATTAGATTAGGGACTTCCCTGGTGGTCCAGTGGCTAGGACTCTGTGCTCCCAGTGCAGGGGGCCTGGGTTCGATCACTGGTCAGGGAACTAGATCCCACATGCCGCAACTAAGACCCGACGCAGCTAAATAAATATTTAAAAATAAAATAAAATCATTGGAATAAAACAAAAAGTCTAAAGAATATTCACCCCAGTTTGGAATATAGTCAAACACTCTTGCTCTCTGCTGTTTTGTTTTTGTTTTTGTCATTATTTGAAAGGAAAGATGATCCTCATAGATCAAATAATAGGTTTTTAAATAATTCAGCGGTTTAAGGTAAGCCGCTCTCCCTACCTCTTATTTTTTTTTTTTTTTGATATTGTTGTTATGCATGGCTTGCTGCTTCCTTTGCTTCAGGTTTCTGCTCAAATGTCACCTCCTCAGAGAAGCCTGCTGTCATAAAAGAGTAACCACTTTCACTTTCTATCTCTTTGCACTGCTGCCTGCTCCCAGAGTACTAAGAACTATGTGAGAAACACTATTTAGTTTATCTGTATGTTGTTTGTCTTCATCTAGATTGTGAGCGACTTGAGAGCAAGGGCCATGTCTTTTTCTTCACGATTGTATCCCTAGTGCCTAGAACACTGCCTGGCCATGGTTCATGCCCAGTAAATATTTGCTCAGTGAAGTAGTTAGTTCATAAATAACCTGAACAGTGTGATAGATTTTTGCTTTTTATTTTTCCCCTTAAAACAGGTTCATTGATACATGAAAAATATTGCTTAAAACACTGGTTTCTAAATCTGGGTGTGTATCAGAATTACTTGGATGCTTTATAAACTATAGATTCTCCTTGACTGAGGGAATTATGTTTTAATAGTGAGTTAGTGGCAGTTTGGGGTAGCGTTGGAGATGGAGGCTTGTAGACTCAATCCTGAGTCTGTAACCTTATATCTTTTGTCTGTGTCCATAAGCAAAAAGCTTACACGCTAAGTTGTCCTGTGCAACCATTACGTATTAAGAGATATATAGGTTAGAAGGTGGGAAGGATGCCTGGCACCACAGAGCATGCAGTGTGGCCTCGTAACTCTAACACTAAATTAGGACAGTGAAAAAATTCAGCTGGGGAAAAAAGGTGTACTTGAGGAGGAGGAAAAAATATTGGTTCAAGTTGATGAATTCCCAGAATTAGGTATTTTGATTCAGTAGAAATTCTTTGAATCCTTTGGTATTGGTTAGCATGGTCAAAAAGAAAGAATAGCTTTGGAGCAGGTTTGTAGAGGGAGGAAAAAGAGAAAACTTTTTGTGGGGAGGACTTAGTAGGGATCCAAGAGCATTACCTGAACGTATGACACAGCTGTACAAATGGAAAGAAGTTATAGTTTGGGAACAATTTAATTATGATCATGTCACAGGTGGCCCTGGGACTAAGGATGGGTGTGTTTATAGGGAACCTCAGCCTGTGTATGCTTTCTCCCACATATGTTCCTCACTGTGGATGTCATGAAATTCTTGTCAGTATAGGTCAGGGGTTGACAAACTTTTTCTTCTGTAAATGGGCAGACAGTAAATATTTTAGGCTTTGTGAACCATATGGTCTCTCTTACAACTGCTCAACTCTGCCATAATAATGTGAAAGTGGCACATAAGCAAATGAACATGACTTGTGTTCCCATAAAACTTTCTTTACAAAAATACACAGCAGACCAGACTTGGCCTGTGGGCCATAGTTTGCTGATAACTTCTGTAGGTTAACAAAACACCTTTTTCATGATTTGAAAAAGTATTTTTTAAAACAACTTTTGATTTGGGAATTAAGGGAATACACACTAAGAACATTAAGAATGTAAGTTTACTTAAGTACTTTAAAAACTGATATAATTGATTTTACTCATGTGACTTTCTACTCCCTTAGAGTATATTTTAAATCCATATACTTCAATATTTGAATCCAGGGTTTTTTTTTTTTTCCTTTGTTGGTTGTTTAACTGGGCGAAGAGGTTGATACTAATTCAGTCTTCACATTCATAGATGACTGTACATAAGTGTAGGCTTATGTGCGTGCACATACGTTCTTTATACACGTGTGTATACATATATGTGTCAATGGGTATATATTTATGTTATTAATATTTCTAAAGCTTATATACGTAACTGAGTCAATTTTGCAAGTGAACTTGAGAACAGCTCAAAGAAATTTAAAATATATAACAAATTAGTGAATTGTAAAACTTAAAATTTTACTGTAAAATCCATATTTTATTAACTAAATGATTTGAATTTTTAGTTTTCAATTAAGATTTTTTAAATTATTGTTTTAAGTCCTGATCAGTAAATGTCCTTCGACAGTTTCTGATCATCCATCTGTAAGTTAACGTTTTCTGTGCTTTAACTTATTTAGTGGAATATCTATATAATGTTAGTGCTGGAAATAGAGCCAGTATTCTTCAAAATCATGTTTTCATTGTAAGTTAGATACCACTCATTTAGTAATGATAAGTTATGATTATCTTTGTACTCTTTATACATCACAAAAGTATCAGGTAGTTTTTGAAAGGCATGGATCAGGGTGCTGCTTTTTTTCCCCTTAAGATTATGGATCATCTCAATCTACAGTCATTGAATGGCCAATGAATATTTTTGACTGATAGGTAATGAAAGCAAAAGGGGCCATATTTTAATGACCATGTTTGTCCCTGTTTCAAGTCAGGTGTCTGTATACCATTAATTTAATACCGTGACACCAAAAATTAGGAAGCATATACATAAAAGAATACATCCATGCCAACATACATAGCATTTCAGCTTATAGGTGGTATTAGTATAGATGTGTGAAGCATAGTCATTATAATTTTTCTGTAGATGGTAAAGCGTGTGCTTCCCTTTTCTACCCAGAATGTGACCATTAAGACCATTTTTCTTTATCTTTTGTATTCCCCAGAGATCTCTATCAAAATGTTGTCCAAATAGTAGAGATCTAGTAAATACTAATTTGAGTTTCAACACAGAAAATGGTTATTTAATTTTAAATGCGTTAATAAATTCTTGAAGTTGTGCCTACTCACCAATATGTTAACCAAGTAATATGTTAACCAATATATTAATATTGGTAAAAATAAATTTGTAACTTTTCTTTTTACTACAACATTGTGTAACTATGAATGATTGAATTTGAATCACAAAGTTACTACACCATTTACTTCCTAAGTCCAAGTAGAAAGTATCAGGGAAATCTTTTTTTTTTTTTTTTTTTAGATACAATATATGCAAACAAAATAAATGTTTCAGGTATGTCCTTAGGTAGATATATACATAGGGGGCAATCACATAAAATATTAAGAACAGGTTATGATTCTGTTAGGTCTTTTCAGTCCTAGTGGTTAAAACTTAAGAAATGATTAATGCCTCTAATAAGGTAAAGCCTCTTACATTCCGTAAGAGGGCATTGAGCGTCCAAAAGAAAGGGAGCAGTTACTTTTCCTCTCTCAAGTTCAAGTTATTTTAAGTCCTGGGTCAAGGACAGTCACAAGTGTGCTAACCACTCTACCATTTAAGTTGGAGATGACTTGAAAGCGTAGCATTTCTCTACCTTTGGATAGTCCTGTTTGCTTTGTAATGGTAAATTTTAGATAAATAGTGAAATGTGGATGGTTTTATGAATTGTTTCTTGTTCAGATGAGAGATCTCCAGCTGCTCAGTATGTAGACCTTTTGCTGAACCCTGAGCGTTACACTGGCTATAAAGGGCCCTCTGCGTGGAGAGTGTGGAACAGCATCTACGAAGAAAACTGTTTCAAGTAACTGGAGGGGGTAGGGGAAAGAGGAGGATTGACTAGAGGGAGGGTGGAAGAAGGGGAATACTTGTTTCTCTTGGAAAAAATTACATCAAGATGTCAAACCATTTTACGTTTGAGTTTTGTATTTTCTTTTTCAGGCCTCGATCTGTTTATCGTCCTTTAAATCCTCTGGCACCCAGCCGAGGTGGGTTTTTGATACATTTTCATGCTCTTAGAAATTGTTTACAAGATACCTTTGTAATTATATGTTGAGAAAATTCTCAACTATTTTATATTATTGTTTAATTTGAATGATCAAAAGTATAAGATTAGTTCATAGTTAGGCCTCAAGATTTCCACGTTTTATATAATTACTGTCATTTATTGACTGCCTGATATGTGCCAGGCCCTAAACTAGGAGCTATGTATAAAATAAATTAGAATATATGAGTAATCCATATATATTAGAGGTTCCTGGGGAACTGGTAAAAATCTGAATGCCCAGGCCCTGTCTCATACCAGTTGTCACAGTCTGTGGAATTCGGACCCAGGCGTTGGTCTTTTTTAAGCTCTCCAGATGATTCCAGTATGCAGCCGCTTTCAGAACCAGTGACTCATAGCATGCTTCTCTGACTTCAGTACGCATACAAATCACCTAGGAGCCTTGTTAAATACAGGTTCTGATTCTGTAAGTCGTGGGTGAGACTCCCAGGTGATGCCCAAGTGCTGATCGATGCACGACACTCTGATTCAGAAAGATGCAGAGAAGTATCAGAAAGTTAGGTTGCCACTTTGCCACATCAGGCTGTTGAGCACATGAAATGTGGCTAGTGTGAAACTAAATTTTACCTTTTACGTCATTTTAGTTCATTTCAATTTAAAAACTGAAGCAGTATAAAATATTTTTGCCATTGAACAGAACCTGATTGTTTTGGTAGAGCTACTTTAACTCTTGCATCACAAAACAAATCGTTGATGTACTGCAGTGCATGTATACCTTTTACTTTTTAAAATGTGGATATTAGAAAACATTACAAATTTTTATTAGAAAAAAATTTTAATTACATATATGGCTGTTATAGTTCTATGGGACAGCATTGTCTTACATAGTTGGAGTTTATTCAATATAAAATTATTAGGCATATCCTCAATCTGTTCTCAACGAGGACCCTGGGAGCAGCCCTGTGATTGACGTGCCATTCTAATGCTTTCTTTAGACCAGGATTGATTTAGGAACTTGAATTTCCTGGTCTAGATTCATCTCTTTAGGCATTTCTCAGAACCAGAGTGACTTAGGAAGTTTGAATGAATGGACTGCTCTCAGATGTGCACTCACAGTATGGCCAATAGTTTTCCCAAATTCATCCTGAAACTGCTTGGGCAAGATAATCGGAGTGTGAAGAAGGTGCGCATGGCTTCTTATCCTTTGTCTCTTTTACTACTTTTACCTCATAACTTTTCCATTTTCAACGTAAATGTTTTTATTATACAAGATTTTATAAAAATTGAAACAATGCAAAAGTTACATAAAGTAAAAAGGGAACGCTTCCCCCACTCCTACCTCCACACACTTTTTCTTTTCCATAGTACAGAGTTTGGAAGGTATCCTTTCAGACCTTTTCTATGATCACTTACTCTTTTTTGGTTTTTTTTTTGTGGTACGCGGGCCTCTCACTGTTGTGGCCTCTCCCATTGCGGAGCACAGGCTCCGGACGCGCAGGCCCAGAGGCCATGGCTCACGGGCCCAGCCGCTCCGCTGCATGTGGGATCTTCCCGGACTGGGGCATGAACCCGCGTCCCCTGCATCGGCACGCAGACTCTCAACCACTGCGCCACCAGGGAAGCCCTCTTTTTTTTTTTTTACATCTTGTTTTTTGGCTGTGCTGGGTCATCATTACTGTGTGTGGGCTTTCTCTAGTTGTGGCGAATGGGGGCTACTGTTCGTTGCAGTGCGCAGGCTTCTCATTGTGGTGGCCTCTCGTTGCAGAGCACGGGCTCTAGGCATGCAGGCTTCAGTAGTTGTGGCTCACGGGTTCTAGAGCGCAGGCTCAGTTGTGGCGCACAGGCTTTGTTGCTCTGTGGCATGTGGGATCTTCCAGACCAGGGCTTGAACCCGTGTCCCCTGCATTGGCAGGCGGATTCCTAACCACTGCATCACCAGGGAAGCCCTTTTTTTTTTAACATCTTTATTGGAGTATAATTGCTTTACAGTGTTGTGTTAGTTTCTGCTGTATAACAAAGTGAATCAGCTATATGTATACATATCTCCCCATATCCCTTCCCTCTTGCGTCTCCCTCCCACCCTCCCTATCCCACCCCTTTAGGTGGTCACAAAGCACGGAGCTGATCTCCCTGTGCTATGCGGCTGCTTCCCACTAGCTAGCTATTTTACATTTGGCAGTGTATATGTGTCCAGGCTACTCTCACTTCGTCCCAGCTTACCCTTCTCCCTCCCCATGGCCTCAAGTCCATTCTCTACGTCTGCGTCTTTATTCCTGTCCTGCCCTTAGGACAGGACCTTTTTTTTTTTTTTAGATTCCATATATATGGATCACTTACTCTTAAAGCAGAAAACATAATTGTTCATTTAATAAAAGCATCAAGTCCTAAGAAATACTTCACTTCCCTATTATGATAAACTAGAGACATGAGGCTGGAGGAAAGATGAAGAGAGGAAGGAAAGTGCATAGAGAAACGGATAGAGGGAGGAAAGAGGAGCAGAGAAAAAACAAGTGTAGAAGAGGGAGACAAAAGACTAGGTAAGGGAGAGAATGTGTCCTGGGTGATAAGTCGGTACCCCAGGAAGTAATGCAGTAGTTCTCACTACTGCTGTTTATATGCTTTCTCCACCGAAACCACCAATTGTCAATTAACAGCTGTTTAATTTTTTTTTTGAATTTTTGAACTTTATTTTTTTATACAGCAGGTTATTAGTCATCCATTTTATACACATCAGTGTATACATGTCAATCCCAATCTCCCAATTCATCACACCAACACCACCACCCGCCGCTGCTTTCCCCCCTTGGTGTCCATACGTTTGTTCTGTACATCTGTGTCTCACTTTCTGCCCTGCAAACTGGTTCATCTGTACCATTTTTCTAGGTTCCACATATATGCGTTAATGTACGATACTTGTTTTTTTCTTTCTGACTTAACTTCACTCTGTATGACAGTCTCTAGATCCATCCACGTCTCTACAAATGACCCAATTTCGTTCCTTTTTACGGCTGAGTAATATTCCATTGTATATATGTACCACATCTTCTTTATCCATTCGTCTGTCTACGGGCATTTAGGTTGCTTCCATGACCTGGCTGTTGTAAATAGTGCTGCAGTGAACATTGGGGTGCATGTCTCTTTTTGAATTGTGGTTTTCTCTGGGTTTAGGCCCAGTAGTGAGATTGCTGGGTAATATGGTAATTCTATTTTTAGTTTTTTAAGGAAGCTCCATACTGTTCTCCACAGTGGCTGTATCAATTTACTTTCCCACCAACAGTGCAAGAGGGTTCCCTTTTCTCCACACCCTCTCCAGCATTTGTTGTTTGTAGATTTTCTGATAATGCCCATTCTAACTGGTATGAGGTGATACCTCATTGTAGTTTTGACTTGCATTTCTCTAATAATTAGTGATGTTGAGCAGCTTTAATGGGCTTCTTGGCCATCTGTATGTCTTCTTTGGAGAAATGTCTATTTAGGTCTTCTGCCCATTTTTGGATTGGGTTGTTTGTTTTTTTAATATTGAGCTGCATGAGCTGTTTATATATTTTGGAGATTAATCCTTTGTTGATTCATTTGCAAATATTTTCTCCCATTCTGAGGGTTGTGTTTTGGTCTTGTTTATGGTTTCCTTTGCTGTGCAGAAGGTTTTAAGTTTCATTAGGTCCCATTTGTTTATTTTTGTTTTTATTTCCATTACTCTGGGAGGCAGTCAAAAAAGATCTTGCTGTTGTTTACGTCAAAGAGTGTTCTTCCTGTTTTCCTCTTAAGAGTTTTACAGTGTCTGGTCTTACATTTAGGTCTCTCATCCTTTTTTTTTTTTTTTTTTTTTTTGCGGCACGCGGGCCTCTCACTGCTGTGGCCTCTCCCGCTGCAGAGCAACAGGCTCCGGACATGCAGGCTCAGCGGCCATGGACCACAGGTGCAGCCGCTCCACGGCATGTGGTATCCTCCCAGACCGGGGCACGAATCCATGTCCCCTGCATCAGCAGGCGGACCCTCAACCACTGCGCCACCAGGGAAGCCCCTCTCATCCATTTTGAGTTTATTTTTGTGTATGGTGTTAGGGAGTGTTCTAATTTCATTCTTTTACATGTAGCTGTCCAGTTTTCCCAGCACCACTTATTGAAGAGACTGTCTTTTCTCCATTGTATATCCTTGCTTCCTTTGTCATAGATTAGTTGACCGTAGGTGCATGGGTTTATCTCTGGGCTTTCTATCTTGTTCCATTGATCTGTATTTCTGTTTTTGTGCCAGTACCATATTGTCTTGATTACTGTAGCTTTGTAGTATAGTCTGAAGTCAGGGAGTCTGATTCCTCCAGCTCCACTTTTTTCCCTCAAGACTGGTTTGGCTACTCGGGGTCTTTTGTGTCTCCATACGAATTTTAAGATTTTTTTGTTATAGTTCTATAAAAAATGCCATTGGTAATTTGATAGGGATTGCATTGAATCTGTAGATTGCTTTGGGTAGTATAGTCATTTTCACAATATTGATTCTTCCAGTCCAAGAACATGGTATATCTCTCCATCTGTTGGTATTATCTTTAAGTTCTTTCATCAGTGTCTTATAGTTTTCTGCATACAAGTCTTTTGTCTCCCTAGTTAGGTTTATTCCTAGGTATTTTATTCTTTTTGTTGCAGTGGTAAATGGGAGTGTATCCTTAATTTCTCTTTCAGATTTTTCATCGTTAGCATATAGGAATGCAAGATATTTCTGTGCATTAATTTTCTATCCTGCACCTTTACCAAATTCATTGATTAGCTCTAGTAGTTTTCTGGTGGCATCTTTAGGATTCTCTGTATGTAGTGTCATGTCATCTGCAAACAGTGAGTTTTACTTCTTCTTTTCCAATTTGTATTCCTTTTATTTCTTTTTCTTCTCTGATGCCATGGGTAGGACTTCCAAAACTATGCTGAATAATAGTAAGAGTGGGCAGCCTTGTCTTGTTCCTGATCTTAGAGGATATGCTTTCAGTTTTTCACTGTTGCAAATGATGTTTGCTGTGGGTTTGTCATATATGGCCTTTATTATGTTGAGATAGGTTCCCTCTGTGCTCACTTTCTGGAGAGTTTTTATCATAAAAGGGTGTTGAATTTTGTCAGAAGCTTTTTCTGCATCTGTTGAGATGATCATATGGTTTTTACTCTTCAATGTGTTAATATGGTGTATCACATTGATTGATTTGCGTATATTGAAGAATCCTTGCATCCCTGGGATAAATCCCACTTGATCATGGTGTTTCATCCTTTTAATGTGTTGTTGGATGATGTTATTTTTGTTGAGGATTTTTGCATCTATATTCATCAGTGATATTGGTCTGTAATTTTCTTTTTTTGTAGTATCTTTGTCTGGTTTTGGTATCAGGGTGATGGTGGCCTCATAGAATGAGTTTGGGAGTGTTCCTTCCTCTGCAATTTTTTGGAAGAGTTTGAGAAGGATGGGTGTTAGCTCTTCTCTAAATTTTTGATAGAATTCACCTGTGAAGCCATCAGCTCCTGGACTTTTGTTTCTTGGAAGATGTTTAATCACAGTTTCAATTTTATTACTTGTGATTGGTCTGTTCATACTTTCTATTTCTTCCTGATTCCATCTTGTGAAGGTTATATACCTTTCTAAGAATTTGTCCATTTCTTCCAGGTTGTCCATATTATTGATATAAAGTTGCTTGTAGTAGTCTCTTAGGATGCTTTGTATTTCTGCAGTGTCTGTTGTAACTTCTCCTTTTTCATTTCTAAGTTTATTGATTTGACTCCTCTCCCTCTTGATGAGTCTGGCTAATGGTTTATTAATTTTGTTTATCTTCTCAAAGAACCAGCTTTTTGTTTTATTGATCTTTGCTATTGTTATCTTTGTTTCGATTTCATTGATTTGTGCTCTGATCTTTATGATTTCTTTCCTTCTGTTAACTTATGGTTTTGTTTGTTCTTTTTTCTCTAGTTCCTTTAGGTGTAAGGTTAGATTGTTTATTGGAGATTTTTCTTGTTTCTTGAGGTAGGCTTGTATAGCTATAAACTTCCCTCTTAGAATTGCTTTTGCTGCATCCCATAGGTGTTGGATCATCGTGTTTTCATTGTCATTTGTCTCTAGGTATATTTTCATTTCTTCTTTGATTTCTTTAGTGATCTCTTGGTTATTTTGTAACATACTGTTTAGCCTCCATGTGATTATGTTTTTTTCCCTGTAACTCATTTCTAGTCTCATAGCTTTGTGGTCAGATAAGACGCTTGATATGATTTCAGTTTTCTTAAATTTACTGAGTCTTGATTTGTGACCCAAGATGTGATCTATCCTGGAGAATGTTCTGTGTGCACTTGAGAAGAAAGTGTAATCTGCTCTTTTTGGATGGAATGTCCTATAAATAACAAATCTATCTGGTCTATTGTGTCATTTAAAGCTTGTGTTTCCTTATTAATTTTCTGTTTGGAAGATCTGTCCGTTGGTGTAAGTGAGGTGTTAAAGTCCCCCACTATTATTGTGTTACTGTCGATTTCCTCTTTTATGGCTGTTACCAGTTGCCTTATGTATTGAGGTACTCCTATGTTGGGTGCATAAGTATTTACAATTGTTATATCTTCTTCTTGGATTGATCCCTTGATCATTATGTAGTGTCCTTCCTTGTCTCTTGCAACATTCTTTATTTTAAAGTCTGTTTTATCTGAGTATTGCTATTCCAGCTTTCTTTTGATTTTCATTTGCATGGAATATCTTTTTATATCCCCTCACTTTTAGTCTGAATGTGTCCCTAGGTCTGAAGTGGGTCCCTTGTAGACAGCATGTGTATGGGTCTTGTTTTTGTATCAATTCAGCAAGCCTGTGTCTTTTGGTTGGAGCATTTAATCCATTGACGTTTAATGTAATTATCAATATGTATGTTCCTAGTACCATTTTCTAAATTGTTTTGGGTTTGTTTTTGTAGGTCCTTTTCTTCTCTGTGTTTCCCACTTACTGAAGTTCCTTTAGCATTTGTTGTAGAGCTGGTTTGGTGGTTAATATTCTTAACTGTGTTTCTTCCACACTATTCCTGGTTTCCACAGCTAGCTTTCCAACAGCTTTTTTCCAAAAATGAAATTTTCTGTCAGAATTCCACATGTAAAGCTAATCAAGACAGGGCTGCTGTGGAGCCTGAAAGCCCAGCCTTCTGGCCTCTCCCCCACATCTAGGCAGCCCCATAACCCCTGCGGGGATGCTTTCACTGACTAGAGTTTGGGAAGTGCTTTTATTGAGGTGAATATGTGCTGAGGAGCAGTAACTTAAAAAAGAAAAGTACTCCAGTCTGGAAACACATGTTCAGAGAGTTGTGTGCATAATAATTAAAGGAGTGACTGTATATTTGTTAATTACTGAAACTAGTGGTCTTTATGATTGTTTAGTTACTCTCTGATACTATTTATTGCATAAAACATATGTGAAAATCTTGTACTCTTTGGCCTATATTCTTATTAAGAGGTCTTATATACAGGGTAACTACTGTGCAAGGTTCATGGTATAATTAATAGTTTAACACATAGTAAGTTTTAATCCCATTAATAAATAGGATTGGAATATGAACTATGTAAGACATTTTCTAAAATCCTGTCTATTATTTTCTCTTTCAGGAGAAGATGATGGTAAGTTAAAAGTCTCATTTTATGTTTGCTTCAAATGTAGAAGAAATGCCTTTAATGATCAAAATTTCATTTTTTCCTGTTTATAATTCAAAAGAAAATATCCTATTTTTTTCAGAAAATAGCTACCAATCAATGGTGACCAAAAAAATAAGAGTGTTTTTTATAATTTAAAGTTACCCTATGTTAGGGACTTCCCTGGTGGCGCAGTGGTTAAGAACCTGCCTGCCAGTGCAGGGGACATGGGTTCGATCCCTGGTCCACGAAGATCCCACGTGCCTTGGAGCAGCTAAGCCTGTGCGCCACAACTATTGAGCCTGTGCTCTAGAGCTCACGAGGCACAACTACTGAAGCCTGCATGCCTGGAGCCCGTGCTCCGCAACAAGAGCAGCCACCGCAGTGAGAAGCCCGTGCACTGCAACAAAGAGTAGCCCCCGCTCGCCGCAACTAGGGAAAGCACACGCGCAGCAACAAAGACCCAACACAGTCAAAAATAAATAAATAAATAAATTTATTTATTTAAAAAAATAAATAACGTTAACCGATGTGTCAAGGGCACTGTGATGGGCATTGTAAAGGTTAGAAAGATGTATAAAACCTGCCTTCCCTCTAGGAGCTAAAAATATGTATAGTAGGAATGATCAGCACTGTACATAAATGATAATAAAGAAGTATTACATACATAGTACAGCAGTAGGTGGTGTAGCTCTTCAGAGGTAGAACAGATCCTGCCTCACTGGGAAAATTTACTGGAGGAGGTGGCATTTGAGATGGACTTGAATGATGGAGTGATTTAAAGCCTGTAGAATTGGATAGTGTATGCTACTTGGATGACAGCATGGACCAAGGGGTTGAGAAAGGAAAAACAAGGCATGTTTGGGGAGAGTAGGAAAGACTTCATGTATGGGGTAATTTAAATTTAGAAAGATGAGTAGAGGCCAGATTATTGAGGACCTTAGGAGCTAGACTTTTCCTGTTAGCAGCTGGGGCTTTTTGAGTAAACAAGTGAGATAATGAATGATGTTTTTTGTAAGAGTATCATCTAAGTAAGAGTATGTTGAATGAATGATTCTCTAGGAAGATATTTGTGTTGTTTTGCTAAGGGTGAAGACTCAGGAGGCAAAGTAATTCCCCACCATCTAATTTTTTCCCTGGATTCCTTGCTCAACTCACCTATGTGTTGAGTTTTTATCATCATGCTTTGCTTTTTGCAATTAAAATAAGGATGAGTAACTTAGGAAGTATATTAACTGTTTTTATCTTTATTGACTGCCATTTTTCTTTTCACTCAGAACAGTATTAGGCTAGAAATAGTTCTTTTAGCATAGTACACAAGGAAGGCCCCTTCATATTCTGGTCATTAACTTTTCTGAAGAATTATTTTGAAAATTTAGGGAACTTTTTTATTATCTCTTAAAACTTAGTAGTTTTAGATAATTGAGGAAATATACTTAGGTTTATTGCTCAGGAAAAATGGAATTAATAATTTGATTTTCATATTAATTATAATTCACTTTTTTCTGGAAGTTTTGAATAATGCTATGGTTGTCATCAAAAGCAAATTTAAGATTGTTTTTCCTCATACTTATGGATATTTAAGCCTTCAAGTGAATAAGGTTTACATAATATTTTGACTGGAAGTTTTCTCAAAAATTTTACAAGTCAAAATGTCATTTATAAGAACTTTTTCCCAAAACTACTTCAGTAACTTTTGGACTTTGTTTTCTAGAACCATATGCCTGTTTTTCCATTACACATGAGCAGTGGACGTATTCCTTAATCTGTCATGAGAAATATTTTATAGACTTAATTTATTCTTATTTATGAATGACCATTTAAACATTTTAACCCAATTCTGTGTGTGTGTATAATTTTGATTGTTTTTGTTTTGTTTTTTTAGGAGAATCATTCTACACGTGGCTAGAAGGTAAATTTAATGTCTGCATTTTAAATTTATTGGCATCTTGCAAAAAATGAATTGATTTATTTAATATATACTTGTAAGTTTTAGGATTCATTAAATCTTGACAGTGTTTGAAAGAAACTAACATGTTTTAGGTTATTATAGTTTAGGATAAAATTATTTGAAAATTTTGAGGATATTGGTCAGCTAAAAACCAGTGTTATGGAGATATACAGGGCAGATGTGGTCATCAGCATTCCAGAACTGGTTCCCAGTCTTACTTCCATTCTGTATGTAATACTTATCCAAACTACTTTTCTAGTAACCACTATGCAAGTCTGTTTTTTTAAGTAGAGGCATTCTTTTTGGAAGGAAGTACTTTTTTTTTAATATATGAAATTAAGGGAAGATGAATTGGAATTCAGAAAGTTTTCAACACGTTTACACATATAGTCTAAACTTGTCTAACTAAAGGATAAAGTAATATAGATCCCAATATATCATATACCTTCCCATTCTTATATTTTCTAGTGTTGAAATTATGAAATGTTATTAATGGAAAGCTGAAACATTCTAGGATTTTAACAACTTTGGTTAATAATTGGATATATACTGCTTTTAAAAAACTTACCAAATTGCTATTAATTTATGAAACCAAAAGTTCAAATATATTAATGAAAGATAAGCAAGTTGAATGACACTGGAAAATGGATATTTCATAGCCATAACCTGATAGGAACTCTACTGAGTTAAACTAAGCACTTAATTCCATTTTATCTTTGTTAATCAGTCGTGTTAACTTATGAACATGATTTCTCTTTGTTTTTTAATGAACTTATTTATTTTTTTTGGGGGGGGCTGTGTTGGGCCTTCGTCGCTGCACACGGGCTTTCTCTAGTTGTGGCTCGCACGGGCTACTCTTCGTTGCGGAGCGCGGGCTTCTCATTGTGGTGGCTTCACTTGTGGAGCACGGGCTCTAGGCACGCGGGCTTCAGGTAGTTGTGGCACGTGGGCTCAGTAGTTGTGGCTCGCAGGCTCTAGAGCTCAGGCTCAGTAGTTGTGGCGCCTGGGCTTAGTTGCTCCGTGACATGTGGGCTCTTCCTGGACCAGGGATCGAACCTGTGTGTCCCCCGCATTGGCAGGCAGATTCCTATCTACTGCACCACCAGGGATGCCCAGTGAACTATTTTTGATGTGCAAATACTGCTAGGAATTATATTGATACATGGCCAATGTGGGAAGAGATGGTTATCTTTGTTTAATTAGCTTTATTTTAAGAGCACAAATTGTGAAAAGTAGTATTTAGGTTAAAAGAGGTGGTCAGAGACTCTGCATATTGATAATGGAGGATGAGAATGAAATTTATGGGCAGTATCGGATTCTAGGGTATACTATATCAACCACTCTCCTAGTATCCTATTGATGGGAGTCTCTGAATTTTGCTACACAGTCCAGCGAGCACTCCTATTTATAGGCAACTGGCTCAACTTTTCTGAGATTCAGTTTCCTGATCTGGGGCATGAGAGTGGCGCTAGCCATCCAGCTTACCTACACTGTGAGTGTAGATGATGCCTGTGAAAACTGCTTTGAAAATCACTAAACAATGTACAAATGCCAAATAATAGTGTTACAATATATCTAGCCCTTTTGTGAGAGAAAAAGTTATATATTGGTGTCCTGTAATTCAGTTGATGAAAATGAATTTGAATGAAATTAAATCCAGAAGAGGAAGAGGAGAACCACTTTCTAAATTGAATAGTTGGATTTGCCAGGCATTAGGGCTGGCAGCAGACCGCAGGCGGGGAGCGCCTCTCCAGCACTTTCTGCTAAGAGTGTTGTGTGTCTTCTTGGTGCATTCACTTGGCTCAACTTTTATTATTAAGATTTTGCTTGAAGTTACCTAATTTTCACAGTTTACAGAAGTACATATCTACTCCTTCCTTCCCTCTTACCACCCGTCTCCTTTTAGGTAAGGGGCTTTGTGGGCTTTGCAAATTAGAATTCCCTCCTAGTTTTCATGTTCTCATTTTTAGGCATATGAATTTTCACGAGCTTTGCTTTGCCTATTTTCCGTTCTCTTGTCTTTAGATATTTTACTGCTTAGAGAAGTAGGTTGGAAGGAAGAGGAAGTGAACTTCAAATCTGATCATTTTGGTACTTGATAACAGATCTGATTAAAAGTTTTACTAGAGAAGTTAATACCTAACGTTTTATCAAAGTTATTCGTGTTGTTTATATACCTTGTTACCATAAACATTCAAATTTGGCCATATACTTTTATGAAGAAGCCACAAAATAGAACTGAATTTCTACCTCTTGGTCTCTATCCGTGGTGATGAGAATATTCTAGAAAGAATTCTGAATTAGGGAATGAGATCTCAAAATAATTATTTTTTCCTATTAGAAGCTACTTGCTTCAGAGCCATCTATGGTAGAACATAAAGGGAGAGTAAGTTGAAGATCTAAAAGATCCTGAAAGGATGCAAAGTAAGCCACATACATACTCCTAAAAAATCCTTCAGCCTATAAATGAGATTATTTCTTAGTTTCCACTGTTGAAGCCCTTTTTTCCCCATAGGGAGAGTAAAAAAACCAAAAAGCAAAAAAGACAAAAACTCTGTCGGGTGGTAGGAAAGGGGAAAAGCTAATTGTTCTGCGTCTAGTGTGGATTCTTAAAACTTTTTGCATTTTTATTTATTTTTAAATTTTTCTATAAAGAATATTTTTAAAAATGTTTCTCTTTTTTCATTGTGGTAAAATATACACAGTATAAAATTTACCTTAAGCATTTCAGAATTTATTTAATAGCATTAAGTTCATTCACAATGTGTATTACTCTTATAATAGAAAATATTTTTAAATGGAGGCGGAGGTTGGATAGGATGGCGAAATTATCTTGACCTCTGTTTTGAGCAAAAGGCTGTGTGGCTTAAGAAGGCTACATAAAATAAATTTCCATCATATTCCTGAACTCCATCTTGATATGGTTTTACTCACATAGTAAATAATCACACTTTTTTTTTTTTAATTGGCTGAAACTCCTGGATGTCTGTTTTCCAAGTTTTAGCTCCTTACCTGTGGAACATACAGTTAAGTAGAATTAGAGAATTCCAGGGCAAAGGATTAATAAGAACCACTAAAGAATCTGGAGGAAGTAGAGAAACAGAATTCAGTCCCTTCTTCCTCCACTAACAAGTAGTTTCAAATAAAGAACATCTATAGGGAAGGGAAAAGGAGAAACAGCTGTAGTACGCCAAAGCAGTGACTTTATATCTGCTTCAGTTTAGCCTAAACCACAAAAAATCTGTGCTGTTGCCTTCTGGGTAACATGAGGACTTTTCCAAGTGCATCCATAGTGTTTGGACCTCCAGTAGCCCAGACATTTGTATCTTATTCTGCACTAAGTTATCATACTCAGTTAACTCCATTCTGAAGTCAGAATCTTATTTTATCTTCTAGTGATAGTATCTCAATCTAATTATTTTATATTAGTCCTTGATTTGTTTTTAATGTCCTCGAATCTTAACTTTAAAAATAAGCCTGTGTACCTAATCCTCTTGATTCAGTATTTTTGTTATCTAAATGGATGTGATTTCTTTTTTCAATATTTTTCTGAATAGGTTTGTGTTTGGAGAAAAGAGTCTTCTATAAGCTTATATCGGGACTTCATGCTAGTATCAATTTACATCTATGTGCAAATTATCTTTTGGAAGGTAATCAGATTTTTTTCTATTAGTATAAAAATTGTTGGGGAAAAATACATATTCTCTATAGAGCAAAAATCCTGTTTATTAAGAGTGTATAATATATTTCTCTTTCTCTTTAGAAACCTGGGGTAAACCGACCTGGGGACCTAATATGAAAGAATTCAAACGCCGCTTCGACCCTGTGGAAACCAAGGGAGAAGGCCCAAGAAGGCTAAAGAATCTGTACTTTTTATATTTAATTGAGCTTCGAGCTTTATCAAAGGTGGCCCCTTACTTTGAGCGCTCAATTGTCGATCTTTACACTGGAAATGTAAAAGAGGATGCTGACACAAAAACCCTTCTACTGAATATCTTTAAAGATACAAAGTAAGAATTGAATTGTCAGTGATCTGAAATTCTCCACTCTAGTTGAGTTGAGGTAGTTCTTGAAATATTGATAGAAACTGACTCCTGAAAGTTAGGAAAAGGGAGAATTAGAAATGAGAAGGAAAGTGTTCCATAGAATGGCAGCATTTTAAAAATATTTCTGAAAATGTTGACTGAGAAGCATCTATAAAGCTTTGTTGCATAAACTTTCACACTTGAGAATAGGCTGTATTTTTGTTTGTTTGTTTGTTTGTTTTCGGTACGCGGGCCTCTCACTGTTGTGGCCTCTCCTGTTGCGGAGCACACGCTCCGGACGCGTAGGCTTGGCGGCCACGGCTCACGGGCCCAGCCACTCCACGGCATTTGGGACCTTCCCGGACCGGGGCACGAACCCGTGTTCCCCTGCATCGGCAGGCGGACTCTCAACCACTGCGCCACCAGGGAAGCCTCTAGGCTGTATTTTATTTTATTTTATTTTTTATTTATTTATTTATTTTTTGCTGTACGTGGGCCTCTCACTGCTGTGGCCTCTCCCGCTGCGGAGCACAGGCTCCGGACGCGCAGGCCCAGCGGCCATGGCTCACGGGCCCCGCCGCTCCGCGGCATGTGGGATCTTCCCGGACCGGGGCACGAACCCGTGTCCCCTGCATCGGCAGGCGGACTCTCAACCACTGTGCCACCAGGGAAGCCTCTAGGCTGTATTTTAAATATAACTTTAAATTTTATGTAGTACCAAAATTTAATGCTACTTTAATGTTCTTTCTACTAATTTTGTATTCTTCCAGTTGCTACTTAAATTTAGATGGTAATAGGTGCTAGCATAGGGATAGATTACCTAAGAGGATATTAGCCTTACATTCTACAATATAACCTTTAAAAAAAAATCCTGGGTATATAAAACTGCACTTTACTGATTGTTAAAAATGAGCACAGAGGAGAGCTGGGTTAAGAAATGTCTAAGGTAAAATATGCATTAAATGTTTTTAAATGTTTTAAAATGTTAAGAGTTTTGTACATTTTTTCACAAAACTTGTTTTCAGTTAAATTTTTAGGTTATTTTTGTCACGTAATTTCTCCAAAACATTACACTCCCATAAATTACAAAGCCCTCTTTATCTTGCTTTACTCTTTGATTGAATAGTTTAAACTGTTTGCCCCCTTCCCACGTTACCAAACCTTACACATGAGTAAATTCTGAATTTTAAATGTTTGTAGGGATAGAAAATTCTACCAGAGCTTGAATTTTTCATCTGTAGCTTATAATATTTTCATTTCATTAGGTCCTTTCCCATGCACTTTGACGAGAAATCCATGTTTGCAGGTGACAAAAAGGGGGCCAAATCGTTAAAGGTAAAAAGTTCTTGACTGGGGGACCGGGTGGGGAACAGTTTACTGGTTGTGTTTTAATCCTGTTCATCTAAACTTTCTTTCCCAGTTCACCATCTTGTTGGTCTGATTGGATTTTACTATAAATGATACAAAAAGCTCTTTCTCAATTCCTTTCTCCTTTCTAGTTTGCCCAACTGCTTAGTGAATCCTCAGTCATACCTCTGACTAATGACACCTTTGTAAATGTCTTTTCAAAAGGCATTATTTTGAAAGTTTTCTTACTTTCTTTTCTTTCATTTACTTATTGCTGTTTTGATGCATCTTAAAAAAAATCATGCACTGTTAGCCACTTTGAAGGCAGTAAATAGTATATTTTCTAATGTTTACTTTACAAAATGTTACAGTTTTGAAACTATTATGTTTTTGTCCTAATGGACTAACATATAAGGCAAAAATTACCTGTTGACCTGTGATGTCAGAAGGAGACTATATTTTAGGAACATTATGCAGCTTCATGTTACAAGCACTTGGTTTTCATTTGCTTACAGTAATTAAGGAGTACATTGTACCCTTACAGTGTTCATAAAAGTATTTGAAATTGACTGGCAAATAGTCTCCTACCACAGCTCCACAATTTTTTATATGTGATTCTGAAATCCAAAAAGCTCCAAAAACTTGAACATTTTTCTTATGTTTGGTACAAATTAATTTGTTAGCAAAACCTAACCTGAACTGGTGTAAGGATATTTGTAGTGTTTTTAAAAAATTCTGCTTTGTATGAATACTCTTACATTTTGTTGCAAAAACAATCATGTATTTGCTTACAGGGTGTTGCCATACACTCTGGTGGGGTGTTACATAATATATAGTGTGTGTACTACATTTCTAAAATCTCAAAACTTCTGAATTCTGAAACACATTTGGTCCCGAGATGTTTTAGATGTGGATATGCTACAAGAATGAATACATTAGTAAGAGTTCCTTGGTGTTTCTGAAATGAAGTAATTTAGCCACAACTATATTTTAGTTTTGGAAGGTTGTTTTGTTTTATGGTTGTTTTAGAGGTATATTAGTATTACAGTATTTAACATAATGCTAATTCATTTTTGTAATGCTTCCTATTTTGTTAGTGTTTATACAAATATTATACTTCTGATCAAGACAACTATAATTACGTATCTTTTTATAGATGAGGAAGGTAAGACTGAGAACAGAGTAAGGTTTCACAGCTAGCTTTCAAGTTATAAAATGCTGAAAATTTGGTTTCCTGTTTTTCAAAGGTGTAGAAAGGAGAATATAAGTCCATTTTTCCATCTGCTCCAAAGAACATGCATTACATGAGAATGGAGAGCAAAGGAGTTTTTGTGTTCTATTTATGTTGTCTTTCTTTTGGCCAAGGTATTGATTCCTCCAAACGCTTTAAGTTTTTGGGTGACTCACTCCAGCTCTTTGCAATAAAATGTTTACCTCGGTGCAATAAAATGATTTTTATTTTCTATGTTTGCCCTGTGAAAAAGATGAGGAAACTTCCTCTTAGCTAGTTTTGTCCTCAGAGAAGGTGAGACTGACCTTAGAGTCACAGAAACCCATGCACAGATGCTCACAGGCATCTAACTGTGTGGGAAACTAATACAGCGAAAGTCAAGAATCCAGTAAGCAAGCGTCCCTGGAGAAGCTGCATTAGCAAATGTGGGGGACTGTGAGATCACAGACCCCTTGTATAGCCCTGTGATCATCGGTGCTGATGGGGAGTACATGTTATAAACATGGTGTGGTCCTAAGGAGAGAGATAAGGACACTGATTATTGTTCTAGGACTAGCTTTCTGATTTAGACTCACACAAAACAATGCATCAAAAATAAATGAAATGTAATATAGATGTATTTACCACTGGCTGTACACAGATATCAAATGGAAGCAGCAGTTAAGCTCCTTCAAAGTAAAAACCGTGTATTATTTACTTTGGTGTCCCCTGTAGGGTACATGTTGGTGCTTTGTGTGGAGTGGCCTCTCAATCAAAAGTTTGTTGAATTAATATGTAGAATACATTTTATAAGCTGCCATTAATGTTAGCTGTTTTATGTGCCATGTTGTGCTATACAAATTCAAATACTTCATTGTTGAAAAACACAACTCATTCATTAATAAGCTTTGAAACTTTTATTAAAATTCAGACAAATGCAGTTTAATTTTAAATGTCTGATTAGAATGAACATGTGTTCTGCTTGTTAGGAGGAATTCCGGTTACATTTCAAGAATATATCCCGTATAATGGACTGTGTTGGATGTGACAAATGCAGGTTATGGGGGAAATTACAGGTTTGTGTGTTGTCTTCTGTTTTGAAACTATTACTAACCTTAAATTTCTCCACTGAGAAGTTGAAAGTTTTTACTAAAATGTCCTCATTGTTCATTGAATTAGAAATCCAAAGTGTGGTTTTTCTGTTTTATTTATAAAAACAATTAATATTAGACTCTGTGTGTTATATGTGTATGTATTAGGATGTTTTTCCTATTGTAGGTTGATGATTTTAGTTTTATTGTATCTGTTTCTGTTGGTACAATCTCAGATTCATTTTTGGAGTTGGTGGTTATAAATAGAGTGTATTGGTATTTTATATACCTATATAAAAGGTAAAATATAATTATATAAGAAATTTAATTATCAAATTTTGGTCACTGAATTTGTATCAGTGATCAAAAGGAGGCCCCCTAGTCACAAAATGGGAAAGTTCTGCCCAGCAGGCCCATTTACGTAAATATTTCAGTGTAAAAAGGATTGTGTGATTGTTTTATCTTTTTATGAAGGTGATATTAAGTCATAGAAAGTCAAGAGAGAATTTTTTTAATGGAGGCTACACTGAAATCAGATTTTTCTTTTTCTCTGTTCCTAATAATTGAGAAATTATTAAGTGTAGGTATCACTATACCTATAAACTGATACTGATTTCTAAGTTTTGAATTGTTAGGGGCTATAAAGAATGCTTTCAGAGTTACATATTGAACACTGTAATCCTAATGTGATATTTTCTACGTTAAAAAAAGGCATTGTAGTAATTTGAAATAGTAGGATATGTATCCAAAAAGTGTTAAACTGTTCAGATTTCCTTAACAGCTTAGATAAATTTATCATATGCATAATCTGTGAGGAAGTAGAAACTGTGTTTTACATAGTTGAACATTTTGGTGCAAAGTTCAGTTCATATGAATTTCCTGACTTCTCATCACAGTGACTGAGTATTCCTTTAAACCTTTATAGCAGTTATTATTATATGAATTTAATTAAAAGTTTATCACTATTTTCTTTAGACTCAGGGTTTAGGAACTGCCCTGAAGATATTATTCTCAGAAAAAGAAATCCAAAAGCTTCCGGAGAACAGCCCATCTAAAGGCTTCCAACTCACTCGACAGGAAATAGTTGCTCTTTTAAATGCTTTTGGAAGGTAAGAACTTTTCATAGTGAAGACTTTTGATTCCCCTGCTGGTTTCAATAAACTGCAAAGATCATCTTCTTTGCTAAAGTAGTCTGTTTTGCTTTGTTTTGTTGACAAAGAGGGAGCATTATTGTCATATGGCATCGTACCTGCACTCACAAGCCAGTTTCTCTACTGGTTACAGGAAAAAGTAATAGTTTCAAATTGCCAGCATTTCCCAGTTGGCCTTCTCAATTTTGTGGGGAAATATTCTCCTAATAAAATTCTCTTTAGCTGGTTTTAACTCGTTCAAGTACAATAGCAGGAGTAAGGAGAGTTTGGCTCAGAAGGTGAGGAAAGAAAAAGACATTAAACCTTTCAGCTGCTCTGTGTCTTAATCTGAGGAGGCATTTTTCTTTCACTCATTCTTCCCCCGTTGTTTTCTGTGTACATACATACAGTTTGCTTTTTGTTTATACCACAGATGGTTTCAAAAATAATTTGAATTTGCCTACAGAGATACATGCAGTACCAACTAAGTGAAGAATACAGAAGAGAAGGAAAAGAATCATAGAAAATCAGAGAAAACAATACTATACTGCCCTGGGAAAAAAGGCAAAGTCAAATCAAGGAAGAATTAAAAAAAGAAAGAAAGAAAGAACAAAGTAATAGAGAGATTATAATGTTTTCTTAACATGCATTTTTAAGTTAAAAAGAGGCAGTTAAATTAAAAATAAATTAATTGCCCCTTCCCCATCTTAATAGCAAAGATTTCATCTGTTGTTCCCCTGTATTTAAAGATGACCATGTAGGTTGAGATTTCAAACACAAGATAGACAATAGCATGTCCACTAGTAATGGTGTTTCATGAAAAATTCAGTCCACCCACTTATGAGGCTTTGTAGTAAGATAAAATAGGAGAAGCTGAAATAAATTTAAATTATTTGAAATTTAAATGAAAAAATATTTTAATCAATTTAAACACTTTTAATTGAAGAATAGTTGATGTACAGTATTATGTTACAGGTGTACAGTATAGTGATTCACAGTTTTTAAAGGTTATACTCCTTTTATAGTTATTATAAAATGTTGGCTATATCCCCTGGGTTGTACAATGTATCCTTGTAGCTTATTCTATACATAGTAGTTTGTACCTCTTAACCCCCTATCCCTATTTTGCCTCTCCCCAGTGGTAACCACTAGTTCTCTATATCTGGGAATCTCCTTCTTAAAATGTATTTAAATCCAGATAAAATTAAATTGAGAAAGAAGCAGATGTTAACTTCCTCAAAATTTCTCTGCGTCTCACAAGGAATTATTCACAGATGCAACCCTTCCAGCTGAGTTCTCTAACTAGAGCCTGCTAGTACCTTTTATTGCTCCCTAGAGAGCACTGGACTCAGAATCAGGTCCTGGCGTTCTGGAATCCTGGCCCTGCCATTTACTGGCCGCATGAGCTCAGGTACATCACTCCTTTCTCCCAGTTTGTTTCCTTTCTCTGTATAATGAAGAGGAGTAAAAACCTTTCTCACAGAGTTAACATGAAGATAAAACGAGGTCCTGTGTGACACTTTTAAATCACAAGGCGCTACCTGAAGTCCATGGCAATGGTGGGCGTGGGGATGGTGATTTACAAACACCATTGGATGTTTAGTGCCCCAATATTTTCAGTACTTAAAAAATTATCTTATTGTTTTTATGGCTAGACTAGATGTGAGAAACCTTTCTTTTCTTAAGGGTAATGACACTCAGGGTGGGATGGTTACACAAACAAGGTACAGCCTAATTTAATCTCCCTTTTCCTCCCCATGGAAAACAACAGCCATCTGCTTTTTAAATCTCTTAAAATATTCATCTTTCTTTCCCCCCAATTATTAAAGTAATTCATGGTCATTATAGAAAATCTGGAAAAACATGTGAAAGTGTAATTTAGAAAATAAATTTAAAAATCACTCATAACCCTACCACCTAGGACGATTTCAACATCTGGTGTATTTTTTTAAATTAATTAATTAATTAACTTATGGCTGTGTTGGGTCTTCGTTTCTGTGCGAGGGCTTTCTCTAGTTGTGGCAAGCGGGGGCCACTCTTCATCACGGTGCGCGGGCTTCTCACTATCGCAGCCTCTGTTGTTGTGGAGGACAGGCTCCAGACGTGCAGGCTCAGTAGCTGTGGCTCATGGACCTAGTTGCTCCGCGGCACGTGGGATCCTCCCAGACCAGGGCTCGAACCTGTGTCCCCTGCATTAGCAGGCAGATTCTCAACCACTGCGCCACCAGGGAAGCCCTTGGCCTATTTTTTTTTTTTTTAATGTTGGGGGTAGGAGTTTATTAATTTTATTTATTTATTTTTGCTGTGTTGGGTCTTCGTTTCTGTGCAAGGGCTTTCTCCAGTTGTGGCAAGTGGGGGCCACTCTTCATCGCGGTGCGCGGGCCTCTCACTATCGCGGCCTCTCTTGTTGCGGAGCACAGGCTCCAGACGCGCAGGCTCGGTAGTTGTGGCTCACGGGCCCAGTCGCTCCGGGGCGTGTGGGATCCTCTCAGACCAGGGCTTGAACCCATGTCCCCTGCATTAGCAGGCAGATTCTCAACCACTGTGCCACCAGGGAAGCCCCAGCCTTTGGCCTATTTTTAATGTGTATTTTCCCACTACTTATACGTAAAAAATTTACGTACGTGTGTGTGTGTGTACATATTTACAGAGTTGAAACCATACATTTTGTATGCTTTCTTATCCTGTTTTACTTGGCGTTACATTTAATCATTTCCCAATATTATTAAAATTTTTTTTGTGTTTTTTCTTTTTTATTGAGGTATAATTGACATGCAGCATTGTATTAGTTTCAGGTGTCCAACATAATGACTATTTGTATATGTTGCAAAATGATCACCACAGTAAGTCTAGGTAGCATCCATCACCACATGTAGTTAGAGTTTTTCTTCTTGTGATGAGAACTTTTGAGATTTACTCTTTTAGCAACTTTTAAATACATAAGCACTATTTTTAATATAGGCCAATATTCTGTTACATGGACATACCACAGTTTAGTCATTCTTTTATTTCTTAGTCGAGTTTAACTGTTTCCTTCATATGTATTCTATACATTTCTTACTTTTTCCTTAAAAAATATTACAGTTCTTAATAATTGTTAGTGAGATATGTTCATTGTATCTTCCACCTGATTATTAGTCCATTTAAATAGTAAATGATTTTGGCTGCACTAACACAAAAAATTATTGTGTTACACTTTGGGAGGGTTTGTGCATTCGTTCCTGTTAAGTGAATTGGTAGTTTTCTTGGTCTGACAACCTATATAATACAATTCTGCCTCAATTAGGGCAGCCAGGACAGCAGTGCTTTGTCATGTGATGCTAGTGGGCAGAGACATACAGTGAGCATTGTCTTTGGTTCTGGCCAAGGAAGGCTGGGAAATGTGGTTTCTTTATCTTGAATACTCTGTAAATGTCTTTCCTACACTAACAGCCATTTTCTGATAGTTTCAACATTTATATCAAATGGCTTATTTTCCAGGGAACAAATTTAATATACCTGTTGGCTATTAAAATGTATTTTAGTATCCCTCTAAAAGTACCAGTAAAGCAGTAGGTAAATGCAGGTACACTCTGTGCCTTCCTGTGTCTGTCTTAGAATAATAATAGGGACTGTGGAAAATCTCTCTTGTGTAATAAATTGTGAGGTCTGGAATGCATCTTCACAGAGATTCTGGTCCCATAAAGTGCTGGCGAGTTTGTACTCCCCGCGTAAAAGGTAACCCTACAGTTAATTTGTATGATAACCTTTGAGTTTTCTGACACTCTCCATTCTGTATCTAAATCAGACTTTGAGCATACTTTTTTCATTGTTTTTTTCAGCTGCTGCTCTTTACTAAGCTCTCTTTTCTTTAGTTATGGACCTTGGTTTCTACCGTATCTTCATATGTATTTTGATAGGTTCTTTTAAAAACAGGTACTTTGAGGTACAGCATATGATTTTACACATTTTGTTTAATAATCATAATGCTTTTTCGTAATAAGTAAACACTGTTTCAGCCCTCTAATATTTCTGAGGATTAGAGTAAGAATTCATTTTCTGTTAATCCTACAGCTTGTAAGAATATAAAGAAAATGTTTTTGAGACCATAACGAACATAGATTTTTTTGAGAGGACATATGGTCTTGGGATCTGATGAGCTGGTTAGACCCACCTACTCTACTAGCTGAGCAGCCCTGGGAAAATTACTTGATTTATTTGAGCTTCAGTTTTTCTAAAATGTAATAAACTCAGGGTTAATTTTATCCACCTTGTGGATTTTTTGTTTTTGTTTTTGTTTTTGCGGTACGCGCGGGCCTCTCACTGTTGTGGCCTCTCCCGTTGCGGAGCACAGGCTCCGGACGCGCAGGCTCAGCGGCCATGGCTCACGGGCTCAGCCGCTCCGCGGCACGTGGGATCCTCCCGGACCGGGGCACGAACCCGCGTCCCCTGCATTGGCAGGCGGACTCTCAACCACTGCGCCACCAGGGAAGCCCCTTGTGGAATTTTTTTTAAACAATTAATGAGATTATATCTGTGATGAGCTTAGAACATTGCCTAACCATACTTTAAGCTCTCAATATAAGAAAAGCTATTATTTATTAAGTTCTTAAAGAAATGGGCTCAGTACTGCATTCTACATTATCTTAAGCTATAGAAAGAAAAACATTAGATTTTTATTTTATCAACACTGAATTGTACCTAAGGATAATTGAGCTTATAGAATTTTTTTTTTTATGATTTCCATTCTAGAGTTTTACTTCTGGGTCTGGGCTCAGAAGCATTTCATTCATTTATTCACTCAATAATTTATTGAACACTATAAATATGGGTGGATGGAGGGCACAGGGATTCATCAACAGACAGAATAAATAGAACCTGTACCTTTGTGTTAAAACAAATTAGTGTTTGGGTTAAAACAAATCCGTGTTTGGGGAACAACAAGAAAGAAGCAGATTTGGAGAGTAGTGTGCAAAATGAATTTATAAGGCCAAATGTAAATGATTTGAGATTCTTTATTGTAATGAATTATCATACCACTGTTCCCATCATTAATCTAGAATCTGTTGATAATATGAAGTAACTGGCTTTCTTTGCCCGTTCTAAACCAAGACTAACGAACTACAGCTCTGTTTTGTCAGTCTTTAATAATTATAGCATACACATTTTAAAATGGAAGCTTCACTGCTCAGTGTTGTTTACATCATTTTATTTTCGATTTTGCTTTCAAATTGTAGCCCATATAAGAGCATCAATAATTTGAAATGTGTACACCTCATATTAGCTGTGCTAATATGCTTTTTTTTTCTCTTATAGGCTTTCTACAAGTATAAAAGAGTTACAGAATTTCAAAGTCTTATTACAACACAGTAGGTAATAGAGGCTTTTATATGTCTAATTAGAGACATAAAGTGACTGTGTGAAGCCTTTTTAGTCTTGGACATTTCAGCAGAAGGAGACTAATCTTCAGACTTCAAGAATTCTGAACTCTTAAAGAGAAAATTCAAATGTTCACTTGAATATTTATGCTTCTTAATAGATTATCAGTTAGAGATATTTGTAAAGGAAGTATATACTTTTAAAACATGTAAACTACACTAATTCTGTATTTAATTCCATGTGTTTCCATCTGTTGAATATTCTGCTATTCCATTTGTTTAGAATTGGCTTTGTGCTTATTCTAGTCTTTATTTCCAGCTGTCAAACTTAAATGACTATGTCTCCATCTGAATAATACTGTTAACTAGTCTATTATGGAAACGGAGAGCTAGGGAGCAAATGTTGCTTAGGGCAGGTATCAGTGACAAAAATTTGTCAGTTATTTTTAAATGTATTTTTAGCCTTGCCTAGCTCTGTGTGTCACCTTCTGTAATATGGAAGTGTCAGCATGATCAATGACCCTTTCAATGTATAGTTATAACTTAGAATCCCCAAGGCTTCAGTTTCATTGGTTTTTATTGAAGATTTTAGGTGGTTGTTGTTGTGTTTTGCTTTGGTCTAAAGGACCTGCTTTGGCAAAGGTGAATAAGTAATATCCCCATGCTACCCAGCCAGATTTCATGTGCCTGCAGTGGGCTGGCTCAAGAGGATTCTTTACTTAGAACCTGTAAATCAATTTCTATTGATTGTGTGTTTCTCTGCCCCTTCTCCAATTTTAGAAATTTTTGTTTAAGAAAATAAACCAAAAAAAATCGCATACTTATTTAACAGTTTCCATCTTGATAAAATTTGAATGGAATTGTATGGATTTATAACACCAAATGAAAACATTATATACACAAAACTTACTATTTTAAAGTAAGCATTTTTAAAGGACTTTATTTCAGAATACAGTCTATGCAATGCTCTTTCAATCTGATTTTCTTTGGTAGGGTATTTAAGTAGATAAATTAATTCATATTTTCTCTAAGCTTCCCCTTTCCGCACCTTTTCTTTTTTAGTTCTTTGTATATAAATGGTACTTCATGTGACTTGTACCAACAGATGACTTCATAAGTCCTAAACTGTCATTTTTTAAACCTGGGATTTAAATATCCTTAATATTTAAAATACTGATTATTTAAAAAGGTGTTAGTATATATAATATGATTAATTCGGAAGGTTGCATCTGTGTAGAAGTCATGCGGGTATCAGTCTTTCATGAAGTAAATAAGTGCTCTTAAACCCGTATCTTATCCTGCCAAAGTCTGAATGTGTTCACTGATGATTTTTAGTGACATATTTTAACTCGTATTTAGTTGGCTTATCCCTCTTTTAAAAATACTTAGCCGTCCCTTGGAGGGCTATGGTTTGAGGGAGTAAGATCTCACTATTTAATTATTTTCTTACCCCATTTCTAACCTTTATAGACCTGGAGTTTTCATGTTGTTGTTGATAGTGGTGGTATTTTTTTTAAGTTGAATAAAACAGGCTGACTTGGTTGGAGCCTCCTCTACTTTTTCTTTTCATTTTTAGGGATGGAAGTTATTGTCTGGTGGGAGGGGGGGACCTTCAGGTAAATTTGTCTAAAAAGTGAATAAGTACTCTTTCTGGTAAATTAATAAGAATTATTCTTAGTGTTTTTCAGAGTCTAAGAAAATGTGAATGTTTTGCACTTTGTCTATTATTACTGTAAGTTTAAAAATCTTCTTGGTAGTGTCACGTCATCGTTCCCTCAGTTAAAGATAAAGGCTATTATTTTAGTTCTATTTCCTGGAGAAGATCTTTGGTCATTTTCATTTCTTCTTTCCTTTACTGTGATTTGTTTCAAGATTAGTTACAATTGTGTATTAGAGTGAGTTCTAGGAATTAAAAGATCTAGTTAGGGTAAAAAGTTCTTTTAAAGGTTTTAACAGATCTTTCACTACCAAGAAAATAAACAAATGAAGTATTCTTAAGCTGAAATCTATTTGATTAATTTTATTTTACCATAAATTAGATTGTGGCGGGCAGCCTACATTTTTGTGTATGTGTGTGCTTTTTAAATGAATGTGTATGTGATAGGAATCTTTGTTTTGCGAGCCTGGTGATGTTTTATGGTCCTTGTGATATAAACTTTTTTCCAACTCACATACCTTTTTGTTGTCAAGTGATACTAGAGTACCGACTGCATTGTGAAAATGCTTGCCTGGCAATAATACCTCTTGGCATTTTGTCTTTATCTCATCACCTAATTTAAAAGTCCAACACTTGATAATGTAACTTGACAGAAATGATTGTACCAGCTGATAAAGTAATGAAAAGGAAGAAAAGGAAAATATTCCTTCCTTCAATGGCATGAGTTTATTTTTTTTTCTCAAGTGGCATCTATGTAAGTTAGAAATACTGTATATTAAAACTGGTAAATTTAAATGTTTCTCTTGTGTTGATTCTTAGATTATGAGGAGGATCAGACAATATTAGTAATGGTTTTTACAGTTTTGAAATCTGATAAATCCAGCGTTTTATTTTGACATTTTAACATTGTGAATTACTCAGTACTTATAATCTCTGTACGTATATGAAACACTGTGCCATGTTTTACAGCTTTATCTAGGTGCCACTGTATATAAAAAAAGGACAGCTATTTTGATCTCCGTCAGCATTGCCTTCATCTGGAAATTTGGGAACAGTTCACAGTAAACCTCTCAGCAGTTTGCAAACTGAAGTACCTGCAGGAACCATAGCTATTCACCAAAATACAGACTGTGGGTGCATATGGTACCATGGGAATTATTTGGTAAAACAAAACATAGACACACACCAAATTTACGTGTACTCTATTTTAAGTAACGTCTACAGGCACAGCTTTGATTTTGAACAGAATTCCAAATAATTTGCTGTTGTACCCACCAGATTATAGAAAATGTGAATTAAATGTTTCTGCCATCTTCCTATCTTGTTCTTTTTTTTTTTAACCCCCTTTTAAATGTTTCCGTTTATGAGATGAAAACTTGGTTATAATTTGGGCGAAGGGAGAAACTAAGTAAGTAGTCTGTGGTTGTTTCTTTTTAAAATCATAATTGCACTCATTGGCAGCCACTGTTGAAGGGCTTTGCATGGATTATTTATCTTCTCCGCAACCCTAGCAGGTAAGTACAATTACTTCTCTGTTTTTAAATATGAAAACTGAGGATAAGAGGCTAAGTAACTTATCCATAGTCAGAAGTTCTAGGTTGTGGGACTAGAATTTGAAACTAGAAAGCCTGACTTCTAGTCTCGGCTCAGAAGGTGGTGTATTTGTGTTAGTTTATAAATTGGCTTATTACCATCCAACTAAAAACTGGGGACTTCTGGCATCTTTTGATTGGTATTGAGTCATAAAGCTTTTTAAATATACTTATTTTATTTTTTGAAAAGGTAATAACATTCACATGGTTCAAAAACCAAAAAATATACAAAGCTCTACAGTGGAACGTCGTCTTTCTTGGGCCCAACTTCCCGTACTGGGCATCCTTCCCCTGCCCTCACCATCAGTAACCTCTGCACTTGGTTTCTTGTTTCCGTCCATACATCTTTAAGGCATATACCAATAAATACAAAAAGTCTTATTTTTACTCTCATTTTTACCTTAAGAGTGGCATCATATACATACTGTTTGCTTTTTATTCCCCCGACTTAGGTTTTCTTGGCAGTCTTCCCATGTCAATAGATAGCTTAATCACTTTTTTTTTTAGTAACTGCTTGGTATCCCATTATATGACTATGCAATCGTTTAATTAGCCAATCTCCTATTAATGGGCATTTGGATTGTTTCCAGGCATTGTATTTATGCCATTTTACACATATGTAAATACATACTTGTAAGTCTAAATTCCCCCAAATGGAATTTTTGGGTCAAAGACCATGTGCATTCATAATTTTGAAAGATATTAGAATATTGCTCTCCACAGGGGACGGCTGCCAATTCACATGCTCACCTTCAGTTGAAGGCAGTATCTGCTCCTCCACCAATACCGGTGTTATTAAAAAGCTGGATTTTTGCTCTCCTGATAAGGTGCAAAATTATGTATCTGTATTTTAGCTTGTATTTTTCCTATCATGAATAAGGCTGACTACCTTTAATATGTTCAAGAGCCATATTTCCTTTTGTGTTCATAACTTTTACCCATCTTTCTACTGCACTGTTGACCTTATCAATTTCTAGGAGTGCTTTATTTGAGATGTTCATACTTTGACTGTAATAAGCTGTACTTTTTTTTTTCCAGTCTTTTGACTTTGCTCATGGTGGTTTAGCCATGGAGATTTATTTGTCTTTATGCAGTCTAATTTATTGTTTTAGTGGCTTCCGGACTTCTTGATAGTTAAGAAGGCCCTTTTCACTCCACAGCAATAATTCACCTATATTTTCTTCTAGAACTTTTATGATTTTATTTTTTTAGATCTAAATTTTGACTCCTTGGAGTGTATCCTGGCATAAAGTGCAAGTTAAGGATCCAACCTAATTTTTTCCCAGACGATTACCCAGTTAATCCAGTACCATTTATCGAACAACTCATCTTTTTTCCTCACTAGTTTGAGATGCTATGTGTATCTCATCTAAAATCCTGGGTTCTCTATTTCATGGATCTATTCACTCCTGTACTTGTATGTACCACATTGCTTTAACTACTCAGGGCCTATGTTTTAATACCTGGTACATTGGCCCCCTCTTATCTCCCCTGCCCCCTTTTAAAATTTTAAAATGATTTTTTTAGCTGTTCTTGTTTGTTCCATAGGAGCTTAAAAAAATAAAGTCCTTTAACGTAAGAATCATGCTAAAAACTCTGCCCACCTCAGTGTTTTCTCTGGAGGGTTTTGCCCTTTTAACCACATAATGTGTCACTGTTCTTTTGGTACTTCACCTGATAAAAATCTACTTTTTATTATCTGTTGTGTTAATCATTTCAGTATTCTAGTTGCCAGCGCCCAAACACGTGAGAGCAAAGAGACAGAACGTGAGGTGCCTGTGTAGACAGAATCTCATCTCAGTGCTTCCGTTTAAGACTTAGTTCTCAAATCATTCTTAGAAGCTATCTTGCTATACAATCCTTATTTCCTTTTTTACTCCATTATGGATTCTTTGTCCAAAAGTTGGATGTCTGTCAAAGATTCATAACAAAACAGGGACGGGCCCTTAAATGAGTATTAATCTTCTAAAATTAATACGCAGTGGATAAAAGTGCAAGTGCAAGAAGTCACCTTAAAAAAGCCCCGGTGATATATACCAGAAGAAACAGGATTTGAATATTCACTCACTGTTCTAGCAGCTGGGCATATAGCAGTGAACGAAACAGACATATCCCTGCCATCGCGTAACTTATGAATTCTATAACCTCACTAGGTTATATCTAGTTGATAGCGAGAATGCACCCAGAGGAAGAATACAGTTGACCCTTGAACAACATGCGTTTGAACTGCACAGGTCTACTTAACATGCAGGTTTTCTTCAATATATACATATGACAGTACTACGTGATGCGTGGTTGGTTGAATCTGCAGATTTGGAACCGGAGATACGGAGAGCTGATTATAAAGTTACATGTGGATTTCTGACTACCTGGGGGTCAGCCCCCCTAACCTTCACGATGTTCAGTAATCAACTGTGTATCAGTCGAAGAGGAATAGGTAACACAGAAACCTGCCTAGTGGAGAAGGTCCCCTCGATGTGAATGAATCTTATTTGTCTGCTTGACAGTGCCATCAGGTTGTCACAGGCTGATTAAAATCATCTACCTACCACCCCTTGGTCAGGGCAGAGTCTGTGTTCACCATGCATCATTCTGATATCATTTAACTTTTCCGTGCGGATTTCCTTCACAGAATGTATCTCCGAATGGGTAAGTGTTCTGCTGTCCTTTAACAGGTTTTCAGTCTGCAGACCTGAAGCCCAGACTCTAGGCTAGTGAATGCACCAAGGGGATAGCACACCAAGGATATACAGTAGCACAAATTGAATGGTGCTGGTAAAGCATTATTTGGTTATCCTAAACTCACTCTTTCTATACCTCAATCAGTGCCTTCAAGGAGCATGTATGACTTGGGACTGCAAAGAAATGGGAGGGACTGTTGTAGGTTAGCAAGGGTCGTGGGAAATTGAGGGTCAGAGTCAAGAAAGGTCAGAGTGACCGGGATCAGCAGAGAAAAGAGAGATTTTGAAGCTCATACAGGCTGAAAAGAAACAGGTCATGGATCCGGCTGAAGAGAGCAGGCAGCTCATCTCTAGTTCTGACTAGGCTCTTAAAGTTCAGAGACAGAAAACATATTCTGGAGATAAAAGACTCTAATATTCTGAGTGGTAGGGCACCAAGCTCCAAAAGGACAGATCTGGTTTGGAGGCTAAAGAATGAATGCTGGCAAGGTATGATTAGTCTCTAGGAAAATAGGGGGTAGGTCCCAGCGACAGGTCAAGGGATAGAGACAGAGGTACAGAATCCAGCTTTAGAGGAACCAGGTAGATACCTTTAGGAGCTGCTGAGTCAACAGGTTTGGACCTGAGGACTTTGAAACCCCTACTTGATGACCTGGCAGCCAGTCTCAGAACCCCATGCTGAATGAACCCACATCAGTGCCCAGGCCCAGAGGAGCTGAGCAACAGGTACGGGGAATGAACCCAGATATCTAGGTTGGAGGCACACGAACATCAGCTGACGTTTAGGGTATTTTGACCCTTTGGTGCAAGGGCTCTTCGTAAATACATACCTGCTAAGCGCCAAGAGTAGGGTTAATGTAAGGGTGGTGCTGTGTCCACAGACTGGGTCCACAGACACAAGTACTGAGCCCAGGGTCTAGCACATAGTAGGTGCTCAATAAACACTGACTACCACTTCCTTATCCTCATGGTCCCTTTAAAAAAACGTTTCCTCACTTTAATCAGTTTGTTTATAGTCTCTGAGAAGAATTCTACTATTTAGCTTGATCCTTTCCAAAAGCTCCTCCATCTGGACTGTGAAGTCTTAAGTAGCATTATGCATAGTTAGAAATGCTTCCAATTAAAAAAAATTCTCACCTATATGGAATAAAAATTAGAAATGCATATTAGATGTGTCTGATCAGCCCTATACTTTATCATGCAGTAATCTAAAGACACCAGAGCAAGTTTTTTTTTTTAAAAAAAAGTTTCTTTATTTGGAAATCTTGATAGTTTCAAATATTTAGACCCATTTAGTTCTAATATAAGTTCATCTTTATGGTTAAAAAGTAAAAGCAATATTCTTGTAATACTATGTAAACGTAAATGAGGACCTTTTTCTCAAAGCACTTCTCATGCTCTAGGATTTACTAACACTTATTCCTTTACTCTTAATAGGGGTTAATTGTTCAAGGCCAACAAAGAGCAGTTCTTCTGGATTTTGGTAAGAGAGAAAATTGGGGGATGCGTTAGCAAGCATGCCTGATGTAAGCAGCTAAACACAATAACCAGCATAGTCATTAGCAATGTGCCCGACACATTCAAGAAAGAACTGGCATAGCTAAATGTGACTGGTGTGTGTATACTTTAAGAATCAAAACCTCTTAGAGTCCACAGCTGTGTGTGTTACACTCGGGGTGTTTTAATCATCAGCTCAATTAAATGGGTTAATTGTAGAAAGGAAAAAGAGCCACTGAAGGATATCTTACAGGCAGACCTCATTTTACTGTGCTTTACTTTATTGCACTTCAGATGCTGCATTTTCTACAAATTGAAGGTCTGAGGCAACCCTGCATTGCACAAGTCTATCGGCACCATTTTTTCAACAGCATGTGCTCACTTTGTGACTCTGTCACATTTTGGTAATTCTCCCAATATTTCAAACTTTTTTCATTATTACTATATTTGTTAAGGTGGTCCATGATCTTTGATGTTACTACTATGACTTGAAGGCTCAGATAATGGTTAACATTTTTTAGCAATATTTTAAAATTAAGGTACGTACATTGCTTTTTAAGATATAATGCTACTGCACACTTCATAGACTACAGTGTAGTGTAAACATAACTTTTATATGCACTGGGAAACCAGAAAAATTCATGTGATTCATTTTATTGCAATGTTTTGCTTTATTGCAGTGATCTGGAACCAAACTGCAGTTATCTCCAAGGTCTGCCTGTACACAAATCAGTTGGAATTCTTTAGAAAATTAACTCCATAATTAACTCTGTTATGCATATTTCCAGTGGATGCACAGGAACATTCACATGCAGCCTTTTAGTGTTGAATCAGACTTAGCTAAATGATGGTACAAAATTTTCAGTGATATTGCCATACTTCCCCATACTTTTTTAACGTTCAAATTATGGGAGTTTTAATTTCATCATGTTGCCTTAAAACAAGAGGACAGTTGGGTATTTTAGAACCAGTAATCACCATTCCTTGCCTTCTCTTGGCCTTTAGTATTTCACCTAGGAGTAGCTTTGTTAGTGTACTTGGCAACACAAGTAAATTAGGAAGTTAAAGGAAATTTTAATTTTCCTTTCCACACCATACACACATTTCAGAGTATATGGGATCATTTACTATGAGAGAGAGTTTGTTACAATCATAGTTTTTCATATTCTAGATGTGTTTACATTACTTGTACTTTAAGGCATTACTTTTCAAAAAGGGAAGAAGAGAAAAATAGGCACTTAAAACATTTTTATCCTTTCTGATAAAATAATAGTTCAAATAATCCTAGCAGCTTAATCATAAAAATAGATTACGGCTTTTATCAGTTAAGGTTGAGTATTTCAATTTTCTTGCCAATAATAAAATAATAATAAGATATTTGTATGTCATAGGACGACTATAATAATTGCATGATGTTTTGACCTAATACTGAAGAACTGCAGTACTTTCTGAAAGCATGATTTAAAGGATTTTTAAGCACTTGCTGCGCCTGCCTTTAAATTCTTCTAAGTATCACTAACAAAGACAGTATGACAAGTAGGGTGTTCTTAAAGCTATTTAGAATAACAACTTATAATAATATTTTAAGGTAACCTGAATAATCAGTGCAAATTTTGCTTCAGTGTAGAATTTTCCCTGGCAGTAACTGTTTTAAATACGTGACCCAAATTCTTCCATATACTGAAAAGCAAGGATGTTGTTGTGTGTGATTATGCAGGGTGAAGGTGTTGGTACACCTGAAAAACCCAATCATGACCCACTGAAAACTTGAGATCCTGATTTTTAAATATCATCAAGATAAGAGAAGCAGACTTGATCACTGTGAAATCAGTGCCCGGAGACAAGTTATTCCTGAAGGCCAAACTGGGAAGGAAGACATCAGAAATGGGTTTCATCATGTGGGCAGAACTTGCTAATATAAGTTCCTTTTCACCTGCCCCTCCCTCTGTCCCGAGATGTGAGATCTCCTAGGCAGAGCAGAAAGATACTTTCTCTCTGGTAACAATACTTCCTCTAGGACTCTAGCCTCCCTGACAGAGCCATGTACAGTCTCCTATCACAGGCAGTTTTATAACTGCAGGCCACATATATATGTATATATATAGACTTGGAGATTTTAGAATGGCATTTATGGCTGGGGAACTAGTATTTCATGACGTGTTTCACTTAAATGAAATACTACTTACAAGCAACTGTCTGGAATGCCCTTTTACATGGCTGAGAGGCAGGACTCATGCTATAGGATATGGCAGTGCTACTACCATTTGAAACATGCAGCTTCCAGTGGGCTGCTTTCAGAGCTACTTAAAAATAAAAAGTATTATTTTAAATATGGTTGGAAACTATAAGAAAACTGTTAGGATGCCACATAGTCTTTTGGCTCAAGGACTCCGGATAATCTGTTATTAAACCCCTTTTGAGAACCTCTTCGTTGTTCAGTAATGAATGTTCAGTGAGCTGGGAAAGGTGCAGTCTTGCTGAAGTCCTGAGGTAATGGGTATTAGATTCACTGGGCTAACAAACTGTGCAAAAATCTCTGAATACAGCAGAGGAAGTTTAATAGTGTAAGTCAATTCTATCAGTGTTTTTATTAACATTATCAACTTATCACTGATGGTATACATTAGTGCCCTGTTGAAAGGAGTACTAAATTTTGGCAAAATTTAGGAGATTCTCTGAGGAACCAACCATCTATGCCTCCAACAACTCTTAAGGAGCCAATTTACCTACTGTGCAGTCTGCTGACATTCTGCTACATTGTAACTTTCAACACTGGAGCTGCAATCGGCTTTCTAGATGTCAACTGTACTTAGAGTCTACCAGAATCTGAGCGATCTGAAAAGGTAAGGATTTGAGGAATACTTTAGTCCAAAAGCCTTTAAAACAAAACAAAACAAAACAAAAAACCATCAGACCATATACTGTATACTTTTAAAGTGAATTATGCATAAAAGTCTGTGCAAACTACAACATATATTGCAGTAACATTCTCAAAAAATCCTAGTATATTTTAGCATTAAGTTATATAAAATACATCTTTATAAAAGTACAGAATTTTTTTGAAGTTTAAATTATACTCACTGAAACAGGCAGCCAGGCTCACTTTTTAGTACTAAAATAAGGTTTTTATCAATCTAAATTATTGCTTAGTCCTATGGAGCCATCAGAAACCTGTAACAAAGAAAAATCAAGTCCTATTTCTTAAGGAAACGTGCCCTAAAAATTCAGCTGTCATTAAATGAGTCTTTCTGAAGATTTTCAACTGAGGCATCGTCCATATAACTGTTAACTGATGCTACCCATGGCTTGGTTTGTCAGGATCCAAAATTGAGTCTGGTTGTAAAGTCCCTACTTGAGCCAGGAAGCTGTTAGTTTGTTGTCCCCAATCATAGCAGTCTGGAGCAAAACTTGAAAAGAAAAAGAGAGATTTCAGTGACGTGAAACATTATGCTGACTGTTGATGACATGCCAATTTTAGGTAGACAGAACTAGGGTTTTGTATAAACCAGACAATCCCAAAGCTGTTCAAAGTAGCTTCTTGAAGCCTGTTTTCCCACTAAAAACAGTGCTATGCACAGTGGCTAGAAGACCACCCACAAAAGTCACCTGAACTCTATACAGCCCAGAAGTGTAGTAATACTGCAGCCAATCACTATGTATAACAAAACGCTTTAGCAACAAATTGTATCTGAATCCTAATGGAGAGTATAGCTCACTACCTGTGTGTCTTTTTTTTTTTAACATCTTTATTGGAGTATAATTGCTTTACAGTGGTGTGTTAGTTTCTGCTTTTTAACAAAGTGAATCAGTTATACATATAGGTATGTCCCTATATCTCTTCCCTCTTGCGTCTCCCTCCCTCCCACCCTCCCTATCCCACCCCTCTAGGTGGTCACCAAGCACCGAGCTGATCTCCCTGTGTGTGCTATGCGGCTGCTTCCCACTAGCTAGCTATTTTACATTTGGTAACGTATATATGTCCATGCCACTGTCTCACTTTGTCCCAGCTTACCCTTCCCCCTCCCCGTGTCCTCAAGTCCATGCTCTAGTAGGTCTGTGTCTTTATTCCCTTCTTGCCCCTAGGTTCTTCATGACCTTTTTTTTTTTTCCTTAGATTCCATATATATGTGTTAGCATATGGTATTTGTTTTTCTCTTTTCTGACTTACTTCACTCTATATGTCAGACTCTAGGGCCATCCTACCTGTGTGTCTTTGGACAAATAACTTCTGTGCCTCGATTTAAAAAAATTTTTTTTCCTGTGCCTCAATTTTATTATCTGTTAGAATGGGAGTAATATTGGTAACTACCTTGTTGGGCTTTTGTGAGCTAATACCTGTAAAATGTTTATAACAGAATGTTACTATACAGTTAGCTCTCAATAATGTACACTGTTGTTGTTTTATCTTTATTTTCCTCTGTGTAATGGAAAGGGGATCTTTTCTTCTTCCACAGCGGCAGTGAGGGCACCTTCAGCTGTGTCTCTTCCGGCACGTGAGAGGTTAGGGCTGCTCCAGCAGGTTATAGAGGGACATACATAGCGAACAGGCAATGCCGTGGGGACTGGAGAAGAGAACAGTTTTAGGGAAGAGAGATGGGACACCTTTTGACCTCAAAGGCCTGGAGTTCACTGACTCCTTTCCCAATTATCTGTTCTTTACACCTGCTGGCTGAGTGGACTGCTCTGCACTCTTTTTTCCCCAGCACTGTATTTTATTCTATCATCTGACCAGGATTTCTCTGCTCCCTGATCCACTGAGAAAGCAAGGTATTCTCCCAGCTTTTTCTGACCCTATAACAAGGAGTCCTTTCAGACCTCTTTTAAGGTTTTCTAAGGATTTTACTGTAGTAATAAAGAGGAGAAAAGCAAGCATATCTTTATCATTTTGCCCCAGGGGTAAAAAGAATTTACCTTCATATGTAACGGTAGGTCTTTAAATTCACAAAGGATTTCATAAGATAAGCTTTCACTTCTAAAAAACACTCAGCCTTAAGCTACCCTTTCACAGGAACAGTCCAGGGGTCCTGGGAGGACGGGCAGAGTGAAGAGAGGAGCCTGGCAAGCACTAGGTCAGCCCTTTCTGCCCCTCTCGCCCCTGCTGGCCTTGAAGTCCCAGATTCACAGGTTGAAAGAAGGGACAGGATGATCGCTGAGCACTGGAGTGTGGCTGAAGCGTCCCTAGGCTGAAGAGTGGGAAGGGAATCCAGTAGCTACCCCACCTCCTGTTTGCAGACCACGACCATGGCCTTGGCAGAGGTCGCAAAGCACGTGATCTCAGGAGGTGGGTCTCAACTCTGGTTGCAGTTAGTCTTACTACTCAAATGCTTCCCCTCCTTTTTCTGTTAGCCTCACCCTACCTCCAGCTCCGGGATTTGATGTAGGCATTTCCTTGATGTAGGCATTTCCGTTTAGTTTGAATCCATTTCATTGGCTCGGCCCTCAGCCTCCTAACCACGCCCCTCCAGCATGAACTAGGGTCTTACCTTCCCTGAAGTCCCTGAGGGGTAATGTTCCAGGCAAGGTCATCATCACTGTCATATCTTCGAGGGTTGTCAAAGAAATAAGATCTGGGACCAAATCCATGGCTGGGGACCATTCCAGGGTTGGTCTACAAAGACAGTGTAATGGTTCAGTGTATTTCCAGACACTGTGCCTTGCACGAGGCAAAGATAAATAACATCTCTTTCTTGCAAGAGACTAAAGATGCTCTATCCACCTGGATGGAGGCACTCGTTCAGCTGGAGTGTTCATTTCAGTTACTTTTTAATTTAAGAGGTATTAACTTTTTCTCTTATCAGTATGGACAAAATCTTCTTTCAGAGTTCTGCTTGCAGCGGTGAATTATCACCGTTTTCATCTCTTACAGAAAAATCAGACAATACCCAAATCAGCCAAACTAGACAGTCCCAAATTAGATATAAACCTGTATAATGATGTGGGCATTCACAATAAATTAAAATAATGAAATGATGAAATTTTGAGAGAATTTCTTATCCAGTTTCTATAATCTGCCTCTCCTGTTTCTGTCCCCAAGCTGAGTTCACCTCTCAAAAAAAATTACAGTTGTCCACAGGGGACTGGTTCTAGGACCCCCCTGCCACAGATACCAAAATCCGAGGATGCTCAAGTCCCTAATATAAAATGATATAGTACGGTCAGTCCTCTGTATATGCGGATTCCACGTTTGTGGGTTCAACCTGGCATAAAATCCCACGTTTGTCTGACATCTTTGTACATATCATTAGTGGTCTTTTTTTCTTTTTTTGGCCACATGGTGCAGCATGTGAGATCTTAGTTCCCTGATCAGGAACTGAACCCGCACTCCCTTCAGTGGAAGCACAGAGTCTTAACCACTGGACCACCAGGGAAGTCCCTAGTGGTCTATTTAAAAGTTAACCAATAGAGTATGAAAAAAGGTTATTATAGGATGGATATCTATATGTGAATTTCTGCTTTTCTAAGGCTCATCTAGCCAAACATAGGACGCAAAGCGGAACTTATACAAGGTGGGACACCTTCAAATTTACTGTTTATAGCAGTTCAAGAATGTCTATACAAAGAATGAAGTTGGACCCTTACCTCACACATAAACAAAAAGTAACTCAAAATGGATCAAAGACCGAAACGAAAGAGTAAAAATTATAAAACTCTTAAAAGAAAATATAGGGGCAAATCTTCATGACCTACAATTTAGCAAAGAATTCTTAGATATGACACCAAAAACATGAGCAACAAACCAAAAAAACATAAACTGGACTTCAAAATTAAAAACATTTTTCCGTCAAAAGATACCATCAAGTGAAAAGACAGCCACAGAATGAGAGAATATTTGCAAATCATATATCTTTACAAGGGACTTATATCTAAAATATATAAAGGACTCATAACTCAATGGTAAAAAGACAACTCAATTTAAAAGTGGGCAGGGAATTCCCTGGTGGTCCACTGCGCTCACTGCTAAGCACCCAGGTTCAATCCCTGGCTGGGGAACGAAGATCCCACAAGCCACACACTGCAGCCAAAGAAAAATAATTTTTTTAAAAAGTGGGCAAAAGATCTGAGTAGACATTTTTCCAAGGAAGATACACAAATGGCCCATAAGTACATAAAAATGCTTGACATCATTAGTCGTCAGGGAAATACAAATCAAAAGCCACAATGAAAAAAAAAAAGAAGCCACAGTGAGATCTTTATCAGGGCATCCTGAATCAAAAAGATAGATAACAGAGGCTTCCCTGGTGGTGCAGTGGTTGAGAGTCCGCCTGCCGATGCAGGGGACACCGGTTCGTGCCCCGGTCCGGGAAGATCCCACATGCCACGGAGCCGCTGGGCCCGTGAGCCATGGCCGCTGAGCCTGCACGTCC
>NW_006779738.1:1492240-1503426 GCF_000442215.2 Lipotes vexillifer
AAAAAAAAAAAAAAAAAAAAAAAAAAAAAAAAAAGATGACAGTGAGTGCTGGGTAGGACGACTTCTGGGAATGCAGAATGGTGCACTCCCCGAGGGAAGCGGTCTGGCAGTTTCTCAAAAAGTTAAACCTAGAGTTACCAAATGACCCAGCAACTGCACTCCTAGATATATACCCAAGAGACATGAAGACATACGTACAGAAACTTGTACATGAATGTTTACAGCAGCATTATTCATAAGTAGCCAAAAGACGTAAACAACCCGAATATCCATCAGTGGATGGATGAACAAGATGTGGCACATCCATACAAAGAAATATTAATTGGCCATAAAAAGGAACAATTTGGATGAACCTTGAAAACATTATGCTAAGTAGAAGAAGCCGTGGACAGAAAATGGCATATACTGTATGATCCCATTCATATCAAAGTCCAGAATTGGGAAATCTATATTCACAGAAAGTAGATTAGTAGTCGCTTGGGGGCAGGGGGATGGGAGTATGAAGTTGCTTTCTGAGGTGATAAAAATGTTCTAAAAACTGTGGTGATGGTTGCACATACCTGAATATGCCAAAAACCACTGAATTATACACGTGAAATGGGTGAATTGTTTGGTATGGGAATTATATCTCAATAAAGCTATTAAAATATATATATATATATATATATATATATATATATATATATATATATAAAATGGAGAGAGATTCTCAAACTTTACAGTGCATTCAAATCACATGGGTACTTATTAAATTATTTGAAATGTGGATTCCCAGAACCTATCCCAGAGATTCTGAACTGGGTCCAGAACAGGGCCTAAGCATCAGTACTTACACCAAGCACCCCTCAGGATTCTGACGTGATGGCAAAGAGCCACACATCGAGTATACTGTTACACCAGCTCTACTGACGACGCCAAGTGTAGAGGCTTGTTTATACCAACTGTATTTTGGATACAAATGGTAGTTAACGTTTTTTTAAAACGCCCCACCTGCAGTATGTGCTCTTTTAAAGTCAATGAGTATGAGTTAAATTATAAATCTCCCCCCCAAAAGAATATTTGACCTTTTTCTCCAAGCAATTACAGAAGTTACAGATAGTAATAGGATTATTATTGAGTCATTAGGAATTTAATTTCTTCTCCAAACGTTATTATGCCAAGTAAAGCCACAGTGCAGCACAAAATTAAAATCATGGACTTACTATGCTAAGTGAAATAAGTCACAAAAAGAAACAAAAGAAAAATAAATAAAATCATGGACTTAGGAGCCAGGCTGCCTTGGTTTGAATCCCAGCTCTGCCTCCTACTAGCCATGGGGATCTTGAGCCTGAGTTTCCTCATCTCAAAATAAGTATAATACTAGATTTTACCTTACAGAGCTATTGTGAGGATTAAAGAATTTAATATATTTAAAGTGCTTAGAACAGTGCCTAGCATCTAGAAATGCTATATAACTGTTAGCTATTTTTTGCAAGTTCTGTATGTAATAATGGCACTAACCCTGGTTGCCTTGCCCAAGGGTATTTTATGAACACTGGTGCTTCAGCAAGCCAGATCTGACACTCAGATTACCTGCTAATGAGACTTAACTTCCTGAGTATGATATAAAAATGGGAAAGGGTTTTCTATTTATGATTTTGTATCATGAATTCACTCCCTCAGGATGAATTAGGAGATAATGTCCTTTAGGGCATAAAGAATCATTTTAATTCACTAACATGCTACTGCAGATGAGCAGTTATCAGTGTGGTCCACGGACTGCTGGAGCCCCCCCCCGCCCCCCCCAGAGGCTTTCAAGAATTGACAAGGTCATACCTATTTACATTATTAGCATATTAAGATTCTATTTGCCTTTTCCATTGTGTTCACATTGGCACCAATGGAGCAAAAGCAGTAAAAGTGCTAGTGCATTAGCAGATTTCAAAGCAGTGGCACCAACTGCGCTAGCAGTTACCAGGTTCTTCCCCCACTACACAATCACAGTTAGAAAAAGGTTCATTTAAGAAGGTCCTAACAAAGCAGGAAAAACTGACCAATTTTATTATAAGGAAAAGAACCTGCACAACTCTGAGCTGTAGCTACTTTTTTCATGCAACTTGAAAACTCATGACAACCATGGTTTTTCAGATGTGGGCATCTGGCAGACATTGTCTCAAAAGTGAATGAACTGAGCTGTCAATTCAAGGAAAACATATGACAGCATTTGTTGCCACTGATCAAACTTGAGCATTGAAGCAAAAATTAAAGCTTTGGAAAACTTGTATTCCCCACCATGAGCTTGGCAGCTTCCCAATATTTAAAGGTTTTTCTGATGATCAGTGGTAATATTCATGAATGAGATATATATTTTTTGATATTGTATAATAAAAACTTAACTTTTGGAAGACATGTATAACTCAATAAACGAGAATTTTCCAAATGACCAATGCATGGTATTAAATACAAAACCATGCACGGGTAAAAGATCCATTTGAAGTGCAAGGTAAACCAATGGATGTTAATGTATAACACAACCTTTAAAGTTCACTGATATGGTTTTAGATTCCATATTGCAGCTAACTTTTAAGAAATCACAACTTGTTGAGTTTGAGTGTATATTAACATTCACAATTATGCTAATAAAAAAGCTATTAAAATACTCATTTTTGCAACTATGTATCTCTGTGAAGCTGGATCTTCATATACTTCAACCAAAACAACACATATCACTACAGACTGAATGCAGCAGCAGATATGAGAATCCAGCTGTCTTCTATTAACCCAGACATTAAAAAGAGTCACAGAATTTTAAAACAATGCTACTCTTCTCACTAATTTGTTTTGGAAAATATAGTTCTTTTTCATAAAAAAATTTTATGGTCACATGTTATAGGTTTATTATTTACAATGAATTAATAAATGAGCATTTAAAATTTTTCTTACACACATACACACCTCCAAACAAACTTTTTGCAGTCCTCAATAATTTGTCAATGTAACCCCAAATAGCCAAAGCAACCTTGAGCAAAAAGAACGAAGCCGGCAGCATCACGTCCCCTGATTTCAAACTATATACAACTACTGAAGCCCATGCGCCTAGAGCCCGTGCTCCATAACAAGAGAAGCCACTGCAATGAGAAGCCCGTGCACCGAAACGAAGAGTAGCCCCTGCTAACCGCAACTAGAGAAAGCCCACGCGCAGCAACGAAGACCCGACACAGCCAAAAATAAATAAATATTTTTTTAAAAAGGGATGAAAGACTTGAAACCATAAAACTCCTAGAAAAAACATAGGCAAAACGTCCTTGACATCAGTCTTGACGATTTTTGGATCTGACTCCAAAAGCAAAGGAAACAAAAGCAAAAATATACAAGTGGGACTACATGAAACTAAAAAGCTTCTGCACACCAGAGGAAACCATCAACAAAATGAAAAGGCAACCTACTGAATGGTAGAAAAATATTGGCAAATCCTAGATCTGATAAGGGGTTGATATACAAAATATATAAAGAACTCATACAACTCAATAGCAAAACAAAAAACAAACAAAAACAAAAAAACCCACCACAATCTGATTTTAAAATGGGCAGAGGATCTGAACATTCTTCCAAAGAAGATGGCCAACTGGTTACATGAAAAGATGCTCAATGTCATTAATGATCAGGGAAATAAAAATCAAAACCACAATCAGTATCTCTGCATACCTGTCAGAATGGCTATAATCAAAAAAAAAAAAAAAAAGGAAAGAAAGAAGTGTTGGCAAGGATGTGGAGGAAAGGGAATCCTTGAATCCACGTGCACTGCTGGTGGGAATGTAAATTGGTGCAGCCACTACAGAGGTTCCTCAAAAAATTAAAAACAGAACTACCACGATCCAGCAATTTCTCTTCTGCATATTTATCTGAAGAAAGCGAAAACACTAATTCAAAAAGATATATATACCCCCATGTTCACTGAAGCATTATTTACAATAGCCAGGATGCGGGAACAACCCAAGTGTCCACCAATGCATGGATGGATAAAGAAAATGTGATAACACACACACTAGAAATATTCAGCCGTAAAAAGAATGAAATCTCCTGGTAAACCACAATGGAAAAGAATATGAAAAAGAATACATATATGTATAACTGAGTCACTGCTGTACAGCAGAAATTAACAACATTGTAAATCAACTATACTTCAATAAAATTTAAAAAAAAGAAAAAAGAATGAAATCTCGCCATTTGCAAAAATATGGTTGGACCTTGAGGGCATTATGTTGTGAAACAAGTCAACTAGAAAAAGGTAAATACCATATGATCTCACTTATATGTGGAATCTAAAAACAAACAAACCCCAAGCTCACAAATATAGAGAACAGACTAGTGGTTGCCTGAGGTTGGAGGTGGGTGAAATGGGTGAAGAAAGTCAAAAGATACAAACTCACAGTTATAAAATGAATAAGTCATGGGGATCCATGTACAACATGGTGACTATAGTTAATACTGTATTGCATATTTGAAATTAGTTATAAGAATGGATCTTGGGCTTCCCTCGTGGCACAGTGGTTAAGAGTCCGCCTGCCAATGCAGGGGACACGGGTTCGAGCCCTGGTCTGGGAGGATCCCACATGCCGCGGAGTAACTGGGCCCGTGAGCCACAACTACTGAAGCCTGCATGCCTAGAGCCTGTGCTCCGTAGCAGGTGAGGCCACTGCAATGAGAAGCCCTCGCACCCACTCACTGCAACTAGAGAAAGCCCGCATGCAGCAACGAAGACTCCATGCCGCCAAAAACTAAGTAAATAAATAAATAAAATAAATCTATAAAAAAAAAAAGAGAATGTGCCAAGACCTTAAAAAGGAACATAGGTGTTTATTTAGCAGCTTTATTGAGAAAAAAAAAAAAAAAAAAAAAAAAAAAAAAAAAAGAATGGATCTTGAAAGTTCCTACTGCAAGAAAAAAAACTGATAAGCTATGTGTGGTGACACATTAGTTGGACATATTGTGGTGATCATTTTGCAATATATATAAATATCAAATCGTTACACTGTAAACTAAAACGAATATGATGTTATATCAGTTATACCTCAATAAAAACAAACAACAAATAATAATGTAACAGTGTAAAGTGTCCTGATGCCAAAATGTTTAGGAACCACTGCTCTAGATAATACCCTAAACAGTAAATATATTCAAATACAATAGCCAAGTAACTCTATACACGTACACACAGAGTGTGTTAAGGCTGACACGTTTCCCTGGACAATGAGACCTAAGAGTACAAATGAGACTATCCCTATTATTCTGTATTCACTTAATAAAATAGTACTTTGTTATTTTGTGTTGTTTTGGGTTTTTTTTGCTGTATGCGGGCCTCTCACTGTTGTGGCCTCTCCCATTTTGGAGCACAGGCTCCGGACGCGCAGGCCCAGCAGCCATGGCTCACGGGCCCAGCCACTCCACGGCATGTGGGATCTTCCCAGACCGGGGCACGAACTCGTGTCCCCTGCATCGGCAGGCAGACTCTCAACCACTGCGCCACCAGGGAAGCCCAATAAGATAGTACTTTGAAACTCAACCAGGATGATTCTTTATACTATTTCTTTTTTTTTTCTTTCATTTTAATCAACAGAGATGTGATGGAAAGAACACTAAATATCAAGAGAAAAAAAAACAGTACTTTGAACAACAGTCTTTCACCCCTTAGGACTCAGATGTGCACTCTCTCCTTCAGGCTGCCTTGGGTTTAGGGAGTGTAGTTCCTAAGCCTCTGTCACACTACGAAGTGGTGAGAAGGCCCATGGAGCCGAGGAGAAGCACAGTGAGCACGGGGATGTTTGTTAAGAGGCTCTTTCCAGAAAGCTTCAACTGTCTGCCTTCAGAGAAGGAAAGAAAACAAGGCACTAGACTCTGGCCTGGAGTCCCTTGCCCACCTTCCCCATGTTTCTCTACCACTGATGGGGAAGCATTTGGGTCTGGCTTTACAGAAGCCTCCAGGTGTTCCCAATGCCAGTAAAGGTCAGACAGAGCACAGAACTGCTGTCCTGAAGCTAAAAATAATAAAAGGCGAGGAAACTGACTCTCAGATCTAGAAAACAGTGCCCACACTCTGTCTTCAAGGGCCCATTGGTCAGGCTGTGCTTCTCCACTACCCACCCTGCTCCAGTATGACTTTTTTTTTTTTTTCCTTTTCCTGGCTCACTAGTGACTATCCAGAGATGAATAACAAAACAAAACAAAAGACAAGGTAAAACACACAACAGGTTAGTTACTGTATCTATGCTTTCCCTGCCACCCACACTTTGCTTCCATTGGCCAAAAACCGTTCACTATACTTTTCTGTGGGCTTCACAGATGAGCGATTCAAAATCCTACCACTAGTTCCTATGGATGGGATAATTCAGGGAGCAAAGTTTCCAGGAGCCTCCCCACTCCACCGGGTTTGGCATTTTCTGTCCCACCCCCATAAAGACATTTATATGTGAAGCTGGTTGAGCAGAAACGTGACCAAATTGGGGGAGTGACTTTAGCATTCTTCACAATAAGGTTGTATCTCCCCATCACTCCACCCCCTAATCACCATCCAGCACAACACAGGGGTGAAGAGCTGAATTACCATTCTCTATTTTCCTTTGCTAAAATAAAGCCTCTACCTTTGGCTCACAGCAAGTCAAGGCTCAAATACTAGTGACGTGGCTGTTTCATTAGAATAAAAAGTTAATCACTATCTCCAGGCCTCAAGACGCAACTTAAATTTTTTTTTTTTTTTTGGTAAAATAAAGCTAAACTGAGAAACAAATTTCCCTCAAAAGATAATTAAGGGAAAAGAAAGTCTCAATTAAATAGACAAGGAACTTTTCATATCAGAATAGGATGGAAGAGGCGCTCTACTGAAAAATCTAAGAAAAACTTCCAACTGTATGCTTCGTGATTAGAATTAGGAGATGTTTTCTGCAAATACAAAGTGGTTTACTTACAAGGTCCTTCGCAGAATTTCTAACTCGAAAGAAGTAGACTACTAAGGTGGTAGGTAAGAGTTCCCACACAAAGAGGACAACTCCGAATACTATGTATCCGGCATCTCCCAGCTGATTCTTCAAGTCTGCCTGTTGAAAAGAGAAGAAAATAAGAGAGTCGCTAGGTTGAGGGCAGAGGAAATAAGTTTGATTCGATTCTTTCTAACATGACAGAGACTAATAAATCTAATACAGTGTAATTCCCCCAAAAATGTGCATGTTGAAATCAGATACTACGAATGGTCCAGACCTCAGGTGGGGAGTCATTTAAACCAGACAGGATAGATAATTATCTTCTTCAAAATATTCGGAGACAGATACTGCCAATCTCTGATGTTTTATTCCTTCACCCTCCAAGAATCTTCCTTACATCCATATTAAGTCTCTAAGCTGATTTTCTTTTCTTCAACAACTGAGTAATGAGAATGTTCTGTTGCCTTCTCACGATTCTTAAGAGCAGTGTATCATGTGTTATCCTTGGTCTCATCCTTGCGATGAACGTGTCAGTTTTTAAACTTCTCTTCACATTAACCACATCCTATGATTTACCCTCTAAAGCTTTACTGCAGGCTAGATTGTGTAGAAAAAAATTCTGAGTCCAGGATGTTTAGCTGCCAGACCCGTGAGATGGCTGAGTGGATGTGGCGTAGCAGTGCTCTCCTCTCTGTAGGGCAGAGGGAAGGTGTGTGAGGTTGTCTCTGGGCAAGTCGATCAGAAAGGCCATCATTTCAAAGGAAGACTGCACCGACATCAAACCATAGGGGCCAATCCCCTGAACGGAATCCTTCTGCCTTCTCTACTACATCGCGTGTCAAGTACAGTAACCGGAACCAATCAGGCTCTCCTTCGGAAAGATCACTCTCACGCTCTGCATCTCAAATTCTACTTACATGTCTCAGAAGTGCGTTGTGTGTGCTTCTTGCATTCTACATAAATAACCCGCAACTTGGGGCTGTTTTGCTCGCTCCTAGATTATTTTGGTTGCAACACACAGATCTAGATATGTATAAATAAATAGATATCCCCAAAACAACAGAATTGTTTAAATTGTGATATTTTAAGTTCGTTATAATTATAAGCTCTTAGTTGAAAGAAACGTTGAAATAATTATTTTGTCTTAAAACCAAATCTCTGTTGTTTAATGGGGACGGAGTCTCAGTTTGGGAAGATCAAGAAGTTCTGGAGATGGATGGTGGTGATGGCTGCACGACAGTGTCAATGTACTGGATGCCTCTGAACTGGACACTTACACATGATTAAACCAGTCGACTGTATTGTATATGTTACCACAATAAAAATCCTCGACGTATTGTAAGTTTCTAGTTCGTCACTGCTGAACGTTTAGATCCTCATGTGTTTGATTTCTCACAGCAGGACAGAGCTTCAGCAGTGCTTTGCCCACCTTCCCCCCATCCTATATTTGTGCTGTTCGTTTGGGTGAGGGGCGGTGGCGTTTATTGTGGCGGTTTTTATCCTTTCTAATTATAACATCTTGCACGTGCCTCTTCTGGATTTCATCTTGTCCTCACAGTTCTAACTTATCATGTTCATTTTATTCTTTCCTCCAGAGTCACAATTCAGTGCAATTCAGTGCAAGGTTTGAGCACTGTTGGGATTTTAGAAGTGGATTTGTCTAGAGTTGCGTATTCAGTGTTTTTCCAGGAAAATCTCAGGAGCGTTTGCCATTCAATCCAATAGACTCCTACTACAGACGTTTCTGTTTCTTTATTGTAATGGCTTATCTGCGTGGCTCTTTTCCTCAGCAGACACAAACTCCTACTGGGAGGCTTAGGTCTGTTCTTTTTTGTGTCCCCAGCACTTTGCCCAGTGCTGGAGACAAAGAATCGATATTTCTCAAATGAGAGAACACTAATTCTCATTCTTTTTTATTTTGAGCTTTTGTGAAGATGGATGCCATATTATATTTCACTACCTTTGTTCATTTGTTTTATAATTTATGAATTTCTAGAACACATTATAAAAAAGAAAGAGTTTCATATTGAGATATAAAATGGGCTCTTACTAACACCTTAATATTCTTGGTCACGTTTGTCTAGATTTCCTCAAATGCTATTAGTTTACATGCTCCATTTAAAAAAACTTCATAATTTTATGTATTTTCTGAAACCTGGATACAATTTGTTTTTACCTTTGCAAATTTCACCCTTTAATAACATCATATTACATTTATATGAAAGCACTTAAAAAATTTAAGTACTGCTTGACAAAAGCCCCAGAAAGTAGAAAGAAGTGTGTGTGTGTGTGTGTGTGTGTGTGTGTGTGTGTGTGTGTGTGTGTTTCCTAATTTTCTCAGAAGACATGTGAGCTGGAACAAGGCAGGAACTATGATCCCACTTTACAGGTGAGGGTGCAGACACCACCCAGATAAGTGACTCTCAAGGTCACCCAGCTATTTAGCAGCAGAATCAAGGAGCTTACACCTCTCTGCCACGTAGGATGCTGCAAAGCAAAGAGCCACCGATCAGGTGGCCCTTGTCGGCGCCCACTGACCTGGTCTGACACATTGTACCAGTCGTAATCAAAGGAATGGACATTCTTGCTCTGAGAAAACGACAGGATGAACAGGTTGTAGCAGGCTCGGGAGGCGTAGAGCAGGATGACGGTCACACCGACGGCAGTCACCTGACACACAGAGGAGCCCTGGAAGAGGAGGAGCCATGAGCGGGGCGCCCGTTCCGGGCCCAGGACCCCAGCCCCCTCCCAGAACACGGGCTGTGTTCGGACCTGCTAAAGCTTCGATCTCAGAGGCACTGCCGTCTCCTCCAAGTTTCTCCTCCACCCTCAGACCTCCAGCCCAACTGCAAACCTCACCTCACACCACACCCACCCCAAACGTCAAATTATCTTCATAGAGATGCTTCAAAACCTGGGACTTGATCTGGAGATGCCTGAAAACAGGAGCCATTTGCCTAAGGCCTAGGTTTGGAAGAACAAGGAAGTCAGATGTCTTATTTGGTTAAATCTCTAAACGCCGCTGGCTCAGCTCCAAGGACCCTCTCAGTTTATGAGCCCAGCGCCCGGCCCCTGGCTTGAGGACAACAAAACCACCTCAGAGGGATGGCAGCTGGCAGACAGTGCTGCTGTGGACAGTGGCTCTGGGCGGTGAGCACTTCCTCAAGACCCAGCATCCTCTAGGCGGGAGTGCTGGAGTCCCCATGTGACTCAGGGCTTGCAATTCTGTGAAAATGCATCATCTGTGCCCCCATTTACGAAGCTATCAATTTCCAAAAGTCTGTTCAGATGACCCCTGGCTAGAAACGGTTAATTAAAAACCTGACATCGATTTTTGAGTTTTGTGTTTGAAAGTCATTAACTAAATCTAAGCTAGTGTTTTATTTTGCCAGTGGTAGTTTATTAGCTTGTTTGCCATAGGGGTCATCTAAACGGCACTTTGACAATCTAAAATGTGACCCCTCCTATAAAAATCACAATCCTGTCTTTAAAAAGCCTTCGCTAGCCCTTATGCATGAGACACTATAAATAAATAATAAAGTCAGGCAAAGTGACGTGTAAAATTTGCCGACATTTCTCAATCAGAAAACGACGCTGCCACAGTAACTTCTGGGATTCTGCAAGAGTTCAGTCACATCACAGGACACCCTGATGAAGGCTTTGTATTTTTGAAGTTGGAGGCGCAGACTTTAATCTACTGATCACTCCTGAAGACACAGGATCGTGGAAGGCATGGCTGCTCGTCTTCAGACCAAAGATGTTACAGCCACACGGGCTGCGAGGCAAGGAAGGCAGGGGGGTGCCCCGGGGCACAGCAACACTGAATTTCCAAAGCAGAGGAACTGTGAAATCACTCAACTGCTTTACACATGAGAAAACCCAGGCTCTGTGGGGTGACAGGCTGGTGGGCCTGGGGTCCTGCGGCCAGCCAGAGCCCAGGCCGTCTCTCCTGACCTCCACTCACCACCAGGCTTCTCAGTGAAGGAGAGTCGGGGACCAGGCTGGTGAGGGGCACCTCAGAACCCCTGCTCCAGGCAGCGGACCTGCCCCTCTTGGTTTTTGTTTTTGTTTTTTTTTGCGGTACGCGGGCCTCTCACGGTTGTGGCCTCTCCCGTGGCGGAGCACGGGCTCCGGACGCGCAGGCTCAGCTGCCACGGCTCACGGGCCCAGCCGCTCTGCGGCATGTGGGATCCTCCCGGACTGGGGCACGAACCCGTGTCCCCTCCATCGGCA
>NW_006779738.1:1505845-1509993 GCF_000442215.2 Lipotes vexillifer
GCCCGAACCCACGTCCCCTGCATCGGCAGGCGGACTCTCAACCACTGCGCCACCAGGGAAGCCCCCACTGGCCGTTTTTAACTTGTGGTTTCTCAGAGCTACACGCCGCCTACGTGACCTGTGCAAGGTCTAGAGAGAGGTTTCTCATATTTACCAAAACCAAAATCAGTTCAAGTTTCCCTCTAGGACTGTCCATATCGTGTTTACTTCAGGTAAATATCACTCAAGAAGCAAATAAGGAACAGACTGGTTTGGCTCAAAAATAGACCATTTAAGTTGAATATGTCCGCAAGTCCCAAAGCAGAAAACCAGCAACTAAAAGCGGGCTTGAAGCTTGAAGGTAGTGTTGGGGTCTTCCAAAGCCATCACAGACTGGGTCCTGGTCCCAGCTTCAGCCATCACGCCACTGACAGTAGCCGGTGCAGTGACTGCTGGGAGGGGAAGCACAGCGATGGGGCAGCTGCAGTTTGCTTTCCTGCCACCAGATGTCAGGGTGATGGAAAAAAAACCCCACTTACCCAAGCTAATCTGAATGGGATTTTGTGTCTTGCAATGAATGATTTACTATCCACTGGCAAAGGCTCTCACGTAATTTTTCTACCAAAGGAACTTGGCCTACCCCACCCCTCCTCAGCCTTCAGATCTTAGCTCAAACATCACTGCTTCCAAGAAGCCTTTCCTGACACCTCCTGCGCACCCAGCCCTCACCAGACACACACGACAGGTCTCCCTGAGGTCCGCTTCCCGGTCCCCTGCACTTGAACTTCGCAGACTTATCGCCAGTTTATAGTGAAGCATATGGAAAGTGATCTGACCACATGCTCCTTCTACCCAGGCAGTTCGTTCCACGAGGGTCGAGATTTCGGCTCCTTCCTTCCCCCCTCTATCCACACTGTATACCGCAGGAGCTCAATAGATATGTCAAGGAGGAAGAGAGGGAAGGAGTCAGCTAGATGAAATGTGCACTCTGAATCCAAAAAGCGTCAGCTAACTAAACGAGGGCTGCCCTTTCTCTCCCACACACGCTACTGCAGCAGATACTAGATCCTCCCCCTTCTTGTGGAAACAATCTAAACTTAAGGGACTGTCTCTTTCAAAGTTAGAGAGAAAGAACTGCGGTTCTTCCCACCCGAGCCCTGTGCTGAGGGGCTGAGGTAACAAGATGGACAAGAGGTGGCCCGGGTCCCCTGCTCAGGGTGGCCGGGAAGACACTGGAGGAACGGACAAAGCACATGGAAGACAGAGTATGATCGGTACAAAGTCAGATGCAGGAAAGAGTATGCTTGGTTTGGGCTGAAGGGTGTTTGTAGGACTGAGCACCAGCCCTGCAGGGGAGACAGATGGAGGAGGGAGAGAGACCGGAGGGGTGGGCAGGACAGCCGGGGAACACTCGAGGTTGATAAGCAAAGGAGTGACCGACGTGGCCATATCTGTCTTTGAGAAAGACGGGCTGGCAGAGCAGGGAAGGGGTGAAGAGCCTGCAGTTGGCAGACAACGGCCCCGGGGAACTGAGCAGGGAGGCGTGCCACAGGCAGGAGGGCGGGGGGCCGTGGGGACGGACACAGGGTGATGCCATTAAAGATGAGAGATGTGCACAGGGGTGGTGAGAGCTGCCGCCCACCCGCCCAGGGCAAGGTCCAGCGTGACCCTCGCCCCTGGAGTTGTGCCGCGTGAGGCTGGCGGTGGGCAGCTCTTTGAAAGCTCAGAGATCCATCTTCACGTGTAGTCATGCATTTAAAGCTTTTCACACAGAAACAGGTTTGGGGCTGGGGGGATGCACATGAATTAGTTGCCAAGGACAGGTTCTTTTATAGGACGTGATCACTGGTCCAGGCCCTTGCAATCCACCTCATCTGCTCTGTACCACGTTCTCACGGTGATGGGGGAAATCAGGGGCATGGAGAGAGAGACAAAGGCAGGACCAATGGGGAGTCACCAAAAATCTGCATTCTGGTTCCTCGAAAGCCCTATTTTTTAAATTGTTTTATTATTATCTGCTGTGCTTTTGTAAAGAACACAATTTAGAAACATCCAGAACCCTCTGGAATCAGCCCTACCGTTCCCAGCCCCTTGGTGGTATGTGTGCACACTCTGTATACACGTGACGGCAATGAGCCTCCGGAAAAAGCAGAATCTAGACATTCAGCTTTTCCAGAGGACTCCTCCTGGGTATTGTTTTAAATACTATAGTGGATATAAATTCTTACTACTCTTTACTACAATAAATAATACAGGACCCCTAGAGGACACTGGGGAAAGGGAAAGCAAAAGCCAACCAGGCCCAGCTCACCACCCAGACACACTGCTGGTGTGTGCCCCCGGCCACCCTCTCTGTCTTGAATGGTCACACGACAGCCACCGAGCCTCCGCTCCCCCCATACCCTCCCCAGCTCTGCTCTCATCTGCTGGGTGTGACCCAGAGAGCTTGGGTCACAGAGCCACGACACCAGGCAGGTCCTCGGCCGCTCGGGGCTGCCGTGTCCTCCTCTGTAAAATGGAGCTGATCCTTCCTTCCTGCCTCAAAGAGCCGCCGTGAGAATTCAAGGGACCCTGAGCTTCTCCTCTGACATCACCCAGGGAGCAGTGAGGCCTCAGCCTCGTCAAGAGCAACTTCTAGAAAAAGGCGTCACCTCCTGCCCCATCACCGCCTCCGCAGGTACCCCTGCTGCCGCAAGTCCTCCCACCACCTACTCACTGACCTCAAAGTCATGACCCTCGCCCCATCCTTCCCCCATCTGAGCCTGTCCCTGGAGGCCCCTGGGCCCTCTTCCCCCAGGGTGACAGCATCTATGGCTCCTGCTCTGCACCCTCTTCCTTGGGAAATACGTTCCCTCCTCTGGCCTCAGTTACAGCTCCTGTACGACCACGTTCAAAAGCGCTTGTCTCACCAACCGGACCATCCCCTCAGTGGACGACGCTCAGAATTACCTCTGGCCTGCATTCCAAGATGTCAACAGTGGCTGCGCGGGAAAGACCCTCCTCCTGGGGCCTGATGTCACCACGGAGGACGTGTGTCGGCTCTGCACCGAGAAGTTCCAGGGCGCTGACCCCGAGGAGTACGGGGAGGAAGAGCCCACTGCCTCCTAGGAGACACGGGAAGCTTCCCAGTGGTGCATCCAAAGAGGGGGGTTAGGAACCTGGCCTCTGGCTTCCACGTGCTCGTGCTTGAAAAGCAGTCACCTCCTTGGGGACCGCTCGGTTCAGTGATGGAGCCATCCACAGGCCGACGTGGCCAAGGGCACCTTTAGCCACGATGCCCAAGCAGGGTAGCTGAGGTTCATGAAACAGTAGGATCCATCCTTTGGAGCTGGAGAATTGCATCTGATGGTTCAGGTGTCCCAAGATCGTTTGCTGCCTACCACCAGCCAGGTTCTGGGTTGGCTCACGTGTATGTATACGTACTAAATAAACATTTAAGGTACAAGCTCTTGAGTTCAACAGCAGGCTTTTGAGAAGACTGTCCGATGCGGTGCATGAAAGACCTCTCAGTTCAGTGACTGTCTCCATCCATTCCTCCCTCCCTTCCTTCCTTCCTTCTTTTTTTAATGAAGAGCCTTTGTTTTTATATCTTTCATAGAAATTTTTATAGCAGTTGCAGGTAAACTGTCAGGATTGATTTTTTAAATATTTTTGTAACTTTAAGATATTCTATAATTATGCATGTGATTTTAACATTTAATATGCAAAAAGAAATCTCTTGCTGGATTTGAGAGTACTGCATTTTAAAAGTCTCTCTTCTGTAACCGGATGTTTGGGCAACTTTGTGGGGAGAGACTGCTGGGTTTCTTACAGCCATGTATTACTGACACTGGCCACAGAATGCCTTTGGAAATCCGACGTACTGTTATCACCTTATTCACGCTCAGTGGTATCGCATTGTTTTGTGTTTTCACCAAGTGATGCCGAGGATGAGGAAAGAAATGAATGTAGAGAGAGGTGGAGAGAGAAATATAGACGCTAACAGAGGACTAAGGGGTGGAGTCTGCTGGTTCAGGCTCCTTGAAGGAAGTGGGAAAAGGAGACAGAAGGAACCTCCTATGCTGAAAATACTGTGAATATGCAGTGAGATTTGCAGAATCTGTCCCATGTTATTCACTTTTTTTTTTTTTTTTTTTTTTTTTTTTTTTTTTTTTTTTTTTTTTTTTCCG
>NW_006779738.1:1510814-1537402 GCF_000442215.2 Lipotes vexillifer
GCACAGGCTCCGGACGCGCAGGCCCAGCGGCCGTGGCTCACGGGCCCAGTCGCTCCGCGGCATGGGGGATCTTCCCGGACCGGGGCACGAACCCGTGTCCCCTGCATCGGCAGGCGGACTCTCAACCACTGCACCACCAGGGAAGCCCTATTCACTTTTGATAGCAATTTTGAAAACCCCACAAGGAAAAAAAACATAAGAACAATGCTTTTTTTTTTTCCTTTTCCACATAAATCAAAACTAACGGCATCAAATTATTTTGGGCAGAAACCACATAATGTGAGTTTGGAAAGGAGTTTGCAAATGCACCAAAAAGCCCACCTGTGTTGCAGAATGTGTGGTGAAGTTAAATTTCTGTTTTACGAAATCTCCTTGGGCAGGGGGCAATTTTCACAGAGGATGAGGGTCTCGTATCAACGTAACACAGGTAGTTACAAAAGCATGTTATTGTACTGTGTAAAGATACATAGTCATCTAATTTGGTTGGCTTTGTACCTTGTCCCTTTCTAAGCTTTTGCTGTACATCTAGAACCCTCAACACATACCGTGTCATGCTTCCTTTTGTAAATGATTTTTAATGGAATTTTGCACATAATACATTGTAATACTGTATGATAATCATCTGTGAAAATTATCCTTGAAATATTTTTTTTTTTTAAAAGCGCTTGTCGGGCTTCCCTGGTGGCGCAGTGGTTGAGAGTCCGCCGGCCGATGCAGGGCACACGGGTTCGTGCCCTGGTCCGGGAAGATCCCACATGCTGCGGAGCGGCTGGGCCCATGAGCCATGGCCGCTGAGCCTGCGCGTCTGTAGCCTGTGCTCCGCAACGGGAAAGGCCACAACAGTGAGAGGCCCACGTACCGCAAAAAAAAAAAAAAAAAAAAGCGCTTGTCTCGAGCCACGGCCTCTGTCCAAGTCGACTCACATTCCAAACAGCCCATGTGCAAGCTTAATTTCTAATGTTCCTCCTCCTGCACATCCTCAAGTTTTCCTAATACAGCTGTCCCTCGGTATTTTCAAGGGACAGCTTCCAGGATCACCATCCAATACTAAAATCCAAGGATGCTAAAGTCCATTACAGAGAATAGTGTAGTACATGTCACATAAGGGACTGTCAGCCCCCTCCCACCCTCCAGATCTGCAGGTGCGGAATCTGTGGATACGGAGGGCTGACTGTAAAGTATTGCTACTTTAAACTGTCCTTCTTAGAAGCAACATCATTCCATGGTAGACTCTGAAGTTCCAGACAAATAGTCTGGCAGAAACATGAACTGAACTCCTCAAAAGTAGTGAAGGGACAGACACAGAGAACAGACTTGTGATTGTCAAGGTGGGTTTGGGGAGGGATGGATTGGGAGTTTGGGACTAGCAGATGCAAGCTATTATATACAGAACGGATAAACAACGTCCTACTGCATAGTACAAGGAACTATTTTCAATATCCTGTGATAAACCATAATGGAGACGAATATGAAGAAGAATGTGTATATATATAACGGAGTCACTTTGCTGTACAGCAGAAATTAACACATCGTAAATCAAATATACATCAATAAAAATTTTTTTAAAAAGCAGTGAAGGGCTTCCCTGGTGGTGCAGTGGTTAAAAATCCGCCTGCCAATGCAGGGGACACGGGTTCGAGCCCTGGTCCGGGAAGATCCCACATGCCGCGGAGCAACTAAGCCCGTGCGCCACAACTACTGAACCTGCGCTCTGGAGCCCACAAGCGACAACTACTGAGCCCACGTGCCACAACTGCTGAAGCCCACACACCTAGAGCCCATGCTCCGCAACAAGAGAAGCCAACGCAATGAGAAGCCCATGCACCGCAATGAAGAGTAGCCCCCGCTCGCCGCAACTAGAGAAAGCCCGCGTGCAGCAACGAGAACCCAACGCAGGCAAAAATAAATAAGTAAATTATTTTTAAAAAGCATTGAAGGGAAACATCAAGATCAGATGAAAAACAAAAACAAACACACAGCACACAAGTCTCATCACTTGTATCTTGGCCCATGTACTATCACCTAACTTCCTGAACTTCAGCTTTCTGGGATACAACATACACTTTCAGGGCTTCCCTGGTGGCGCAGTAGTTGAGGGTCCACCTGCCGATGCAGGGGACATGGGTTCGTGCCCCAGTATGGGAGGATCCTGCATGCCAAGAAGCGGCTGGGCCTGTGGGCCATGGCTGCTGAGCCTGCGCGTCCGGAGCCTGTGCTCCGCAGCGGGAGAGGCCACAGCAAAGAGAGGCCCGCATACCGCCAAAAAAAAAAACAAAAACAAAAAAAAACATATACTTTCAGAATTTTAAATAAAAGTCTTTGTAAATTGAAGAGGATACATGTTTAAATAAAATATGTATACATTTTTACATGTTTGTAAAGTAACAAAATAACTAAAATTTCATTTTGACTCTAGAAGGTAAGTGGCCAAAGCCACCTTTCCAGAAATGTTTAACTAGGCAGCCGAGTTCTCCCAGGCAGCGAAATCAGGACACCTTGGCTCACGTGGTGCCCATCTCACACCTTCTGAACACCTTGTCTCCCTTCCCCCTCTGCCCAAGGATGACCATTCTTGAATTTTGTTTTATATTTTTTTTATACAGCAGGTTCTTATTAGTTCTCTGTTTTATACATATTAGTGTATACATGTCAATCCCAATCTCCCAATTCATCCCACCACCACCACCCCGCCCTCAGGGAAGTCCCCCAAGGTTGACCATTCTTGAAGCCACTGGGGTTCTTTGCTGCTGGGAAGTCAATAGGCCTCTTTGAAAACTTGGGGAAAGCGATGGACCCGCCCCGCCCCCCCAGGAAAAACATGCATATCTACCTCCTGCCATCAATGCGGCATGTGATTTAAAGCCTCCCCTTCCAGATTATAAGCCTCTCCTGCTCAGCCCTGCATGGGCCTCACTGGTGAGTTCCAGAAACAGAGCCCGCCAGCAGTCGGCAGCCAGGGACTGGGGGTCAGGCCACCAGGGGGATGGGGCAGGGCCTGGAGACAAGGCTCTACCAGAGCTGCACCTGCACCCAGAGGGTAGGGAGGGGGATGTCTGGCCCCGTGGGCATCTTTAGGGAGCTTGCCTTCCTTCTGCTGAGGCCCTTGACCTCGCAAGTGCCTCGGAAAGGTTTAGATGCAGCATGCACGACTTAGACTTATTTCCCCTCTCCGTTCTCCCTGGTTAGGAAAGGCACTAGACTCTTGTTTCTTTTTTGGCCATGCCACACGGCATGTGGGATCTTAGTTCCCCGACCACGGATCAAACCCACGCCCCCTGCAGTGGAAGCTGGGAGTCTTAACCACTGGGCCGCCAGGGAAGTCCCTACCGGACTCTTGCTTCTTCTAATCATGGCCAATATGCTGCAAGGCCTGCTAGGCGGTGATTCACTGAGCAGTGAACGCGACACCCGGCAAGCAGGCCGGTTTCGGGCAGCTCACAGAGGAGTGATGTATGCAAACCTCGAGGTCACCTGCTGTCACACAGAGAAATGTCCCGGGGGGCGGGGGGATGGGGGGTGAACTTACCGGTATTTGAGTAATTCTGGAGAATATTTTGACTTGGCTTTAAAAATCACCTGCAATGACAAAAAAACACGGCAAGTTGGGTACACAATCTGCTGACACTGACAAACTGATATAATTGCTTAGAACTCCCCTTTCCCTTGGTGCCTGGGCGCTGGGGCACGGCCTCTGAAATTGAGACGTCTGCTTTGTGAGAAAGTTTGTGAAGCTAAACATTGTTTAGGCTGTGCATACAATTTAAATTTAATTTGAAACTTAAAAGGAAGAGTATTTACAAATGGTTAAAATGTTTTGTTTTTTTTCAGGTATTACTGGTCTACCACTAGCCGGTACGTCCCTTATTTTAAGATTTATATTTGAGGGACTTCCCTAGTGGTCCAGTGGTTAAGACTCCACACTTCCAATGCAGGGGGTGTGGGCTCAGTCCCTGGTCGGGGAACTAAGATCCCACATGCTGCACAGTGTGGCCAAAAAAAAAATTTGTATTTGAGTCCATACTTCCCCCAGAGATAAACAGTTCACTCTCACTTTATTAGGACTTTCACTGGCACCAAAAGAATGTGGTTTGAATGTATGTGTGTCCATCGACTCAGGCCTCAAACTCTGCAGCCCACTGGACTACAGGAGTGTCAAACTCGATGACATGCTGCCTGTTGGAATTTCCCCAGATTTTCGCAGCCTGCACAGTCTGTTAACAGGCCCATGTGGGGGGCAGAGGCTGGCCTGGCAGAGCCTGTGAGAAGGCGAAGGGGAGACGGAAAGCAGGTATCAGCACAGGCTCCAGCCCCACGAGACACGCGGCTCTTCCCACGGAGGGGGTGTGTGCTCGCGGGAGCCCTGAGGGCGGTTACCGGTCAGGGTCTGGCTCGGGGTGCATTGGAGCAGCCATGCAGGTGCCCATACGCTTGCTCTCCTGACCCCCGGTGTCTGCGAGCGGGTGGCGGCAGCACGGGCAGGAGGAAAGGAAGGGTGTGGAAGAGGAGAGGAATGAGGACATTTTTTCAGAGATGCTCCTGCTGTGGACGGCGAGGGTCAGACGACCTGCGCTCTCTGCATCCAGGCTCTCCCTCTGCACGGAGCTCCCAAACATGCCCTGGGCACCCCACCCTTCCTCCTGCTGGCCCTGAGGGCTGCGATGTCCCGCTGGGAACCCACCATCCTCTGCCATGCGCTGTTCCCCTCTCCTCAGCCCTCTGGGCCCTTGGTACTTCCCTTGGGATTTACTCAGCCCCCAAACACCTGTCTAAGGGGGATAAACCCTGCCTGAGTGGTAAGGAGGGAAGGACAAGGGGAAAACAGGGTGGGGAGTGACAGCATGGTCCTGGTGACAGGGGAGGAGGGGACAGGCAGCCCTGGAACCCATGGGGGCTCATGGGGGTTCCATACTGTCGCCCTCCTGTCTGAGGAGCAAGCAGTGAGAAATCAGTCTGCTGGAGGGTTATGCGAACATAATGCTGGGAAAGCCTTCAGTGGATCCAAGTGCCCTGCCGTGTCTGCAGATGTAGACAGATGTCACGAGGGGCAGCAAGCCTCCAAGTGACCCTAGGGGCCGATTCCCACAAAACACGTGCAATAGAAGCAGCCATTCCCCCGGGAACCTTTTCAAAGACACTCTTCTGAGGACCCTCAGTAGTAATTCTCAGACTTATCCGTGCATAGGAATCACCCAGGGAACCTGCTAAAGATGCAAATCCCAGAGCCCCACCCTCTGAGGTGCCAAGCTGATGGGTCTGGGCTGGGGCCCAGGAAACTGCATTTTAATAGACTGCCCATCCCGAGCGAGTGATTCGGACTCGGGTTTGGCTAGCACAAAGACCACCTCCTAGGAAATACGAAAGAGATGAAAACTGCCTGACCTATTATTCTTGAGTAGCTTTGCAATCATTCATTTCAAACACACTGAAATACTTGATCACATCAATGAGATGACACCACAAGAGTCCAGGTACAGTGCCAAGAACAGAGATCGGGGGACGCTCCAAGCCCACGGACAGCACCCCACGACGTTCACGCTCACGCCTGCCTCAAACTTACAACAACGTGCCACCAACTGAGGACTCTAATCCTCAGAATCAACATCTGGGTGAGAGGGGAACCGCAGACATTCCTACAGACTTTACAATAAGCAAACCCACGCCCCGCTTTTTAAAAACACATTTTCAGAGCTTCACAGAGGAGCATTCCAAACTTATGGAGGAATTATTTTGTTTGTGATGTGAGTTTTGTCTCTGTCCTAAATCCCTTTGGGAAGGAGATAGGAAGTAGGGGTTCACATCACAAATAAAGTACCTGGTAAAAACACAAAGAGATGGCGTGAGTACACTGCCCTTACGTCAAAGGGGCCCTGTGCTCAGCTTTCTCTGACAAGCTCCCGTGGGATTTTAGGCAGGTCACATCACCTTTGGTATTTCTCTGCAGCCCATGAGAAAGAGAAAAGTTATAAAACAACCTCCCTTAGGAATAAGACATAGATTAATACATCACTCCAAAGTTCTGTTACTGATAATACTGATTCATGCAACCTATAACAATGCTCTCAGAAAAACGCTCTTATAATACATAGTACTTGAGGATCTTGCTTTTAAATAATCAAGAGAATTCTTGGGGCTTCCCTGGTGGCACAGTGGTTAAGAATCCTCCTGCCAGTGCAAGGGACACAGGTTCAAGCCCTGGTCCAGGAAGATCCCACATGCCGTGGAGCAAACAAGCCCATGCACCACAACTACTGAGCCTGCGCTCTAGAGCCCACAAGCCACGACTACTGAGCCCGCATGCCACAACTACTGAAGCCCATGCTCCGCAACAAGAGAAGTCACCACAATGAGAAGCCCGTGCACAGCAACGAAGACCCAATGCAGCCAAAAATAAATAAATAAATTTAAAAAAAGAAAAAAGAGAATTCTTCACAGATATCAAAGTGAGGAGACGGGCGGAAGAGGGGGAAGATGGCGTTAGAGTAAGACGTGGCGATCACCATCCTCCCCACAGATACATCAGAAAACATCTACACGTGGAACTGCTCCTACAGAACACCCACTGGATGCTGGCAGAAGACCTCAGACCTCCCACAAGGCAATAAACTCCCCACGTACCTGGGTAGGGCAAAAGAAAAAAGAATAAACATTGACAAAAGAATAGGGACGGGACCTGCACCAGTGGGAGGGAGCAGTGAAGGAGGAAAGATTTCCACACACTAGAAGCCCCTTCGCGGGCGGAGACTGCGGGAGGCGGAGGGGGGAGCTTCGGAGCCGCAGAGGGCAGCCCAGGAACAGGGGTGCGGAGGGCAAAGCGGAGAGATCCCCGCACAGAGGATCGGTGCCGACCGGCACTCACCAGCCCGAGAGGCTTGTCTGCTCGCTCACCCGCCAGGGCCGGCGGGGCTGGGAGCCGAGGCTCAGGCTTCAGTCGGAGCGCAGGGAGAGGACTGGGGCTGGCGGCGTGAGCACAGCCTGAAGGGGTTAGTGCGCCACGGCTGGCCGGGAGGGAGTCCGGGGAGAAGTCTGGAGCTGCCGAAGAGGCAGGAGACTTTCTCTTGCCTCTTTGTTTCCTGGGGCGCGAGGAGAGGATTAAGAACGCTGCTTAAAGGAGCTCCAGAGACGGGCGCGAGCCGCGGCTGTTAGCGCGGATCCCAGAGACGGGCAGGAGACGCTAAGGCTGCTGCTGCCGCCACCACCAAGAAGCCTGTGTGCGAGCACAGGTCACTCTCCACACCCCGCTTCCGGGGAGCCTGTGCAGCCCGCCACTGCCAGGGTCCCAGGATCCAGGGACAACTCCCTGGGAAGAACGCATACCCCTCCCTCTCCCAGGCCTGAGTGAGCCAGAGCCCCCTAATCAGCTGCTACTTTAACCCATCCTGTCTGAGCAATGGACAGATGCCCTCAGGCGACCTACATGCAGAGGCGGGGCCAAATCCAAAGCTGAACCCCAGGAGCTGTGAGAACAAAGAAGAGAAAGGGAAATCCTCCCAGCAGCCTCAGGAGCAGCGGATTAAAGCTCCACAGTCAACTTGATGTACCAGCATCTGTGGAACACCTGAATAGACAACGAATCATCCCAAATTGAGGAGGTGGACTTTGAGAGCAAGATTTATTCCCCTTTTCCTCTTTTTGTGAGTGTGTATGTGTATGCTTCTGTGTGAGATACTGTCTGTATAGCTTTGCTTCCACCATCTGTCCTAGGGCTCTGTCTGTTCGTTTTTGTTTAGTTTTGTTTTTACTTAAAAAAATTTTTTTTCTTGATAATTATTTTTTATTTTAGTAACTATTTTATTGTATCTTACTTTATTTTATTTTATCCTCTTTCTTTCTTTCTATTTTTTCTCCCCTTTATTCTGAGCCGTGTGGATGAAAGGCTCTTGGTGCTGCTGCCAGGAGTCAGTGCTGTGCCTCTGAGGTGGGAGAGCCAACTTCAGGACACTGGTCCATAAGAGACCTCCCAGCCGCACATAATATCAAATGGTGAAAATCTCCCAGAGATCTCCATCTCAACACCAACACCCAGCTTCACTCAACGACCAGCAAGCTACAGTGCTGGACACCCTATGCCAAACAACTAGCAAGACAGGAACACAACCCCACCCATTAGCCGAGAGGCTGCCTAAAATCATAATAAGGCCACAAACACCCCAAAACACACCAACAGACATGGACCTGCCCACCAGAAAGACAACATCCAGCCTCATCCACCAGAACACAAGCACTAGTCCCCTCCACCAGGAAGCCTACACAACCGCACTGAACCAACCTCAGCCACTGGGGACAGACACCAAAACAACAGGAACTACGAACCTGCAACCTGTAAAAAGGAGACCCCAAACACAGTAAGATAAGCAAAATGAGAAGACAGAAAAACACACAGCAGATGAAGGAGCAAGATAAAAACCCACCAGACCTAACAAATGAAGAGGAAATAGGCAGTCTACCTGAAAAAGAATTCAGAATAATGATAGTAAAGATGATCCAAAATCTTGGAAATAGAATAGAGAAAATTCAAGAAACATTTAACAAGGACCTAGAAGAACTAAAGAGGAAACAAGCAACGATGAACAACACAATAAACGAAATTAAAAATACTCTAGAAGGGATCAATAGCAGAATAACTGAGGCAGAAGAACGGATAAGTGACCTGGAAAATAAAATAGTGGAAATAACTACTGCAGAGCAGAATAAAGAAAAAAGAATGAAAAGAACTGAGGACAGTCTCAGAGACCTCTGGGACAACATTAAACGCACCAACATTCGAATTATAGGGGTTCCAGAAGAAGAAGAGAAAAAGAAAGGGACTGAGAAAATATTTGAAGAGATTATAGTTGAAAACTTCCCTAATATGGGAAAGGAAATAGTTAATCAAGTCCAGGAAGCACAGAGAGTCCCATACAGGATAAATCCAAGGAGAAATACGCCAAGACACATATTAATCAAACTGTCAAAAATTAAATACAAAGAAAACATATTAAAAGCAGCAAGGGAAAAACAACAAATAACACACAAGGGAATCCCCATAAGGTTAACAGCTGATCTTTCAGCAGAAACTCTGCAAGCCAGAAGGGAGTGGCAGGACATATTTAAAGTGATGAAGGAGAAAAACCTGCAACCAAGATTACTCTACCCAGCAAGGATCTCATTCAGATTTGATGGAGAAATTAAAACATTTACAGACAAGCAAAAGCTGAGAGAGTACAGCACCACCAAACCAGCTCTACAAAAACTGCGAAAGGAACTTCTCTAGGCAAGAAACACAAGAGAAAGAAAAGACCTACAATAACAAACCCAAAACAATTAAGAAAATGGGAATAGGAACATACATATCAATAATTACCTTAAATGTAAATGGATTAAATGCTCCCACCAAAAGCCACAGACTGGCTGAATGGATACAAAAACAAGACCCATATATACGCTGTCTGCAAGAGACCCACTTCAGTCCTAGAGACACATACAGACTGAAAGTAAGGGGATGGAAAAAGATATTCCATGAAAATAGAAACCAAAAGAAAGCTGGAGTGGCAATTCTCATATCAGACGAAATACACTTTAAAATAAAGACTATTACAAGAAACAAAGAAGGACACTACATAATGATCAAGGGATCGATCCAAGAAGAAGATATAACAATTGTAAATATTTATGCACCCAACATAGGAGCACCTCAATACATAAGGCAAATACTAACAGCCATAAAAGGGGAAATTGACAGTAACACATTCATAGTAGGGGACTTTAACACCCCAGTTTCACCAATGGACAGATCATCCAAAATGAAAATAAATAAGGAAACACAAGCTTTAAATGATACATTAAACAAGATGGACTTAATGGATATTTATAGGACATTCCATCCAAAAACAACAGAATACACATTTTTCTCAAGTGCTCATGGAACATTCTCCAGGATAGATCATATGCTGGGTGACAAATCAAGCCTTGGTAAATTTAAGAAAATTGAAATTGTATCAAGTATGTTTTACGAACACAATACTATGAGACGAGATATCAATTACAGGAAAAGATCTGTAAAAAATACAAACACATGGAGGCTAAACAATACACTACTTAATAAACAAGCGATCACTGAAGAAATCAAAGAGGAAATTAAAAAATACCTAGAAACAAATGACAATGGAGACACAACGACCCAAAACCTATGGGATGCAGCAAAAGCAGTTCTAAGAGGGAAGTTTATAGCAATACAAGCCCACCTTAAGAAGCAGGAAACATCTCGAATAAACAACCTAACCTTGCACCTCAAGCAATTAGAGAAAGAAGAACAAAAAAACCCCAGAGTTAGCAGAAGGAAAGAAATCATAAAAATCAGATCAGAAATAAATGAAAAAGAAATGAAGGAAACAATAGCAAAGATCAATAAAACTAAAAGCTGGTTCTTTGAGAAGATAAACAAAATAGATAAACCATTAGCCAGACTCATCAAGAAAATAAGGGAGAAGACTCAAATCAATAGAATCAGAAATGAAAAAGGAGAAGTAACAACTGCACACTGCAGAAATACAAAAGACCATGAGAGATTACTACAGGCAACTCCATGCCAATAAAATGGACAACCTGGAAGAAATGGACAATTCTTAGAAATACACAACCTGCCAAGACTGAATCAGGAAGAAATAGAAAATATGAACAGACCAATCACAAGCACTGAAATTGAAACTGTGATTAAAAATCTTCCAACAAACAAAAGCCCAGGACCAGATGGCTTCACAGGCGAATTCTATCACACATTTATAGAAGAGCTAACACCTATCCTTCTCAAACTCTTCCAAAATATAGCACAGGGAGGAACACTCCCAAACTCATTCTATGAGGCCACCGTCACCCTGATACCAAAACCAAAGATGTCACAGAAAAAGAAAACTACAGGCCAATATCACTGATGAACATAGATGCAAAAATCCTCAACAAAATACTAGCAAACAGAATCCAGCAGCACATTAAAAGGATCATACACCATGATCAAGTGGGGTTTATTCCAGGAATGCAAGGATTCTTCAATATATGCAAATCAATCAATGTGATATACCATATTAACATACTGAAGGAGAAAAACCATATTGCCACCTCAATAGATGCAGAGAAAGCTTTCGACAAAATTCAACACCCATTTATGATAAAAACCCTGCAGAAAGTAGGTGTAGAGGGAACTTTCCTCAATATAATAAAGGCCGTATATGACAAGCCCACAGCCAACATCATCCTCAATGGCGAAAAACTGAAAGCATTTCCACTAAGGTCAGGAACAAGACAAGGTTGCCCACTCTCACCACTCTTATTCAACATAGTTTTGGAAGTTTTAGCCACAGCAATCAGAGAAGAAAAGGAAATAAAAGGAATCCAAATCGGAAAAGAAGAAGTAAAGCTGTCACTGTTTGCAGATGACATGATACTATACATAGAGAATCCTAAAGATGCTACCAGAAAACTACTAGAGCTAATCAATGAATTTGGTAAAGTAGCAGGATACAAAATTAATGCACAGAAATCTCTGGCATTCCTATATACTAACGATGAAAAATCTGAAAGTGAAATCAAGAAAACACTCCCATTTACCATTGCAACAAAAAGAATAAAATATCTAGGAATAAACCTACCTAAGGAGACAAAAGACCTGTATGCAGAAAATTATAAGACACTGATGAAAGAAATTAAAGATGATACAAACAGATGGAGAGATATACCATGTTCTTGGATTGGAAGAATCAACATTGTGAAAATGACTCTACTTCCCAAAGCAATCTATAGATTCAATGCAATCCCTATCAAACTACCACTGGCATTTTTCACAGAACTAGAACAAAAAATTTCACAATTTGTATGGAAACACAAAAGACCCCGAATAGCCAAAGCAATCTTGAGAACAAAAAATGGAGCTGGAGGAATCAGGCTGCCTGACTTCAGACTATACTACAAAGCTACAGTAATCAAGACAGTATGGTACTGGCACAAAAACAGAAAGATAGATCAATGGAATAGGATAGAAAGCCCAGAGATAAACCCATGCACATATGGTCACCTTATCTTTGATAAAGGTGGCAGGAATATACAGTGGAGAAAGGACAGCCTCTTCAATAAGTGGTGCTGGGAAAATTGGACAGGTACATGTAAAAGTATGAGATTAGATCACTCCCTAACACCATACACAAAAATAAGCTCAAAATGGATTAAAGACCTAAATGTAAGGCCAGAAACTATCAAACTCTTAGAGGAAAACATAGGCAGAACACTCTATGACATAAATCACAGCAAGATCCTTTTTGACCCACCTCCTAGAGAAATGGAAATAAAAACAAAAATAAACAAATGGGACCTAATGAAACTTCAAAGCTTTTGCACAGCAAAGGAAACCATAAACAAGACCAAAAGACAACCCTCAGAATGGGAGAAAATATTTGCAAATGAAGCAACTGACAAAGGATTAATCTCCAAAATTTACAAGCAGTTCATGCAGCTCAATAACAAAAAAACAACCCAATCCAAAAATGGGCAGAAGACCTAAAGAGACATTTCTCCAAAGAAGATATACAGATTGCCAACAAACATATGAAAGAATGCTCAACATCATTAATCATTAGAGAAATGCAAATCAAAACTACAATGAGATATCATCTCACACTAGTCAGAATGGCCATCATCAAAAAATCTAGAAACAATAAATGCTGGAGCGGGTGTGGAGAAAAGGGAACTCTCTTGCACTGCTGGTGGGAATGTGAATTGGTACAGCCACTATGGAGAACAGTATGGAGGTTCCTTAAGAAACTACAACTAGAACTACCATATGACCCAGCAATCCCACTACTGGGCATATACCCTGAGAAAACCTTAAATCAAAAAGAGTCATGTACCAAAATATTCATTGCAGCTCTATTTACAATAACCAGGACATGGAAGCAATCTAAGTGCCCATCATCGCATGAACTGATAAAGAATATGTGGCACATATATACAATGGACTATTACTCAGCCATAAAAAGAAACGAAATTGAGTTATTTGTAGTAAGGTGGATGGACCTAGAGTCTGTCATACAGAGTGAAGTAAGCCAGAAAGAGAAAGACAAATACTGTATGCTAACTCATATATATGGAATCTAAGAAAAAAAAATGTCATGAAGAACCTAGGGGTAAGACGGGAATAAAGACACAGACCTACTAGAGCATGGACGTGAGGATATGGGGAGGGGGAAGGGTAAGCTGTGACAAAGTGAGAGAGTGGCATGGACCTATATACACTACCAAACGTAAAATAGCTAGTGGGAAGCAGCCGCGTAGCACAGAGAGATCAGCTCAGTGCTTTGTTACCACCTAGAGGGGTGGGATAGGGAGTGTGGGAGGGAGGGAGATGCAAGAGGGAAGAGATATGGGAACATATGTATATGTATAACTGATTCACTTTGTTATAAAGCACAAACTAACACACCATTGTAAAGCAATTATCCTCCAATAAAGATGTAAAAAATAAATAAATAAAAATTCAAATTTCATCAGGAAGTTAAAAAAAAGTGAGGAGACGAAACTACAGTATTTTTTAACCATGTTTAAATTGAAGTATACTTAATTTACAATGTTGTGTTAGTTTCAGGTGTAAAGCAAAGTGATTAAGTTATACATACACACGTGTGTGTGTATACATATATATACATATATATATTCTTTTTCAGATTCTTTTCCATTATAGGTTATTACAAGATGTGAATATAGTTCCCTGTGCTATACTGTAGGTCCTTGTTGTTTATCTATTTTACATATAGTAGCTTGTATGTGTTAATCCCAAACTCCTAATTTATCCCCCCGCTTTCCTCTTCAGTAACCATGTTAGTGTTCTCTGTCTGTGAGTGTATTTCTGTTTTGTAAATAAGTTAAATTGTCCCATTTTTTTAGATTCCACACATAAGTGATATCATATGATATTGAAACTACCAGTATTTTTTTAAAAGTGTTTGAACTTGTCGATGAAATGTACAAATATCGTTTTAATATTTTGCCACCCTTGCGGGGCTTACTCAGTGGCAGGTAACTCAGTTGACTCTCATACGCCAGGGCCATCGCTGGGCTCCCAGAAACCACCCACAGGTGGTACCGTCCTATGGACTCAGCTCGGTGCAAAGTGCTGTCACGGATGCAAGAAAAATTTGACCCATTCTGCCTTCAACAGGGTTATGGTCCCTACCGGTGAGGGAAAACCTGGACTGGGCAAATGACAAGAGGAGATGCAACCCAGAAAGGCCATGGGCTCAGGTGGCCTGGGCACAGCGGGCTGATCTGCAGGTCGGGGGCTCGGCCGCGTGATGGGCACATCAACTTTTCCTGTTCCTTGGCCACATCCTGCCTCGTCTCACCCAGGCGGCTCCTGGTCCCACCAGGACGGCACGAGAGCACATGCACGGATCAGGGTCAACCCGTGGCCCATGGGGCACCCAGCTCACTGCCACCACTTGGCCAGCGCTGGGTCTTCAGGGCCCGGGACCTGCAGATCCACACCCCCAGCCAAGAGTTGCAAAAGCAGTGAACCCTCCCAAGTGGAAGCACAGCCCACCAGTGCACCATCCTCCTCCATAAATAAAATGAGACGTTTCTTTACTTCCCACGGTCCCTGCAGCCCCGAATGTACATGCCGGATGGACGATGAACTGAAAGGAGTCAGGGGTGGGAGGCCAGCCTGGACCCCAGAAGCCCCTTCCTGGAACACAGCGAAGGTCAGGGTTCCCAGCCATGACTATCAAATATCTGGTCCAGGACTCGAGCTTTATAAACAATCACATGCCTTTGCCCCCATAATTCTCCTTGTAAGAACTGACTCTGAGGCTGGGTTTCTCAAGGTGTGCCCACACAACTGGGAATTCATAAAGGTGACTGGAAATAGGCGTTAGGTCAGCAAACAAATTTAGAAACTGCTAGGCTACCTAGATTTTCCCTGCAAGAATTCCCAGAGCCTTTAAAAAGCTAATTACTCTATGTTGTAAATCTTCAAGGGAAACGCAAGGTATGCAGCAATTTTCCAAACTTATTTGGCCGCTGAAGGTGTACCTAATGAGTGTTCCAGGGAACAGAGTTTGGGAAACACTGCCCTTAAAGGTACTCAGCACAGGTAGAATGTTCACTGCAGCCTTAATAATAGCAATAATAATAATAATAATCACAACAACAAACAAGAAAAAATGACAACTTTAAAATCATACTCAGCCTTCACCCCCGTGAACACCAATCAAGCAAGGCATTGAGCACAAGGGGTCCCCCAGGTCAAAGCATTCTACTCCAAAAGGAACCCAAAGCCCCATCCTGTAAAAGATGGGGAAACCCCACAAAACTTAGATCCTCATTAAGTCCACATCGCAGCCTGGAGGAGAAAAATCACCAGGTAAGGGGACAGTCTGACACAAAATAAACCATTTGATCCTCTCTAAGCTGAAAGCCAGGGTGACAGATAACAGCATCAAAATAAAAGCCTCAACCACAATTTGTAAAAGCTCTGTCCACTCTTTATAATTTGTGGCAATTACGGTTGACCCCTGAACGACGAGGGGGTCAGGGGCTCCCTGACCCTCCATGCAGGTGAAAATCCAAGTAGAATTTATCATGGGCCTTCAGCATAAAGGCGGCTTCCTTGTAAACCACAGATTCAACCAACCGCAGATCATGTAGTTCTGTAGTATCCACTGTGGAAAAAATATCCACATCTAGGCGGACCCATGTGGTTCAAGGGTCAACTGTTTATGTCTTGAATTCACCTGGGCCTTTGCAAGTTGTGCTTAGAAACTCTGCCCTGTCCTCAAGTTAATCCTTAAACCTAAGTTGCTTAAAGTTGTATTTAAATTCCTGGCATTTTAAACTGACACAGTATACATTTAATTGCAGCATCATTTTTGCCCTCATTAAATACAGTACATAAATGTCTGGACCAAGTTTTCAAAAAAAAAAAAAAATTCTAAACTCTCCTACTCACCCCTCCCCCACTCCTGTCTGTGTTCCAGGGAAATTCACTGAAGATTGATTAGTGCTCAGAAGTGGAGCTAACCCTCAGGGGCTGACTCCTGCTCTCTTATCGGGCTGCCCATCTCCTAGAGTCTGCGCTGGCTCCCACTGACCTCAGCGGCCTCTCACTGTTGTGGCCTCTCCCGTTGCAGAGCACAGGCTCCGGACGCGCAGGCTCAGCGGCCATGGCTCACGGGCCCAGCCGCTCCACGGCATGTGGGATCTTCCTGGACCGGGACACGAACCCGTGTCCCCTGCATCAGCAGGCGGACTCTCAACCACTGCACCACCAGGGAAGCCCCAACTCCTTCATATTTTACAGCCACTGCTACGGACAGTGCGGGCTCCGCCAGCTCCCTGCAAAACCAGACCTACCAGATGGGAAGGCAGGACGACAGGGACCTGTGAGTGGCTGGGGAACAAGTGAGGTCAGATAAAAATTCAAATTCTCCCCACATTCAGACTGGTGGTATTGGTGACGGGTCAGCTGACACCGAGTGCCAGATCTGGAATCGAGAATTGTGAAAATAAGGAAACGTTGGTCCTGACCTCCAGAAACTACAACCAGATACAGACATGGTGTGAGGGGGGTGTGAGTTGTGAGAAAGTGAGACAGCCTGAGGGGAACCTGGACGCCCTGGGGTGGGCCAGGTGGGCAGCAGGCTAGGCTAGGATACAAGTCCAGGCAGCAGCCTGAAGTCTGGTAAGGCACATGCACTTCCCTGTAAGAGAATCAGGCTTTCCGTGGAATCCACACAATCTGAAATCAGAGCTGTGCTTTTAGAGGGGGGCAGGGGTTGGGGGACCAGAGACAAAGGGCCTGGACTAGGGGTTCAGAGACAAGGTGAAAACAGAGGTGTATGTTTACAGGCAAAACGAAGACAGAATATAGCTTAGCGGTTGCCTGGGTCTGGGGGATTGGGGAGAAGTGTGGGTGACTGCTAAGGGCTCCAGGGTTTCTTCTGGGGGTGACAAAAAAATGTTCTGAACTTTTATGAACCAGAAACAGACTCACAGACATAGAGAACAGACCTGTGGTTGCCAAGGGTGGGTGAGGGTGAGGGAGGGATGGATTGGGAGTCTGGGGTTAGCAGATGCAAACTATTATCTGTAGGATGGATAAACAACAAGGTGCTACTGTACAGCACAGGGAACTACATTCAATATCCTGTGATAAACCATAATGGAAAAGAATATAAAAAAGAATGTGTATATATGCATAACTGAATCACTGTGCTGTACAGCAGAAATGAACACAACCTTGTAAATTAATTATACTTCAATAAAAAAATGTTCTGAAATTGATGGTGGTGATGGTTGGGCAAGTCTGTGGATATAGAGCTTTAAATGGAGAACAGTACAGAGTGTGAACTGGTCTCAGTCAACATAAAGGAGCAGAACAGCTGGCAAGGAGCTGGCCCCGGGGTGCCAGTGGCACATAGGCGGGCAAAGGGGGAGAGAGAGACCTGGGGAGGGACCATCAAGGTGCCAGACGCTGCTCAGAAGTAGGACTGTATAACCGTGGGAAGCTGGGCAGATGGGGAGGGGCCTGGAAGGGAAGTGGCGGGAGGCAGGAGGAAGTGGCAGCGGAGAGTCAATTCTAGAGCATCAGCTACTCTTTAAAAATGTGTTTGTGAAATGAGAGAGAGATTATTCAAGGGCACTAGGACCTGGTTTAAGATCAGGAGCCTGGGCCCTGGGACCCACCGGGATGGCAGAGCAGAGGGAGGGAGAGGCAGGAGGCAGGGGTGCAGCCAAGAGAGAGGGGCAGAGCAGCAGTTTCCATGGAAACTCCCATCCTGTTGTGGGACTAAAGCATCTTCCCCGCACCCATTCCTGTCAGTCTCAGCATCATTTCCACGGCCTTGCGGAGTCCTACCTAGAACTGACGCCCAGGACAGGAAAGCCAGGTGACTTTCTGAAGGTTTAATTCTGGTTTGGGGAAGCGGGAGGACTTCCCCACCCGCAAGCTGGCCCCAGGGAGGGAGGCTGGGGTGGGGAGAGCCTGCCTCTGTTCCCAGCCCCCCTCCCGCCCACCCGTGGGGCTCTGTGCCCTCTGGGCAACCCCAGGCCCTTCCCGCCACCTCCCAGATGACGCAGGAGGGCCCAGAGAGCCGCCTATGACGTACACGGGTGACAGAAGTACAAAGGTTCTAGAAGCAGCTGCTGCCCTCAGCCTCCCTCCCCTCATAAATTACAGCCCCTGAACGGCTCACCCCTTCTGTTCCCACCCTTTGAAGTCCTGCTTGCCTGCTTTTTCCTCCTACCAACCCCAGCTGGCCTTTGCTGCTTTACAATCATTTTTCCTAATGAAGCATGCTGGCTGCTTCTGGCAGAAACGTCCCAGGCTCTTCCTTGTGGGGATGACAGTGACCCTTGTGCATTCAGCGAAACTAAACAAAAGTAACCTCTTCTGTCCCCAGAGGCAGCATCCGTGACAGCTCAATGAAGCGCTATGACTCCAGACCTGCACTTTATTCACAATTTCTCTATGTGGTCATTTTGCTTTATAAATTCCACACCCACCCCCCAGAGCACGACCCGTGTCACCGAGTCTCTGCTTCAGTGCCACCTCTTCCTGAAGCGCTGCCCCTTTAGAAGCAAACAGGCAGGTGGACACTTCACAACCCTCCCATCCTGAACGGGCTCCAGACCCCAGGCCCAGGCTGCACACCTGCTCCTGTGTCTGTGGTCCCGCCTGGGGGCTGAGGCCCCTGGAGACCCTCACAGTAACCAAGAGGGTCTGTAGCTCTGTGCACCAAGCACAGACCCATGTCTAAACCAATCTCTGCCTCCTCCCCCTCTCTCTCTCACATACTATTTTTAAATGTATGTATGCAAATTCGTTTGAAAATGTTACACATTTATAGTAGGTTAAACTTTACTATAAACTGTCACCTATATACAAAGAAATAAAGTAACCAAAATTCACTACCCACCATGCAGTTCAGTCACCTTTGACACTGCCCTGTTTGCTCCCGTTCATTTTATTTCTAATAAATAAAAAGACACCATTGAAGCCCCCAGCATCTCTCTCCTTGGTTCTGATCCCTCCCTCCTCTGCAGAGGGAATGGCCACCCGACTCTGGTGTTCTGATAGCCAGCAGGCTTCTACTTTTACAATGATAAACAATATATAGTCCCATCTTGCATGATTTCTCACTTTGTTCGAATCAATGCCTTCCATACCCTTCTGCAACTTGTCTGTTCACCTGTCACAAGGTATTTGCAATGTATCGATGTTGAGACACTTGGCTCTCATTCATGCGTTCTCACTAAGGCTGGGTATTCCACCGTCTGCAGGTCACAGCTGTGTGTCCATCTCCAGCAGAGAGATGCCTAAAGATGGTTAAGAGTGTGGACTCTGGGGAATTCCCTGGCGGTCTAGTGGTTAGGACTCAGCTCACTGCCATGGCCCTGGTTTGATCCCTGGTCGGGAAACTAAGATCCTGCAACACGTGCTGGGCGGGTCATGCATGCATGCATGCATGCATGATTAAATAAATAAATAAATAAATAAATGTATATGTATATATTATAAAGACTTGGGGGGGGGGGCGAAAAAAGAGTGTGGACTCCGGAGCTGGCTGCCCTGGGCTTGAATCTTGGCTCCACCAATAATCAGCTGTGTGACTTTAGAAAAGTTACCTAACCTCTCTGTGCTTCAAGTACCTCATCTGTAAAATGAGACTAATAATAGTGCCCATCTCATAGGTTTTTGGTGAATTACCAAGATTAGGTGAATTACCACAGATAGAGCACTCAGCCAAATGCCTGCCACCTACCAGACACTATCTCAGCGTTTATGTGTTTGCTGCCCCCGCTGCTGCTATATTATTACTACCAGTCCCTGCAAACGCTCTCAAACCACGATTCTAAATGCACAGCTACTAAACTGTGATCATAAATGCTCTCTTGACCATAAAAGGAACTTTCGTACTCAAGAAGGTTAGGAACCACTGACACGTTCACGATTTGCGCTTGTGATCCCTCTGTGTTGGCCACTTCCTGATATATTGGGGAAATTATGCAAATCCTGAGGCCGTGGTCGCCCTGGGTGACAGTCATTAGTCTGTGTTTCCACATGCTAAGCATCCTCATTCACCAGAGCAGGGTGACTCAACCTGCAGTTTTTAAATTTTGGGAGCCCGCGGAATTCAAATGCAGGACGTCTCCCTTTGCATAGCAGTCCCTGAAGAAGAGCAAGGTCAGCTCTCTAAGACAGCAAGGGCGGGGCGACGTCTCTACGTCTGCAGACACTGGCCCTGTTTTTAAAGCCACAGAATACGTAAAATAGATAACCACCAAGGACCAACTGTACAGCTCAGGGAACTCTACTCCCCGTAAGGGAAAGGAAGCTGAAAAAGAATAGATTTATGTATAATGACTGAATCACGTGGCTGGATACCTGAAACTAACACAACACCGTGAATCAACTATGCTTCAGTGAAAAATAAAATTTCCTCAAAAAAAGCCACGGAACCCCATGAAAGAAAAAGGAGTATGCTGTCCATGCCAAGTCATTCTGGGTACAGCAGCCTGGAGCCAAGGCATGCTCTGTGTCCCCACCCGGGCAGGTGTGACAGGCCCCCAAGGAGGTGACTGGCTCCCAAGGTCAGGTCTTCACCCTGTCATCTCCTGTCTTTGAACTTGGCAAGTGCGTGGTTCAAGGAGCAAGTCCTACTCACTGCCTGGCCTCACGCTGACCGTCGGGACAGAGGCCCCCCAGCACTTAGGCGAGCTGCTTTCATTTGTGATCTCGGGACCAACAATGATGCTGCCTCTCCTCTGAACTTCTGTAAAGCCCAGAACTCCCTGGAAGCATCCTCAGCCTTCTCCCGCTCTCCTGAGAGCTCTGCTGCCCTGTCCTGTCCAGCCGAGCCAGCACCGGAGAGCCCTCCTCAGGCTCGTGTGCGTGTGCACATGCGCGCGTGCGCGTGTCCTATCCCCAGTCAGCCCTCAGGCTCGTGTGTGTGTGTGTGTGTGTGTGTGTGTGTGTGTGTGTGTGTGTGTGTGTGTGTGTGTGTGTGTGTGTGTCTTCTCCCGCGTGTATCCTATCCCCAGTCAGCCTGGGAGCCCCACGAATGCAGGAGCTCAGCCTCACACTTCTCTGCCCTGTAGTGTCAGGACCCCTTTGCAAATGATGAAGGGATGAGGTCTCGCGGGATACAGGCGTCTCCACCTGCCCCCTCCCTTCCTGAAGGCTCCTATCCTGCTCCAGTTCCCAGGGGTCCAGCCAAGCTCCTCTCTCCTCCACCCCCCCCCAGCAGCTCACCAGAGCCTCTCTGTCCCTATCAACTGAACTGCACTTCCATCCAACATCACCAGCACCCGCCAGGCCACCCTGCAGGCTCTGGGCTCCACACTGGTCAAGTCAGGCCCACAGGTACCACCCACGATGGGCAGCAGCACACTGGAGGGCGGCGCCTGTCCAAAGGCCCTCAAGGTCACCTGACAACACACTGAACGCTGGCCTTCAGGCGCCCTGATTTTTCCTGTGTCATCTCTTGCTACCCGAGCGTCTGGGTTCAGGGGCGCGCAGCTGGCCAGACTGCCATGAACCTGCCTTTTTTTTTTTTTTTTTTTTCGCGCGCGGGTGGAGAATGTGCTAGTACAGTGTGAATATGCAGGTGTCATCAAGACAAAGCAAGAGGTTGATAAATGACAGTGGGAGAAATTCCCTCCAAAATGCACAGTTAACTCTTTTCAGGTCTCCTTTGCTTAATTCAGGCAGGCAAGCCTGAGAAAGAGATTGTCTAAGGGCTGTGCTCTAAAGGTCAAAAAGGATGCACTCTCTCAGGTTCAGAGGGAAAATCATTAGGAAAAAAAGGCTCCTGAATGAGAACACTCCAGAACCTTCTCTACCCCTAAACACTCCCTGCGGCCCTGGAGTTCAAACCAAGGGTTCATTAGCCAGAGTTCACTAGTTTATCCAGGTTTTTGAGTTTCGCATGCTGACTGTTTTAGAGTAGATGTGGCAAAATATCCTTCCACAGGTTTGTTTGCACTAAGTGACCTATTTCAATTCCTTTGAGACCAAACAATAGTAATAATGTCTGCATTATAATGCGAAATTCTAATAAGATTCAGAATATCCTGAATTATTTAGAAAATAAATAAAAATTTCTGACCTTGGGTGTTTGCATGTGTTTCAAGTATGTTGCAAATCCCCGGAGGCATCAGACCAAGCACTGACCGTGAGCCTGCGACTCAGAATTCTGGGTGAGTGTTCACCCTGCTCTTCACTCTTTGCTATAGACTGTTCGCCCAGACGTAAAGAACGCCTTCTTTATACCTGGAGGAGGATAGGAGAACTGGTAATAATTCATACTTTCCCAAATTGCAAAACTGTCAATTTTGAGTGAAACAAAACCCAAAGTCTCCAGCTTCTGCTGAGTAAAAAAGGAGAACCCGCTTGAACACCAAATATTATCACGGTATTTCTAATATTGCTATGTTGTGCCCGTGTCGTGCTTCTAATTTCTAATCTGAGCAATAAAACATACGGTAGCTTTGGACTTTAGCTACATGTTCCCTTAGAAGGGAACACACAGACTGATTACTGGGCAACCAGTTAGCAAATTCTGAATGATTCTAGAGAGTTACGGACAATCAACAGAAAATTTTATTAAGTGGTTTTATGTAATAATTTAATTTTGAAATTCAAGTTAATGCTTAAGGGCTATATACTTCCATTTTATTATTTTTATAAACACAAAAATTTGAAATTGTCTTTTCCTATTTTATATTAAAGTATAATAATAATTCTTTAGTCATAAATGCTTAGAAGGCTAACACACTAGCAAACACGTAAAGAGACATTTCTGTGCCAGATGTTCAGTGGGTACTGTTCTATTACACTGATATGGTATTTGATTTATTTATTAGACTTGATCTTAGTTTGGACCAGGGATTGAATCCAGGCCCACGGCAGTGAAAGCGCCAAGCCCTAACCACTGGACCGCCGGGGAATTCCCTGAACCTGCTTCTTTGCTCACCCCTGGTAAACTCTCTTTACGCTCCTGGGCCTCAGGGTCCCCCTGTCAGATAAGAGGGTCAGTACAAATGCTCATCACGGCGACTTCTGCTTTCAAAACGATGACACAGAGTTCCCAGAGGGGTCCCAGCCCCACAGGGACCGCTGCAGACTTGCTTCTAAGTGGGGGCGGGCCCAGCTGCCCCCAGGGCAGTCCGGGTCACCTCACTGGTGCAGGTGGAGGTGAACAATGCCCATCAGCCTCCCTGGCAGGCGTCTCCCTCTGCGGGAGGGAGGGCTGTGGCCACACAGGTACCATGTTGGGTATGATGTTTCTGAACTGCTCTTGCCACGATGGCAGTTCACGGTTTACGTGCCAGGGCCCTGCCCATAATTGTTCTAAACGCTTAAATAAGGTAAAGGCTTAAATAAGGTAACACACCATAGCACGGAAGATACATTTCTCCACCTAGGAAGCTTAGCTGGGTTACCAGCCAGCCGGGCCCCAAGGCTTCAGGCTTTCGTGTGGCTGCAGCAGCATCGGGCCATGGCTCGCCACTGGACCCCAATCCTCTCGGCAAGTGATGTACGAACTACAGAATAGGTAGTGAAGATGCCTCAGGGTTTTTCTTCCCTCCAGAAAATAACTGTCTGCCTCGGAAGGAAGGACAATTCTGAGGTTTCCTGGAACTCTTGCCCTTGCTTGGGAGCAGTGTGGTATTTTTTATGAACTACACGTTTGTGTCCACCCCAAATTCACAGGTTGAAATCCTAACCCCGACTGTGATGCCATTAGGAGGTGAGGCCTCTGAGCACTTAGGTCAAGAGGGTGGAGTCCTCGTGGGTGGGACTGGTGCTCTTATCAAAGGGACCCCAAGGAGCCTCCCTCTGTTCCCTACCACGTGAGGACATGACGGAAGCCAGCTGTCTGCAAGCAGGAAGAGGCCCTTGCCAGAGCCCGACCCTACTGACACCCTGCCCTCAGGCAACCAGCCTCCTGAGAGAGCGAAGTGTCTAGTGTTAGTCAGAACAGCCATCATCAAAAAGTCTACAAACAACAAATGCTGGAGAGGGTGTGGAGAAAAGGGAACCCTCCTACACTGTTGCTGGGAATGTAAACTGGTACAGCCACTAAGGAGAACAGTATGGAGGTTCCTTAAAAAACTAAAAATAGAGCTACCACACAATCCAGCAATCCCACTCCTGGGCATATATCCAGAGAAAACTATAATTCGAAAAGGTACACAAACCCCAATGTTCATAGCAGCACTATTTACCATAGCCAAGACACAGAAATAACCTAAATGTCCACCAACAGATGAATAGATAAAGAAGATGTGGTACATATATACAATGGAATAGTACTCAGCCATAAAAAAGAATGAAATAATGCCATTTGCAGCAACATGGATGGACCCAGAGATTATCATACTAAGGAAAGTAAGTCAAACAGAGAAAGACAAATATGATATCACTCATATGTGAAATCTAAAAAAAATGATACAGAAGAACTTATTTACAAAGAGAAACAGACTCACAGGCATAGAAAACAAACTTATGGTTACCAAAGGGGAGAGGTGGGGCAGGGGTGGGGGGATAAATTAGGAGTTTGGGACTGACAAATACACACCACTATAGATAAAACAGATAACCAACAAGGACCTACTGTATAGCACAGGGGACTCAATATCTTGTAATAATCTTAAATGTGAAAAGAATTTGAAAAAGAACAGATATATGTATATATATAACTGAATCACTCTTCTGTACACCTGAAACTAACAACACTGTAAATCAACTAGACTCCAATATAAAATTAAAATTTTTTAAAGAAAGAAAAGAAAGCAATGGATTGTTTAAAAAAAAAAAAAAAACAAGAAAGCACAAGAAAAAGAAATTCCTGGTGTTGAAGCTGCCCAGTCTGTCGTGTTTCATTGTAGCAGCCAAACAGATTCAGACAAGGTCAGAGAATGCTACTGTATCCTGCCCAGGAGGACTGCCGGCAGTACCTCCTCCAGGGGAAGGAACGTGGTGACAGAAACTGCTCTCGGGGAGTGAGACGCGGGTCTGCTGCTGCGCTGCCCCCAACTCACTGAAGGACACTGGATGGAGACACCTGGGATAATGACCAGGACGGTGAGGGACAAACCCACATCCCACCAGAAGCAATGAAGGGAACTGAGAATGTCCCACCCCGAGCAGGGAGGACCCAAGAGGAAGCAACATATGCCACCAAGTCTGTCGTGGGAGGGATGACACCGCTCTGCATGGCCCCAAGGGTCGGGGCCAGCCCTCCCCCAGCTTCACTTTTCCATCCTGGTGGTGGCCTGGACCCCAAGAGGCTGCCGTGAACAAAGCAGGGCAAAAGGATTTGACTTACACTTAAATAGTAGCAAAGCCATTGGTTCTGTTTAAAGCGTGTGTCCTAGAGGGAGAATTACAGAGATGACGGATTGAATTAAGCCCCCAATCTTCTATCAGAAACATCTCGCACCTGGTGTCACCACCGTGAGGACTGTCGCTAAGTCACATGGGCCACTGGCACCACAGAGACGGAATTTACGTGGTCTCTTCTTCTCCCTGTTCAACGCCAAGTTCCCTGAAAGCAGGAACTACGTGTGACCTTCACCCAATCTGCACAGCCTCCAGGGAATAACAGACACTCAGAAGCACGTGCTGAAGCAACCGTAGTGTCCCTCTGCAGATGAGCGGGTAAGCGAACTGTGGAACACACTTGTGATGCAACGTCAGCCAGCCTTAAAAAGGAATGAGCTAGTGACACATCCTACGACACGGATGAACCTCGAAAACACCATGCTAAGTGAAAGAAGCCAGACACGAAAGGCCACTTAGTGTGTGATTCTTTTGATGTGAAGTATCCAGAATAGGCCAATCCACAGAAAGCAGATCGGTGTCCGCCAGGGACTGGGGTGAGCGGGGAAAGGGAGGGGCTGCTTAATGGGCGTGGAGGGTCTTTTTGGAGTGATGAAAATGTTCTGGAACTGAACAGAGGTGATCGTTGCATAATGTACTAAATGAATGTACTAAATGCCACTAAGTCATACATATTAAAATGGTTAATTTTACGGGACGTGAATTTCACCCCAATTTTAAGAACACACTTGTCCAGTGAGTGAAATGTGTCTCCAAGTTCATGTCAGTAGACTGTGCGACTGAAAGCTGGGAGGACCAGGGCCTCTGTGCGGACAGTGATGCCGTCTCATCAGGACAGGGCTGTGGTCCTGCCGGGGCTGGGCCCACAGGAGCCAGCCGGGCTCACATTCGGCCCACGTCCCTCCCTGTCTGCCCCCAGTCACACACAACCAACAGACCGTCACATGGCCTGATGGGCAACGTGACCTCTGACGGCTCTTAGGTCTGGGGAGCGAGGAGAGCAGTGTGTGCAGATGTTTACCCCGTGCTTTACACACTATGTAGCCTGACGGGTGTGTCTGTCATTAAAGGTGACATCACAAGATGTCCAGCCCAAGGCCCCTCATCTGTGTCTCCCCAGCTCCCCCGCGCCCCGCAGGCCGGGACAGGTCCCCCCTCCCCCGGGTGCTATGGGTGGCATGTGGCTCCCGGCACTGCCGCCTCCCTTTGTCTGTCTTTCCCT
>NW_006779738.1:1537509-1541224 GCF_000442215.2 Lipotes vexillifer
CTTTCCCTATAGTCTGTGGCCCCTCAGGGCACAAATTCCAGCTTACTGTCTCTGAGCCCAGACACCTGTGTGCAGGTGATTGATGAGATCTGTTCGCTGAGTGAACGACACTCTAACCACAAGCTGAGAAGCCACGACCTGTTTCCAACGTGCCCGAAGGACCTGTCACAGTAAAAATAACAGCAAGGTGGGATGGGAGCTTGGTGACACACGCCGGCTTTGTCCTAACCTTGTGCCGAGGACCAAGTTCAGCCTGCAGCCTGTTACCGTGTGGCCTGTGAGCTAAGAATCGTTTTTATGTTTTTAAAGAGATGTCTAAAAAAGAAAAGACAACATGCAACAGAGACCATATGTGACACATAAGGTTTAAAATACTGACTCAGGCACCGTCTGCACTTCCTTTCCTGCGTCCTCCACGCCCAAGTTTGAGGAAATAACCCACTAAAGAGTAAAACCACTCGGACCTCCTCTGTCCTCAGAGGTTAACAGGCTCTAAACTTTAGCCACAGGATGAATCAAAAGTAAAATATTTACAAGCCTCTGCGGACCTCTGGGGGTGCCTACGTGCCAGGTATGGTCACCTGTGTGCTGAGGCCATTTCCGTCCTGAGATAACAGACGTGCCAGACCTATAACAGGGAAGAGGCTTCTCTCCTCTCCCTGGAACTGCAAGGCGATCAGGAATCAGTGGATGAAAACAGATCCTGGGGTCACACACTATGATGCTGCCAAAAGCCTGACACTCTTAGGGGCGTCGTTCGGATGAGCGGCATCAATTTTACCAGTGCTCTCCTCCGGTCGGCCCAGACCTCACTGCTCCACCCGGCACCTCCGAGCTGACGTCTCTGGGGGCTGGAAGATGGGGGCACATCACAGCCCTCTGGCGGGAAGGGCACTGCCGCACACAACCCACCTGAGCAATGAAAAGGGCCTTACGATGATGCTCTCTTTCGGCCTCCCTGCTAGTCCCTGCTCGTCTGACCCAGGGAAAGGCAGGAGAGCAAAAGGATGCAGCAAAAACCTACAGGCGTGAGGGTGTGTGGGACCAGACCCAGGCTCCAATGGGAATGGGAGCCACAGGTCTGGGCTCACAGCACAGGGACAACGCTGACCGTTCCCAGCTCAGCCTCTGCTGTTGAGAATTCACGGCTTCCTGGTCAATGCGCTGGAGCTCAGATACGCTGAGAAGAAGCTAAATGTTCCCACGAGTGCGGAGGCCGTGATGGAAATTTTGTTCCCCTGACGTTGGCAGGCGAGCCCTTCGGCATTGAAGCCACAAGAGTGGGGGACAGAGAGAACAAAGAGCTAGTGCTTGGAGGACAGACCTTGTGAAATCGGGCTGTTAAAACTGGAAAATTTCTTCTTGGGGGGCAGTTTTTAGAAGTAAAATCAGGAAGTGACTTCCTGGGGAGTGCTGGTGGTAGACGGTAGACTGAACGTTAATAAAGAAACTTCTCCTGGTCCTGCATGTGTGTGTGTGTGTACACACACACACACACACACAGCTCTGGCAGCTGTGAGTCCACTGAGTGACCACGAGGAGCCGCTGCCAGGGGCCGGGCAGCCACAGTTGGTGCAGAGGTGAGGATTCCCGGCCCCTGTGCAACTGTGTGCTCCTAGCTTTGAAATAAGGTACTTGGGAACCAGCAAAGGCTTCCTAAGTGTGTGTGTTCCTAAGCTTCTTACTTCATAATCATCAAGAGGCCTAGAAGCTTCCCTCTTCACAACTCCTAGATTAGGGCCTGGCACACAACAGATTCGGTAAACATTTCTTGATTAAATTGACTGCCAAGAGCCATAGTGAGATCCACTTATGCCTGAGGTCACCACCTCCCTTTTCCCGGTGGGGTGGAGACAGAGTCCCTGGTTTGGCCTTCCAGCTGCCTCCTCGTTCCTGGACCAGGATGCATTGAGTTGCGGGGTGTTGTGTGCAGCAAGCACTCTTCCTGGCTCTGCATGCCTGGTTGGGGGACCCAGCACAAGTCACCAGAAATGCCGAGGCTTCGGCTGCCTAATCTGCAGAATGAAGGGCTGGACCCCCCAGTCCCTTTGACTCTCAGCGTTGTGAGCCACAGCTGTGAGGAACTGGTGACTTCCATCCTCCCCGCAATGGGAGGCCCAGGGCCACTGCCATTTGACAAACATAAAAGCTGCAGGTTGGTGGGAAAAATTATTTCAATGACACAATGGGCTGATAAAGGGCTGAGCCAGTGCTGGGGCCTGACGTTCAGAACTGTGGTTTGGCCAGAGCCTGGGCTCCGGCTATTAGGAGACGCAGAAAGAGCACCTTAACTGAGGGAGAGGAGGGGCGGAAGGACGCGGCACAGACGGCACCTCCTTTAACCCGCTGCAACCCTGGGGAGAGCACTAGGGCTGCCCTTGTCCTGCAGCAGGTCGGTAACTGGCCCTGGGAGACACGCCAGGTGCCGCCCGGATTCACAGGCCTTTGCTGGCCCACCCTGAGCCCCAGGCGCCCACAGTAACACCCCTGCAGCTTCCCCGCCGCACTCTAAGGCGCAGTAGGTGCTGGCTCCTGCCTCAGTGTCCAGTAATCCCACCACCTCTTCCCCACCAAGAGGCCTCACTTCTCCTTTTCCTTCCTCAAACCAGCCTGTAATGGCAGGAATCTGCCCCAGGGCTCAAGACAAGGCTGAACCAGGGGGCAGCTGAGCCCGCTGCATTCAGTCACACCCAGGAACCCCAGGAGTCTGAGGGCCAGACCCCAAATTAGGAGAGAGAACAGCTGGGGGGAGACGGCTGCCCAGGCGCCGCTGAACTCACCCCCCCACCCGGCCCTTCCCGCCCCACCGCCCCAGACCCTCCACCCCAGCTCTGCAGACAGACCTGCCTCGTGCAGGGCTGCCCTGGCCCAGAAGCTGGCAGCCTTGGCCTCGGAGCCTCTGCTGTACAGCCTGGTCTGGAGGCAGGGGGTGGGGGGGGGGGGGGTTGGGGGGGGGAGCCCTGCCATGAGGATGAAGGTCACCCCCAGGCCCACAGCTGCTTACGGCTGCAGCGACATCCTTCCTGAAAGCTTTCTGAGAGCTTCATGCCGGCTTCCCCATGCCCATCAGCCAAATCCTGCTGCAACCTGCCTCACCCACACTTCTCACCAATCCACCGAGGGGGGGGGGGGGGGGGTGTTGGTGGGGGGTGCCCCTGGCTCCAGGGCTCACTGGTCGTGTGACCTTCAGTGAGTCATACAACCTCCCTGACCCGCCTCTGAAAAATGGGGACACCATCCGTACTTCCTTCAGAGGGTTGTTGGGAAGAATAAATAAGACAAACCGCTTAGAACCATGCCTAGCACACAGCACATGCTTCTTCATTGTTAGCCACTACCCGCCACCCTCCGAAATCGGATTTATGTGCTCTAAGAAGGGCCCCAGGCCGCAGTAATCCTTAAAGGTCCCCCAGCCATTCCAGTGGTTGAGAACCCTGCCTAAGAGAAGGCATGTGGGAGGGGAGGGGGGAGAGGGGCGTCTGAGCAGGGAGTCAAAGGGCGACCCCTTTATAACAACCCAGAAGTATCAGAGTATTTGCCAGGAAGCCAGAGAATGGCTTCTCTGCCAGGGTCTGAGATGCCACCAGTTAGTACCACTTTCCCCTGCCAGCCACCCTGGAGATATAAAGAAAACAAGTCCTGACAGTTACAAAGAAGCTAGAGTGGTGGCTTGCAGCCTCTTGGCTTGCGAGGCTGTCGGCCTGGTCACTCTTTC
>NW_006779738.1:1541234-1544263 GCF_000442215.2 Lipotes vexillifer
CTCACCAGCCCAGATGGTGCAGAAAATGTGAAGCCCTGCCCCTAATCCAGCTCTGAGGGCAGAATTTGCATGTGAGTGCCAGAGAGCCATGGCAGTGCTCTACGCTATCCTTTTTTTCTCAGAAAGGGACCAGAATAAAGATCTCAATACGCAATCAGATCATCGTCACAGTTCTTGAAGGAACATCAACCTACCTGACTTATGTATCTTGCTGGAATCAGCCCTTTCCATCCAATGAACAAGCCGGAGTGTCTGCAATGTAGCTGACTGCCTGAACTGGTTTTCGGGTTTAAAAGTTGTATTTGGACAGATGATACACATTACTTGTGGACTGGAAAATATGCTGATACACTGGACCAAGGAGAAGGCTTTGAGTATAGATCCCTTTTGATAAGATTATAATAGCTACTAAAGAGTACATATGTTAGTTTTTAGCCAAAAGGATTTCCTCCAAATTTTCAGTCAGGGGCTCCCACTACACCAGGGCAATCCGTTTTCTAACTTTTCTCTTTCCTTTTTTTTTTTTTTAAATCAACAGTATTTTCTTTTAATAAATAAGGACGCTATTAAAAGGAATGGAATACTTGCTGGCACAAATTCCCCTTACCAGGTGATGTGGTTGGTGCCTTACCCCTGGGCAGGGTCCTAGTGAAAATGGGCATTTTAGTGCTTGGAAAGCTAGTGAGAAGCAGAGATGTCAGTGATGATGACGACGGTATTGTGCTACTACGCCTTTATGCAATGCTTTACACAGTATTTGCAAAGTACTTTCCGATTACTATACTTCATTAAGTCAAGCGTCACAGCAGCCAAGTCAATTTGCACGTTCTCCCATTATCTTACTAACAATCTGCCTCCTAAAACGACTCCCAGGTGCCTGTAAAAGGGCCCCAGCAAACTTCTACGGCTTTTTCTCGGGGCCTCTCAGATGAGCTCAGACAGCAACCCTGACCTCCCGCCGCATCAGCTCAGGAGCTGGGTGTTGCCCCGACTGCCGTTTAGCAATCCTGTGGAATGAGTTAGCAAGCTGCACTTCAGCAGGGCTCCCACTCTGGAGGCTCCAAACATCCCATCCAAACCAGGGCAGTCCCACCCTGCCTCACAAAGCCAGTGTCTGGCCCCAACCTGGAGGCCAACGTGCAGGTGATCTTTCCGGGCTGGGGGGTTAGCTCCTTTGGGATGAGGGGATAGAGGGAAAACTCTAGGGTTCGAGTGTCCCTGGGGGGCACACCTCCCATCATACCGATTCTCCTGTGTGCACGGAGATGCTGCTCCCCGCATACGGAGGACCATACCCACGGGGTGATGCTGAGCTGAGGGCAGAGGCTGCGGGTGGCCTCCAACCCTCACTATCCTGTCCCTTCTCCTTCGCCTCCCTTGGGAATGGGAGAGCGTTACCTGGGACAAAGGCCTGCAGGTAGGACAGGGCTCGGACCACCCCAGAACCAATGCTTCTTCCCCGGACCCTCTCAGGCCGGTGGCTCTGTGACCCGCCCCGGCGGCTGCCATCGCCCCCTCCAGGTGAGGGCCCTCCAGGTGCCTCCCGCGGGGGCGGCCTCCCGAGACTCACCTGCGTGAAATACAAGTTCATCAGCGTGAGGGTGAAGAACTGGAGGCACACGGGGAAGCAGTAGAGCAGCCAGAAGACGAAGGGGCTGAACGCATTGGCCGCCACGAAGTCTTTGAAGTAGAAGGAGAAGAGAACCGTCCGCAGGGAGGCCCAGAAGAGGCAGAGGAAGAGGAAGACGCTTTGGTAGCTGAGCCGCTTGTGCCGGTAGCGCAGCACCAGCCAGAGCTGCACGTAGATGAACAAGAAGAGCAGCGAATAGAACACGGTGTAGACGATAGTGAGGCCGAGCTTCACGTAGGGGGGTACGGCCGGGGTCAGCGTAGGCGGCAGCGAGTCGTTGCGTAGGGGGTCCCACGGCTGGGCCTCCATCGGGCCGGGGGCGCTACGACGCGGCCGGGGCGCTCGGGCTTCATCTGGGCTCGCGGCCGCCGCCGCCGCCCCCGCGAGGGTCTCCGAGCATCGCGCTCCACCCAGAGCCCGGCGACTGGAGGAAAGAAAATAAGCCGCACTTCCTCCCCCGGCACCACATGATTCACTGGGGCGGCCTTTGTCTGCGATTGGCAGCGCCGCGCCCGCCAGCCCCGCGCGCTCGGGCTGTGCACCGCGCGCCCCTAGGAGTCCCGCCCCCCGCGCCGCGCCGCGCCGCGCGCCCCCACGTCGCCCGCTGCCCCTCGCCGCGCGCCCCCGGAGCCCCGCCCCGTGCCGCGCGCCTCCGCCCCGCCCCCTGCACTGCGCGGCCCCCGCGCCGCAAGCCCCCACCCCGACCCCTGACCCGCGCCGCAAGTCCCCCGGAGCCCCGCCCCCTGCCGCGCGCCTCCGCGCCGCTCAGACCCCCGACGCTGCCCGAGCCGCCCGAGGGGTTCAGCGTCGCCCCCTTCTCCTGGGACGGAGCCCCACACCTCTCGCTCTCTGCTGATGATTACTTGTTGTTTTGCAGAAGTTAGTTATTTTATTTCAACAGCGACAAACGTTCCAATCTTTTTAAACATTAAAAATAAACTTTACGACTCTGGGGCTATGAACTAATTGGCGTTTTTCCTTGAAAATGTCATGCTGGGGTGATGCTTATTTCTAAATCCAGAAATGCCAAAGACAGGGTTTGTGTTTTTGAGGTTAAATTTGCGTACGCAGAGTGAGGAAAAGAATGGTCCCTGTGGCTGCCGCCTGGTCTCGGTGGTAAGCGGGGCTGTTTTCTCCCGGAAATCCTCATAGTGCGCCCCACACGGTGCTCCCTCGGTGGGCTGGGGGATGCTCGCCCCTCACCTCCCAGGAAAGCAGCTGGTGCGGCGGGCAGCGCGGGGGCGGGGCAGCTGAGGGAGCCCGCGGGACCTCAGAGTGCTGGTGGTCGCTCTCGGCGTGCTGCCTCCCATTCCAATCCGACCCATCCAAGCAGGACTGCCTGCCCATCAGACAGACAAGCTCTCTCGTTTGCTGTGGCTGAAGGGTCGCTCTTCCGAGG
>NW_006779738.1:1544273-1555123 GCF_000442215.2 Lipotes vexillifer
CTGAGCTTACGCCCCAGGGAGCCTCTCTAGCCTCACCTTGGCGGGGGAGGGGGCGGGCGATTGTAGAGTGCTGTGGGCAGAGAGGGCTGGCCAAGCTGCCGTCTGGGAGCACTTCTAGGCAGGCAGTTCGGGTAAACAAAAGAAAGGGACCCGAAATCTCCAAAACTCCAGTAGTATCTTGCGATTTATTTTTTCATCTCAAGTTAATAGTCAACTTCGTGCCTAATTGTGTGTTCTCTTTCCTTAAACGAACCCGTCCTCCCCCACGGTGGAGCCTGGACCAGCGCTGCTTTTCCAACAAATTATTTAGTGCTTACACCCTCCTAATACATTTCAGGTGCTTCATCAGGGCCAGGTGTGCCTTTCGTGTCACGCTCCTTTCTAGTTCCTCTATCCTTTCCCTCTCTCACTTGCCCCTCATTGTTCTGAGGATAAAGTCCAAACTCCTATCCTAGCTGACCTCCCGGACTTGTCGCTTGAGGTGTTAATGAGTGTTAACACCCCTTAACTCCTGTTGCCAAGGAAACTCTTCCAACCACTTCTTCCAACAATTGGCCAAATCCCATTCATTTGTAAGGGGGTTACTTCCTCCAGAAAGACTTCCCAGACCACACCATCATCCACTCAGTATTAGTTTAGGTGCACTACCTGTGTGCTTACAGAGCATCCTTGCATAATTGTCACTCACCCCACTTGTTTATAAGTTTCCTTAGTATAGAAACATGCCTTGCTTATATTGGTCTTCCCTGTGCTTGCCTGGACAATCAAAAAAATACCTGTTTATATTTTATTTTACTGAAAGAATAGTGTCATCAAAGGCCCGTGCTCTGATATTTCTCCACCATGCAAGACCTCTAGTTACAAGACAACCTTATGATCCAGGATGACTGCTGGCTCTGCAACCATTGCATCCGCCTAATGTCAGGATGGCATTAGGAGGAACAGGGAAGGACTAAAGGGCACCTGTTCTCTCTAGTTCAAGGAGCCTTCCCAGAAATAGCACACAATGCATCTGCTACTCATTGGTAGAACTTAGTTACCTTAATAAGATAGCTACAAGAGAGACTGGGAAATGTAATTTTTATTCCATATGGCAATATGCACAGCTAAAGGTCAAGGTTCTGTTATTATGGATGAAGGGGAGATGGATTTGGGGAGGAACTAGCAGTCTTCACCATACTTCCAAAGCAGCCCCCCAAAATGTCAAATGTCGACAATAGTCTGTCCCTTGACACCCCCCAGCATCAAATGTGCTTCTCACTATTCTTACAATTCTGAAAATAAAAACTATATAAAATAAAAATGCTCCCACTTGATATAATGCAACATTTCTTATACAATTGAAAACTACCTTCACTCCTTCCTCCAAAGGGGTCACACTGAAGGATCATTTTCTGCGTCCAGCTTGAAGTCCAGGACCTCTGGGTGATAGTAATTCCTCCTTTAATTCTGCCACAGTCCCATCTCAATATTCTGATCACAAAGATTAAATTGTTATGATATCTTTCACTAAGTTATCCTACATAAAATAGAAGAAAGTTAAAAGTAAAGGATAATTAGTTAAAATAGATATAAATATACAAACACAGCAAGGAAGAAAATATAAGTAGAAGTTAGAGTTCTTATTTTTGCAGTTGGTCGCAAGGCTTTAACTGGTATATCATTATATCAGTTTATGACTCCGCTCTTTAATGCACATTACAAATCCCCTTTTCCCTTTATCAAGAATCTTAGCTAATCAGGGGATAACCCTTAGGTCTGAGGGATCTGAGTATGTTAATTTTTTAACAAAAAATTGTTTTTCACTGGACATGCCAGTAACATGAGGCACCACCATGGCTGGATTCTATCTATTGGCCTCTTGTATATTTTTTAATAAATTTATTTATTTATTTATTTTTGGCTGTGTTGGGTTTTCGTTGCTGCACACTGGCTTTCTCTAGTTGCAGTGAGCGGGGGCTACTCTTCGATGTGGTGCACAGGCTTCTCATTTCGGTGGCTTCTCTTGTTGTGGAGCGTGGGCTCTAGGTACAAGGGCTTCAGTAGTTGTGTCACTTGGGCTCAGTAGTTGTGCAGCACGGGCTTTGTTGCTCCGCGGCATGTGGGATCTTCCTGGACCAGGGCTCGAACCCGTGTCCCCTGCATTGGCAGGAGGATTCTTAACCGCTGTGCCACCAGGGAAGTCCCATATTGGCCTCTTTTGCCCATCATATAACAGCAACCTTGCATCCCCTGATTGTCACAACCATCACGCTCTTTTTGCACTCTTACCCACTGGCACAGGGAGTCTGAAATAGCCAGGGTCTCAGTTTCAATCTTAAGGGAACTATGATTGATTTCCCCTGGTGGAAGAATTCCTTGCTGATTGCTAAGACCTTCAAACTAGCAGAGCCCAGAGGTAAAGGGAACAGAAACAAAAAAATTTGCAAGTGGGTCATTGGGTGTATTCATGAGAGATGCCATCCTCTTGGATCTATAGCCATGTATCCTGGCTTCAGGAGAAGCAGCACCGTACATTGGCCTTGAGTTCAGAAGATATTCTATGTGCTATAGGACAGTCATACTGTCTTTACAGATGTGTCTTTCAGCAGGCGCTATAACTAAGTCAACAATTAGTCATTCCACTATTCTATAAGGCCAGCTGCTACTGAGGGACAGAAATTAACCCACTGCATTTCTTTTTCTGGTGTAAAGTGAGACCTTGGTCAGAAGTGATACTGTATAGGATACCATGATGATGAACAAGGCATTTGGAAAGCCCAAGGATGATAGCTGGGCAAAAAAAGTAAATCCAAGTTCCGAAGCATTGTCTATTCCAGTGAGGACAAATTGCTGATCCCCTCCATGAGTAAAGAAGTCCAATCTATATAATCTGCTTCCAGGCGGCTGAATCTGGTACCTTTAGAAAGAACTCATAGTAGGTTAGTAAATGCTAGTAAGGAGTCAGGTTAGCCTTGAGAGGGGAAGTCTGGATTGTTAAAAACATGGGTGGTCTCAGTCTCTGCATGCACGGTCACTGTGTCCATAAATCCATTGAATAAGCAGTGGGCCAGCTGGGGAGAGAAGTTGACTTACATCCATGGGGCATGTTAACCTGTCCTCCTGAATACTGAGACTCTTCAGTGTAGTTGGGTCTTTTGCTGAACCTGACTTGGTGGCTTAACGGATCAAAATAACATCCAGCTCAAGAGGACAGCTCAGACTGCATGGATCACGCATTCAATCTCTTCAATGGTGCAGTAGCGAGCCAAGGAAAATAGCTGTTTGACAAAGAAGGTGTGTGTTTGCTCCAAACACTAATGGCTGACAACTGTGATTCTCCTAACACGGCTTGTCACAAGCACCATACATCTCTCCAATCTGCCATTGGAGCACCAATTGGATCCACGGAGTCGTAGGTGGCAGGACAGATTGCACCACAGCCTGAGCCACATGGAAAGTCTCTTCTGCCTCTGGGCCTCTCCTCAAAATTAGCACCCATTGAGTCACCCAGTCTGAGAAGCACAGGCGAATGGGACAAATGTTGCTTCCATAAAGAGGGCCATCAAGCATTGTATCTCTCTTTCCTATAGGAAGTGGCATAAGGTGCAACAGTTCATCCTTCACTTTGGAGGAGACATCTCAACCTAGACCACTGGACCTTCCGAAAATCTTCCCTAAGGTCACAAGCTTCTGTAGGTTAGTGAGAGATATTACCCACACAACAATTTGCATGTTTCTTACTAACATTATCTAGAATAGCTACTATTCCTGCTCTTCAGATATTCAAAACATATCATTAGTGTAGTAGTCACTGTGTCCCAAAGATAATGGAGGTGATTAATATTTCTCAAAATCACATTGGCATAATCAAGTTGCCGTCAAAAGCAAGATAGGTAGTCATCCTTGCCAGATGAGATAAAGCAGCATTTGGAGATTTTTTGCTCACTGGGAATGAGAAAAAAGCACTTTCCTCCAGGGGCTGTGTGGTTTGCTGTATTGAAGTCACCACCTTATGAAGTTTATGATAACCCATTGTCACTATCCCGGACCTGTCCATCTTCTAGATCAGTCGGACAGTACAATTGGGATGTTGCGGGAATTTGTCACTTCTGTAGCATTCAAGTTCAGGTCTAAGCATTGGATATGGGTATAATGTTGTCTGTTGATGACTTAAGTCAGACCCAGAGAGTTTTGGTTTGCTTCTGTCATATGAATCATATAGGGCCATAGAAGGCTGCTCATCTATTTTGGTTCTAGGGGCCCATGATCAATTTGTTTCTGCCAAAGACATCTGATGCGCAGAACAGTTCTGAGTCCCAGGCTGACGCTGCGAATGGTCATGGTCACCATGTCTTCTACCAAGATGACCTTGCCTCTTCCGTTGGTTGTGCCACTGCTGGTCTCTGGCGCCTGGGATCCTGGCAAACATGACAGAGTCTGTTTAACTCCAGCAGCTCTCAACAGCATCCCTGATACATAAAATAGCCATGACAGTGCTTTTGAGAGGTGGTGGCCTTTCCCTCACCAAATGTATTTCTCAATGCCTTGATGAAGGGAGTATCTTCAGGTCCCTTTCAGGGGACAGAGTTAGGGGATTGGTGGGTGGGTCATACACAATATATTCACACCAACCTTCCCACTTCCTTGGATCCCTGCTCTTACATGATGCCAAAGAAATGCAGGCATCTCAACTTCTCTTGGTATGGATTACCAGGTTTCATAGCAAGAAGCAAACAGTTAGGGGGCTTCCCTGGTGGCGCAGTGGTTAAGAATCCGCCTGCCAATGCAGGGGACACAAGTTCGATCCCTGGTCCGGGAAGATCCCACAGTCCGCAGAGCAACTAAGCCTGTACGTAACAACTACTGATCCTGCGTTCTAGGGCCCACAAGCCACAACTACTGAGCCCATGAGCCACAACTACCGAAGCCTGTGTGCCTAGAGCCCGTGCTCCGCAACAAGAGAAGCCACCGCAATGAGAAGCCCGCGCGCCGCAACGAAGAGTAACCCCTGCTCACTGCAACTAGAGAAAGCCCACGTGCAGCAGCGAAGACCCAATGCAGCCAAAAATAAATATATAAATTAAAAAAAAAAAAAAAAGCAAACAGAACCACTCTTTCGGCTCCAGGAAGCACATTGAGCTGGAATCTCTTGGAAAGGAAACATTCTGTTCTTCCCACCCTGGTTTAGCACCCTCAGAATTAATTCCCATGTGTTTTACCGATAAAAAAAAGCAAAACTGTGCAATTACTATGATGTATCAATCTCCTCCAGCCAGGTCTGTCTTTACAACATGAGGGATATGTTGGTACCTAGCTCTGATTTTGGTCTGAAGACACTGAGAAAAGGGGAGGTCCAAAGGGCCTAGAATTCCGTTTACAAAATGACTTCCTCAGGCAAGATTATACTAGGTCCTCAAGGAAGTGAGAAAGAGCCTCTTTATACAGAGGAGGGGTTACTTCGGAAGCTGTGTGTTCTGAGTCCTCAGGCCACCCGTCCCCACTCAGAATCTCCCAGTTCGCCCTCTTTCCAGTCGGTCCCCTAACTATCTGTGAGATAAAAGAGGAGGTGGTGACTTTAACAGATACTGTTAATCAGGAACCCCGAGAATCTCCCTTTTGGTTTAGTTGTGGTTGCAAAAGATAAGATATGCTTTTAGCATAGTCAGTGAAAGTCCCTGGTTTTCAGACTGCCTTGAACTAGAATTTAAAACTCTGCCAATCACTTCCCTGCCTTAGCATCAACCACTCCACCCCACAGTTTTTGAATCCGTTGTGCCTTTCATGCTGTTCTCTGGCAGTAACCACTTGGTTTCTCAATGCCTTAACTTCAGTGGGACCTTCACTGTGCTGGGTGACCTTCATGACAGCCACTACAGGTGACAGTGTGCCGTGGACTGTCTTAATACTACTTGAATTTTCACTGTCCTTAGATCCAACCAGACCAGACAATCAATCTCAAATACTCCCCTATTCCCTGAGGGTATTTGGCTGCCACCTCTCTTGATTGTCAGTTTCTGTATTTCTCGGGATTCTTGATTGCAAGCAAAGGAAATAAATTTTGTTTAATTTCTTTTACCCCAGCCTCTGCCTTTGGCTTCACATTCTGTTTTCTCTGTGCCCAAATTTCCTCTTTTTATACAGACTCTGTCATATTGGATTAGGACCCCCCCAATGACCTCATCTTTTATTATTATTATTAAACTTTGGTAAATTTAAGCAGAAAAAGAATGTATTAAAAGGTACTTTATGGGCTTCCCTGGTGGCGCAGTGGTTGAGAGTCCGCCTGCCGATGCAGGGGACACGGGTTCGTGCCCCGGTCCGGGAAGATCCCACAGGCCGCGGAGCAGCTCGGCCTGTGGGCCATGGCCGCTGGGCCTGCGCGTCCGGAGCCTGTGCAACGGGAGAGGCCGCACCGGTGAGAGGCCCGCGTACCGCAGAAAAAAAAAAAAGGTACTTTATGTAGCTCACGAAATCCTCAGGAGTTTGGAGGCTAAGAAAGAATGACACCCAAAATAGTGCTGCAGAGCTGGTTCTGTAACAACACTGCTGCTGCCACCTCTGGCTTGGATGTGGTAGTTTTGTACCACAGACCTCCCCAATGCTGGACACTGGAAATTGCCTATATCAGTGAGGAGTGAAGACAGTTGCAAACAATAGAAATCCTGGCTAATAATAGGTTAAACATAAGTGCTTGTTTTTCTCATTTATCTAGGAATTAGTAGTTGCAAACATAGATTCAACTATCTAAAAAATCTGCCAGGGATCCTGGCTCTTTCGGTCTGCTTCACCACCCTTAGTGTACTGGCTTTAATCTTCAGAGCTGTTCCCTTGTGGTTGCAAGATGGCTGCTGCAGCCCTAGATATTGCATATACATTCAAGGCAGAAATTGAGAGAAGACAGAAAGGGTGATTCCTGTATCAGGAAGGCAAAAGTTTTCCAGAAATCTCAAGACAAACCTCCATCTGTATCTTTCCAGCCAGAAGTGTGCCCTATAATCATCTAGAGATACAAAAGAAGTTAGGAATGCGTGACCAGCCTGGATGGTAGGGGCAGGCTAGGAAAAGGTAAAGGGTGGTAAAGGGTGTTGGGTGAGTGAATCCCTCTCTGCAATAGAGTCTGTAGTTCATGCTGCTTTGAATCAAGAGCTTCCAATTCAAAGTCTGGGGCAGAGCCATCTAATTGGCTGAGACTAGACCATGTGCCCACATCCCAGCAGCAATAGCGGCTGAGAACGTGAGAATCTAGCATCTTCAGCTTCCATGGTAGGTGCTTTTACTTCCTAGAATAGGAAATTCCCCAATGTAGGAAGGGAGTTCAGATGCTGGGGAGACAAAATGGTGACAAATAGCTTCCCATACTGTTATAGATTTCCCCAGATGATTATATGCACATAGTTAAAAGTTTAGAGGTAAATTTTTGGAAAAGCGATATAACATTTGCAAGAAATTATCTTTTTTTAAGTTATCTGCCAGCTACCCTCAGAAATTCTTTCAAATATTTAAGGGATGAGAAGAAGGCAGGCCAAAGAAGGAATTTCTGTTTTGCCCCTTGGCTGGTCACTGAGATCCAGCTATCACTAGGCATCTCTCCCAGCTCTGAAATTCCTGTCCTGACTGAGCGCTCAGGTAGCCAGGAACCCCCAGCTGTGTGGCTGCCCCAAGCCTACTGACCCCAGCCTCCAGACCTTTACCACACCTCCACCCAGGCTCCACGCCAGGTTAAGCGTGTCTGTCTGTGTTCCACTCCAGAGAACTAGAATCTCCAAAGTGGTAAGTAGCTCATTTCGATAAACAAATCCTTGCTGGTATTTTCCTGGAAAAGAGCACTCCTGGGTACTGCTGATTCCAGCTAGAGAAATGTAGGATAGTTAGAAACAACAGAACCAACCACAGCCTGCTCAATCTAGGATGTTAAGAAAGGCCCCTAAAAGGGACACACAAACCAGGAGTCTCAGTCAACTAAGGAGGGCAAGCTCCCGGGACAACAGAAACTATGCTTATTTGCATGAATGGATGTACGTTGTGAGATGAAACTGTTCAGCTGTTACAGTAGCCACAGAATTATTGCTGTTTTACATTTTTTATATCCGACCCCTGAAAACTTTGTGTCATGTGGCTTTCAGCCTCCAGATTCCACTCCTAACAAGACTGGTTTTATTGGTTTGGTTTTGTTTTAGCTCTAAGTGATATGTCCTGCTTTGCCAAATGTAAAGTGACAGAAAAACATGACAATCGCTTCATTTCTGTGATCAACACATGTTTAGGGGTGTTTGATTCATTATCGAATGAGCAACTGATTCGCTGCCTATAGTTTTTGTTCTCAGCGATTCAGGGCAAAGGCAACATGGCTTGTGGTTTTTGTTTTTGTTTTTGTCTAAATTGCAATCTTAAACTTTGAAAGCTAAGGGTGTCAAAGGTTTCAGGAATGCTAAGAGATTCAAGGGGTGAGATAGTATAAGTGATAAGGGTTTTGCAAGCTGATTCTTTTTTTTTTTTTGCAGTACGCGGGCCTCTCACTGTTGTGGCCTCTCCCGCTGTGGAGCACAGGCTCCGGACGCGCAGGCTCAGCGGCCATGGCTCACGGGCCCAGCCGCTCCGTGGCATGTGGGATCTTCCCGGACCGGGGCACGAACCCGTGTCCCCTGCATCGGCAGGCGGACTCTCAACCACTGCGCCACCAGGGAAGCCCCGCTAAGATGATTCTTGTGGGAAAGTTCCTGTTTCAACAAATACATCTTACGTTTTGTGAAATATGATTTACATATCTATTTTCATTGATCTCATTTTTGTAATTCCTAAATGTAGACCATGAAGCATATCAGAGTTTTAAAACAACTTTGTTGGATTATAAAATTCACCCATTTCAAGTGTACAATTCAGTGATTTTTAGTAACTTCACCTCGTGGGGCAGCTATCACCATAAATCTGTGTTGGATTTCAACACAGATTTCATCCCCCCCCCACCCATAATAAACATATCAGATTTCAATTCGGTCAGGTATGGGATTATTTACAGCAAACTCTAAACCTACGACAATCCTTAATGCTGTCTAAGCAAACAGGCAGATGGTGCAGCCCTCCTAGGGTTGCTCAGATGTGCTCTTTTAATGATTCAATAACCTCATTAAAATTTTGGTATTAAGTGGATCTGGGGTAAAAAGAGAACTTAGTGTAAATTGAAGCCCGCAGTGGTCAAGAGCATGGAATATTACCTATTTACCCGAAAACAGAATGGAATGTTTCCTACCAACAAATCCCCCAAAGCACATTCACCTCATACTCTGCTCCAGGGAAAGTATTGTCAGTGGTTTGCTCAAGTTTCTGGGCAGGAAACTAGATCCAGTTCTTTCCAGGAGTTTGTTTGTTAGTTTGCTTAATTTTGGCCATGAAGCATGTGGGATTTTAGTTCCCCGGCCAGGGATCGAACCCCTGTCCCCTGCATTGCAAGAGTGGAGTCTTAACCACTGGACCGTCAGGGAAGTCCTTTCCAGGAATTCTTGAAAAGGCATTTAAGCTGCTGGCTATTGCTCCGTGTTCTTCTCATAGATTCACCTTTTCATCTCCAGAAATATTACCTCAAGTAGCTAGAGCCCAAGAGAACACGGATTCTAGCCGTGGAACTTCACTGTGTCTCAAGGTCTGAGAATGACCACATCTTATTTTCAGGGGTGTGTGCACCGCAGGGGAATGAGCCATTATAATGGCACCGTTGGTCTCCCTGGCACACACGTGGTCAGCCACTGAGAGTGGTCGGAACTTCTAGGTCCAGTGAACTATGAAGGTAGGCTGACTGATACCCCCCAGAGCAGGACCAAAAGGATGAAGGTGAGAAAGCAGTTCGAGGCCACACCACAGCCAATTTTGTGAGTCCTGAAGTTTTTTCTTCATTGCTAGAGACCCTCTTTAGGAAAAGGAAAACAGAACTACAAATACAGAACTAGGCACCAACATGAATCATTTTTTTAGAATAACACATCACACATTTAAAGAAGCTGGCCAGTCCTACAAACACCACAAAATCCAGAAGAGTCGTGCAATATTTTTACTTATTCGTTGTCTGAGGCATCTCTAAATTCCCTTTTCCCTACTAGAGAGAATAGACAGAGAAATCTTTTCTCCAGCATGACCGATCAAACACTTATTACTGAAGTTCAGGAGAGTTTCAGGCTCAGAACTCGTTATTGTTAGTCATGGGGATTTTTAGGATTGTTGTCAGCTTGGGAAAACCTCAATGAGCTTTTTTCACTTATGATCCATAGCTTTCAGGGCATCTCAAGTTTTCTTGTGGGGTGATTCATCTTAAGGAGTCTTTGAGTTGGTGACACTCCTTACCCAGTTTATTGTGAATTCCAGGTCGTGGTATATTAAGTTTTGAGGTGCCTCCGTATTTCAGGCCAGTCTGCTGAAAGGGAAAACAAAGGCCTCCCTAAGAAAAAATGCCTACCAGCTCCTGCAGCCTGGACTCGCCACACCCAGAGCCTCATTTGCAGTTGTCCTCTGTGAGGCAGTGCATAGAGATTGCTTTGTGTTTAGAAAGGGAAGAATGAGCTCCCTGCCCACGGTGCCAGGGAGCAGCCTCCTGCATCCTCTGTCTGGAGGCCAGGGAAAGGGGAGGAAGAGGAGGCAGGGAAAGCAGACCAGGTGGGAGGGCCAGGCTCTGGGGGTCCTGCTGGTCTGGACTGGTAGGATCTCAGAGATCCCTGGGAATGGACCTGTAGGTGAAAGTGGGGTCCTGGGTCTGGCTGCTCGCAGGTCAAAAGCAAATAAAGACGCAAGGTTGGTGGAAAGGAAAGTTTGCTTTATTTTGGATGCCGGCAACTGGCGGGGGGAGGGGCCGCTTGTCCGGAAGGCCGACTTCCCACCCCCCC
>NW_006779738.1:1555600-1567248 GCF_000442215.2 Lipotes vexillifer
CCCGCCAATTGAGGGGCAAGAGCTTGTATAGACAGAGGGAGGGGGCTCCATGCAGAACGGCACAGTCAGCTCTGATGCTCATCTTGAAATTGGTCCTGCGGCGGTCTGCTCAGCATCATCTTGGCTGTTTTAGGTATAGTTAATCTTCAGTTCCAGGGTCGGTTTGCTCCCATTTCCTTGAGGCCAGTTCTTGGAATTGTGGCAGCTTATGTCACGGCTACAGTCTGGTCATCATGTAGTTATCTTCTTCCACCTGGTGGGAGTTTCAATATCTACAAGGTAGCTCACAGGATACGGCTCAGAATATTATCTATAGCCCTTGAGGAGGGACCAAAAGTCCTTGACTTCGCTTACTGACTAAACTATTATTATTTTGTCCTGTCTGACTGCTTTTCTTTGCTTTTGCATTTTCTCACTTCTCTGATTAACCTTATTCTTTGGCTGAAGTTTTTCCACACACAAAAGGCAGATGGGGGACATCAGGGCGGGGGGAAGGACCATAATGTCCTGCTCCGTTTCAGCCAACCTTTCTAGAGTAGACAGAGAATTTAAACTTGGTCCCAGAGCATCCAGAAGCAGATCCATTACAAAGTGCTTGCTAATTGTGCTCTCGAAAGGTGAAAACAGCACCTGGGATAATAACTGCAACAGTAGTCATGTTTGATATCTTATCTTGGACTGAGAATAAGGAAACTAACGATATTAGTTTGTGAGGGCTGTCATAACAAGGTGCCACAGACAGGAGGCTTAAATGACGGAAATTTATTGCTCAGTTCTGGAGGCTGGAAAGTCCAAGGTCAGGGTGCCAGCATGGTGAGGTTCTGGAGAGGCTCTCCTTCTGGTTTTTACGTGGTCGTCTTCTCTGTGTCCTCACACGGTGGAGAGACAGTGAGCTCTCCACTGTCTCTTCTGATAAGGGCACTAATCCCATCAGGAGGGCCCCACCAGCCCAGGGCGCACAGTGAGCGGAGTAGGTGCCCAAGCTGGAGACGCGGGGCCCTTGAGCAGGAGGCAGGCCACTGGCACACCCGGTGCCAAGCTGCTGTGGCAAGAAATGGGTCACTCTGGGCTCTGCCTGGGATGGCCACGTGCTGTGCCTCATTGATTTAAACACAGCCTTGCTGATAACCATGGCTCTTTCCATCCAGACTAAGTGATCAACCACATAGGGCTGTTGTGAACACGAAATAAAATAATGCATAGGAGCACTTAGACCTGGATCTGGAAGAGCCCACCCATTGGGAGTGGTGAGAGATGCTGCTGCTGACCATTCAGTGATGGTGGTGGTAGACCAGGAGCCATCTTCACCTTGGCAGTGAGGGGGGTTCGCTGGCCCGTCCGCCTCCTCTTGTCTGGTTTCCCGTTGTAACAAAAGTGGCTCAGCAGCGGGTGGCCCTGAGATGAGCAGTCACTTAGGAGATGTGTCATCCCCCTGCTCCAAGACTGAGAGTCACGAGGTCAGGATGGAAGAAGGAAGTGTCTAGAGTTAGCTCAGGAAACAAGCGGGAACTAGCAGTGTGAACAGAAAAAGACAGGTTTGGTAGACAGCAGAGTAGAGGGCTCAGATATCACAGGTCGTGATGGCTGTGACAGGGGACAGCAAGCAGCTCTGGGATTATCCTGAGGAGGTCAGAACATGAGGAGGTGGGGTGGGGAGGGCTAGAGATGGAATTTCATAGGCTCGAGGAAAACCAAACCAACCAAACCACCACAAACACTTTTGTTTTGTTTTTTTACTCCCTAAATTTTATTTATTTATTTTTTTATCCAGCAGGTTCTTATTAGTTCTCTATTTTATACATATTAGTGTATATATGTCAATCCCAATCTCCCAATTCATCACACCACCACCACCGCCCCTCCCCCCTTGGTGTCCATGCGCACAAACACTTTTAAGATGTTCGAATGAAACACTTTCACGCCTAATATTTCATGCATTCCTAAGCATGCCCCTATTAATTTGTAACATGGTTCTCTCTGGCTAATGAGTCACCACCACCCCCTCCCCCCTTGGTGTCCATGCGCACAAACACTTTTAAGATGTTCGAATGAAACACTTTCACGCCTAATATTTCATGCATTCCTAAGCATGCCCCTATTAATTTGTAACATGGTTCTCTCTGGCTAATGAGTGATGAAAGGCTCAGAGGGGTTAGGGGCTTCCTTAAAGGCACACAGCACACAGAGGGCAAAGCCAGCCCGGAAAGCCCCAGGCCTAGCTCTGAGCCACCGCATAAGGCTGCCCAGAGAGCACACGGATGACCCACCCCCGCCAACCCAGGGTGAGACCATGGCCGATTCCACGGGCTGTGTGGCCACGGCAGTGACCTCTGGAGCTGGTGACTTTATGAACTGTAACGTCCCCTGTTCTTTAATGTGCAGCCAGGAGCTGGACTCTGGTCAGCCCAGCAAGGGCAGCGAGCCGAGGTCAGCGGGCAGCCAGCTCGGTTCCGCCTCAGTACGAGCTGCCCAGTGACTGCTCTGCAAAGGCATCGTAACCACGAGCTTCTTTACGGGCTTCGTCCGGGTCGGATTCCACCTGATTCTGCCATTGCACAGAGACCCGATGCTGGCCCGGGGTTGCTGTCTGTAAGCTTGACCGGACTCCAGCGAGTGAGAGACAAACCAGGGACAGAAGAGAGCACACAGACATCCCCACGGATGCTGATGCAACACGACACAGGCATAGGTCTCGAGGAACCCAAGACAGACACACTTGCACACCCACGTGACACTGGGAGCCCAGCAGAGGGAGGCTTAGCTTCTGGTGGAGAATCTGAGCTGTGTCACTGGAGCGGGAGGCTTGTTGGCTGTCGGCAGGCACTGCGCAGTGAGGGCGGCTGTTCTGGTGGGAAGCCTGTCAGGGGCCCCTGGAGCATCCCTGCACCACCAGGGCTGCAGGGAGAGGGAGGCTGGAGCCCGGCCAGCAGCCACTGGCCAGGCAGCATGTGGGATCTTAGTTCCCTGACAAGGGATCGAACCCATGCCTCTGTAGTGGAAGCGTGGAGTCAACCCCTGGACTGCCAGGGAAAGTCCCAAGGATCTTATTCTTTAGAGACTGTGTTTGCCAGCACCCTCTGAGCTGTAAACTTTGCACACATCTCCATTAACTTAAGCGCAAGGAGGTGAGCTCTGGGAGTCAAAGCTCAGGGCAGGCAGCAGTGGGGCTGGCCTCAGAGGGGCTGGGTTGAAGGCAGGACTCCAGACAGGCATCTGCTCTGTCTCTCCTCCTGCAGGGTCTCGGCTTCTCAGGCAAGGCCATGGCTGTCATGCAGCTCTGTACACAGCCCTTCAAGGAGCTGGCCAGGAGGGTGCTTCCACCCCCAGGCATGTCTCAGAGCTCCTGGAGCAGGTGCTGAGCGGCCTGCCCCGGGATGCGCACTCCCTCTGCCCCACTTGCGGGTGGAAACGCCTTCACAGGTGTCTGGTGCACCTTTGTGTCCTCATGATGGCAGAGGCCTGGCTCTAAAAACCAAACACAAGTCTTCTCTACTTTCATATGTTTGGGAAATGAAGGGCTAAACAAGCTGCCTTCATTTGCACGGGCTACCTCACAAAGTCCCACAGAGCTGGCGGCTTAAACAATAGAAATCCGTTGTCCCACAGTTATGGAGGCCAGAAGTCCCAGATCAAGGTATTGGCGGGGTTGGTTTCTTCTGAGGCCTCTCTCCCTGGCTCTTCGACGGCCGTCTTCTCCCTGTGTCTTCGCATGGTCCTCCCTCTGGGTGTCTGTGTCCTAACCTCCTCTTCTTATAGGGACACCAGCCAGACTGGATAATTTAATGACCTTCCTTTATCATAATTACCTGTCTAAAGACCATATCTCCAAATTAGTCACTTTCTGAGGTACGGGGGGTGGTTAGGGCCTCAACATCTGAATTTCAGGGGGACGAATTCAGCCAATGACGCAGAACTAACCAGTCATCTGAGGTGAGTTGTGGATAGGAGGTAAGAGTGATAATAATTTCTAGTGGTCCCTGGGTTTTGTCTTTGTGCCAGACTCTAAGATCTTTTCATGACATCACACATTTTGTCCTTGTAACAACCCACGAGTTGAGATGTCCCAATAAACTGCTTACCTCCATTTAAAAAAAAAAAAAGCTGAACAAAACCAAGGCCCAAGGCCCAGATGTCAGGGTTGGTATTGAATAGGAGCAGGAAAGATGCAGGCAGTGACCTGGAACAGTCCGGGTCAGCATGTGTGTCCATCCATCTTTTTTTTTTTTTTTAATTTATTTATTTATTATCTTTGGCTGTGTTGGGTCTTCATTTCTGCGCAAGAGCTTTCTTTAGTTGCGGCGAGCAGGGGCCATTCTTCATCGTGGTACGCGATCCTCTTACTGTCGCGGCCTCTCTTGTTGCGGAGCACAGGCTCCAGACACGCAGCCTCAGTAGTTGTGGCTCACGGGCCTAGTTACTCTGTGGCATGTGGGATCTTCCCAGACCAGGGCTCGAACCCGTGTCCCCTGCATTGGCAGGGAGATTCTCAACCACTGCGGCACCAGGGAAGCCCTGTCCATCCATCTTTAATGCATATCGTGAAGTCACGTTCCTTCTTGTCCAATTTTTTGTTACGATACCCATTAGTCAAATTCATCAACAGATACTGATTGCAGAATTCAATCCATATTGGGCCCAGAGCAAGGTAGTTGGGAAATTTGTAGGTGTAAGACTTGTTACTGTGGGGAAAATCTTTCCGTGTTTGCTCATATGTGGATAAAGAAGCTTTGGAATGCGACAAAAGAGACACATGGTAGTGTTAGCAGTGGGGGAACTAGGCGGGTGGGGACAGAGGAGTGAAGGCGGATTGTCACTTTATACCTTTTTGTATATTTTGATATTTTTTGAACCATGTATCTGTATGGCCTATTCACAAAAATGAAGGTTAAAAAAAAAAGACAGAGTGAAACATGAGCCCAGGGAATTCCTTGGTCGTCCAGTGCTTTCACTGCTGGGGGCCTGGGTTCAATTCCTGGTCAGGGAACTAAGATTCCCACAAGCCAGGCACAGTGTGACCAAAAAAAAAAAAAAAATCAGGCTTTAACTTTGACAACACAGGCTTTAACTTTTACAACACAGTAAGTCTAAAATTATCCCACTGTCTTCACTGAACAGCCTCTGAGAATAGGTAGGACTAGACCTTGTTATCCTTGTTTTGCAAGTAAAACAATGAGGCCAGGAGAGGGTGTGGACATGACCACTCAGCCAGAGGGTCACTAAGCCTAAACCAGGGCCCAGTTCTCTGATTCCTAATTTGGGACCCTCTTCACTACACACATGGTTGGTCCTTAGAAAATGAGGACAGTGGACATTACTATTATCAATCATTCAACAAATATGTTTTGAGTCTCTGGTGAATTAAATGCACATGGTCCCTGGCTTTTGTGGGCTTACATTCTAGTGGAAAACAAGTAGATTCTCAAATGAGCATATAATTACACATTATAGTAAGTTTTATAAAAGAAAGTAAAGAAGTGCCATAAGAAAACAACAGAGTATACCTATGTCCAATGCTATTGTGTTAAATATTCATAAATTACTAATAAGTACAAAATAAAACTGACTTTTTCTACCTGGAAAAAAAATTCTCCCAGTAAACATGTTTGGGCATATTAAGTGTCACTGTCTATTGACACACTAAAAGCCCCTTCCCTAAAACCAGATTGTCACTGACCGGGATGTCCCCCACACTGACCCCTGGACACAGATCCCAGCCCCTTTGAAGTCAATAGGGGGACCCCGTGAGCCAAAGGGAAAAAACAATCAGGACATACCACAGGGCAGGAAAAAACCTTTCTTCTACCCTTCATAGGTCCACAGATGATGCTGTGTAATACAAAGACAGATTAACAAGACAAAGCAAAACAAGTGTATTAGACTTATGGTTACCAGGGGGGAAAGGAGTTGTGGGGGAGGGATAAGTTGCAAGATTGGGATTGACATATACACACTACTGTATATAAAATAGATGAATAACAAGGACCTGCTGTATAGCACAGGGAACTCTACTCAATACTCTGCAATGACCTGTGTGGGAAAAGAATCTAAAAAAGAGTGGATATCTGTATAACTGATTCACTTTTCTGTACAGCAGAAACTAACACAACATTGTAAATCAACTATACTCCAATAAAAATTAATTAAAAATAGTAAATGTGCATAGAGTTAAAAAATCATGTTTATTAACATGTTTGTCTCATATATGCATATGGGAAAGGATAACTCAAAAAGAGGTGGCTTAGAACTCTGGTTTATATAACACCTTCAACAAAAAACAATAAATTTATAGAGAAATGGAGAGAGAGAGAGAGAGAATAACCAGGGCTGACACTTGAGTCTGGGTGGCCAGGGAGCAGAATGTCTTTGGTGGGTGCTCTGCTGGCCCATCACCTACCCCACGTGTAGTATTGTGCTCAGCTTGGCACTGGGTAATTTGGGAGGAAAAACGAAGTAGGAAACAAGCTCCTAGACCTCAAGAACCGCACCACCTGGCTGCAGAGGTGAAAGTAATCTGTGAAACAATCAGAGAGGTTTAGAGAGTGGGGGGGACTGGGGAAGGAAGAATGAGGGAATTAGCCAATCACACTGGATGTGATTTGTTCAGTGGATGGAGATGTGGGGAAGGCCTGAGGGGTGGGGAACTGAGGTGCGTGGATCTGGTTATGCAGAGAGGCAGGGCGAGGTCCTGGGGTCAGGAGCGACTTTGAATCCCGGATCCTCCATGCGCCAGCTGGGTGACGTCAGAAAGTTAGTTTTTCTCTCTGACCCTCAGTTTCCTAACCTGGAAACTAAATCTTATGGTTTTTACCCCTTATGTGGTTGTACCGTAAATGAAGTAAGATATATGCAGGACTTTGGAGAGTGAAACCCCCTTGACTCTGTCATCTAGGACCTGGAGGTGGACCCTCTCCGCGGGCAGCACTTGGTGAATTTCCATTGTCTGCTGCAGCCACCAGCTCAGCCTCCAGCTGAAGAATCAGCTTGGGAGCTATAGGCATCGGTCCAGATCTGTGTCCCCTGATTAACGGTCTCGAGTGAATGATAGGTGGGGTTTGCGGAAACCATGATCTGGGTTTGCAAAGGGAAATCAGTCTCTCTCTCTTTCTCCCCCTCCTTCCTCCCTCCCCTTCCCCCATCCTCCTTTCCTCCTGGGCAGTAGCTCAAGGCTACATCTCCTTCAGTACAGCCATCTTTCAGAGAACTCTGAGCAAGGTCTCTCTCACACAGATTAATCAAATATGTCATTTACTTCAACTCGTAACGCATGAAAATAGCGAAAACCAAGAGTGCAACTACAGTTCTTTCTTCCAGGGAAGCTCCTCAAATGACTTGGGCATTTATATAAGCAGCAGTCATCTGGCAGCAGGTCACGGTCACGGGTGAGTGCAGGGGAGGCTGTGATTACTAGCCCAGTGAGAGGATTCAGCCATCGCTTTGATACCTTGGAAAATATGGATCCACTGATCCTTAAAAGCCTGGAACAGCCTTTAAAAGCAATGTTTCCTCTTTCTGAGTTTTTGAGTTGAAAGAGATCTAAATACCCTTCGTTTTACACATGAATAAGGCTTCTGGGCCTTACAGAGTCACATGGCCAGTTAGTGGCGGACTAGAAAAAACACAGAACTAAGTATCCTGATGTAGACAAGATGTCTTTCAGCTCCACTGCTCTGCCTTTCTTGTGTGAGCTCATTATGAACTAGCAGGCTCTTGTGGGCTGAGATCCATCAGGAGGTGGGCAGAGCCCCTCGGCCTGCGGAGGACAGAGCGACATGCCCCCGCCCCCTCCCCGCCTGCCTCTCCTCTGGGACACTCAGCAGGTGGCAGGAGAGGAGCCCCTCCAGCAAGCCCAGAGGCAGCAAAACCAGCCAGGCTGTTCTAGCAATGACCTAGGGAGTAGGGATGAGTTCCTGAGCCAGGAGGAGGAGATGTCAAAAGACCCAAAAGGTGAGAGGAAACCCCAGGGAGAGGGTGTTATAGAAATAGCCAGAGGAGGAAATGTGCAGGACGGACTGAAAAACAGGATTGCCCAGTGATGCAGACCAGAAGCCAGACAGGATCAGGAGGCAGCCGGTGAGACTCGGCCACCAGGAAGGGCTGACAGCCTAAAGGGACCAGTTCTAGGGCAGTTGTGGGCAGAAGCTAGGTTGCAAGTGTGACGGAGAAAAAGGGAAGGGAGATGAGGGGAGAGGAAGCAGGCCTTGGTTTCCTTATCTGACCAGTAATAACATGTGTTATGAGACTGTGGATTCACCAGCTTTCAGAGGAGATGATGAAAACTTTCTGGAGATGGATGATGGTGATGGTTGCATAACAATGTGAATGTACTGAACGCCACTAAACCAAAAATGGTTAAAATGGTAAGGCTTATGTTATGTATATTTTACTACAATTTTTTTAAAGGTTAAAAAAACAGTTTACAGAAAACTATAGCATTCTGTGCAAATTTTGTTTATGTAAAATATCTCAGTAGTAAGTTGGACTATGGATTACATATGGAAATGATAATATTTAGGAAATATTGGGTTAAATAAACTATATTATTAAAATTATTGCCACATTTCTTTTTTACTTTTTAAAAATGAAGCAGCTCAAAAAAACTTTAAATTACATACGGGGTGAAACTTTGAGGCTTGAATTATATTTCTACTGGACTGCCTACTCTGGACTCTCAGAGAACATGGAAACTTATGTGAAGTCACTGTGTGTGTGTGTGTGTGTGTGTGTGTGTGTGTGTGTGTGTGTGTGTGTGTGTGTGTGTGTTATACGTCTCATGATTGGCACTGCTCTAAGGGGCTACAGATAAGGGGCCAATCAAACTGTACCCATAGGTGTCCTGAGCAGGATAATTGAGTGTAGGACATCAGTCACAGAAAGGACTTCATTTAGAAAAAGAGTTAAATTAATACTACTCAGCCATAAAAAGATAATGAAATTTTGCCATTTGCATCGACATGGATGAACTTGAAGGGTATTATGGTAACTGAAATAAATCAGAGAAAGACAAATACTGTATGACATCACTTACATGTGGATTCTAAAAAATACAACATACTAGTGAATGTAACAAAAAAGCAGCAGACTCACAGATACAGAGAGCAAACTAGTGGTGATCAGCGGGGAGCCGGGAGGGTAATATAGAGGCAGGGGAGTAGGAGGTACAAACTTTTAGGTACAAAATAGGCTGCAAGGATATATTATACAACACGGGAAATAGAGCCAATATTTTATAATAACTATAAATGGAGTATAACCTTTTCAAATTCTGAATCACTATATGGTACACCTGTAACTTATACGATACTGTACATCAAATATAATTCAATTAAAAAAAAAAGAGTCAAATTCACTCGATCTAACGTTTGGCTCTGCCCTGCTGGGCTTTCCCCTTGTACAGTCCAAAGCTCCACGTCTTGCGGGGGGCGGCTCTGATGCTCTGGTTTCTCTCACAATCTCTGGCCCCAGATCCATTCACTCACATGCAATCTAAGGAGTCAAGTGTCTGTCTGCTGAGGCTGGAGGGGCTTCAGATTTTCCAAGATGTTTCCCATAAGTAATAGTCATCAAGTGAGGTGGGAAAACATCCATTTGGCAGATGGAAACACTGAGGCCCAGAAGACAAAAGCCTTTGTGTTAGAGAATACTGTACACTCTGTCTGAAAGACTCTTACTTCAATCTACATCAAATTAAAAAAAAAATGTTCTGACTCCAGGAATGATGTCTTTGAGGAATTATGATTCACCCTTGGAAATTTCTGAGGAAATTAGTTGGTAGAGACCAAAAGGCAAATGTAAGAAGAATATAATTAAAGAGACCACTGATGGGGCTAAAATGCTTATTTACCGCAGGCATCTTTCAAAGAGAAAAGTCAAAGAAACCAAGCAGTCAGTTGAACATTAAAAAAAAGAAAAAAAAAGAAACAAGTCAAAGAAAAACTACCATGCTGAGTAAGTAGATACATCAAAAAATCAGAAAGATAATTAAAGATGAGAATCTAATTACAGAGCATATGGGTTTAGACTAAAAATCAAAAGCTTTGCAAACACATTTGGAAAGAGAGGAAGGAAAAAAATGTCCAATTTAGAGAAGGAAGTCCCACCAGCCCATCTCCCTGAACCTCAATTTCCTCATCTATAATGCTCTCCAAGGCCCCTTTCAAACCCACATTTAGGATTCTATAAGATAAATAGCTAGGGACTTCCCTGGTGGCCCAGTGGTTAAGAATCTGCCTGCCAGTGCAGGGGACACGGGTTCGATTCCTGGTCTGGGAAGATCCCACATGCCACGGAGCAACTAAGCCCGTGTGCCACAACTACTGAAGCCTGTGCACCTAGAGCCCATGCTCCACAACAAGAGAAGCCACCTCAATGAGAAGCCCACGCACTGCAACGAAGGGTAGCTCCCGCTCACCACAACTAGAGAAAGCCCATGCAGCAATGAAGACCCAATGCAGCCAAAATAAATAAATAAATAAATTTAAAAAAGATAAATAGCTAAATTAAAATGTTTTATTTTTAACTTAAAAATTACATAGGTAATTTTTTGTAGAAAAAGTAAAAATTACGTCTGAGCAAGAAAGGAAAGTCAAAATCATCAATCTTACCACCTAGAGAAAGCTACTGTGACTATTTTAATGTATACTCTCCCAGATTCATATATGTATAGATAATTTTGTATGAATGTTGTTATTACTCTTTTTTCAGTCACCAAAAGATTTTGAGGATATTTTTTTGTCATAGTTTTATTTCCATGCCATTGTCTGTGATGGCTGCCACGTATTATAGTTTAAACAAAGGCATCAGAGTATAATGTTAGTTGCAGGTGTGTTTTAGTGCAAATGTAGGTGTGTCCAGATTGGAAAAGATGAAGAAAGTTGAGGGGAAAAAATGTATGTTGCCTTCTAATTTACAAATGACTTTTTACATAAAAGCTTTATAATCTACAAAGGTTTGTTTGTTTGTTTGTTTGTTTGTTTGCGGTACGTGGGCCTCTCACTGCTGTGGCCTCTCCCGTTGTGGAGCACAGGCTCTGGACGCGCAGGCTCAGCGGCCATGGCTCACGGGCCCAGCAGCTCCACGGCATGTGGGATCTTCCCGGACCGGGGCACGAACCCATGTCCCCTGCATCGGCAGGCGGACCCCCAACCACTGCGCCACCAGGGAAGCCCTACAAAGGGTTTTTATATCTTCTCTATGACTGCCCAGCTAGTAGTGTCTATTATATGGGAACCATCAATAAATATGATCAAATAACTGAAAAAATAAATATGCATTATTTTATGTATTCCTCATAAAATGGGATGAGATAGGCACCATCATCATCATTTTACAGATTTTACAGGTTGCCTCTGTTAAGTTGGTAAACTCCATTATGATTATGTAGCATTCTGCACAAACCCAACTCATCTGAGCTTCATAACTGCTCTGTAACTAAGTAGGATTTTAGTCCCATTAGAGAAAGATGGAGACTGCGGCTCAAGTAGTCGGGGGCCAGGTAGTCAATAAGTGAAAGAGCTTGACCTTGACTCCAAACCCAAGACATTTTCCATTGCTTCCCACCTGTGAAATGTTCTACAGTTTGGAATACTGGAAGTTGCTAGTTACAACAGCCAAGGCTACAACCCTTGGGACTATTCCCCCCCCCCCCCCCA
>NW_006779738.1:1568163-1592747 GCF_000442215.2 Lipotes vexillifer
CGTGTTCTCCCCCCCCCCCCCCTAAACATCTTACTGAGGATTTTCTGCTGTGGACCTCTTCGCCAGATGGTCTGTGCTGATAAGGAAACTTCACTTTTTTGAGGGTGAACCCTGTCGACTGTGAAACAATGAAGCGCAGGAGGAAAGTGGAGAAAAGGCAGACTTTGGCGCCATCTTCTGGGAGCTGCTTTTCTTACATGCCATGAGTGAATTGAATAAAATTGACAAAATAGAAATTTTGTACTTTGTTCTCTGATACGCGGTCGATTTTGAAAATCTCTTGTAAGAAGAAACATGGAAAACATAAATCTAATAAAACGTTAGTTAAATACTAACTTCTCCACTACTAAAACATTGATCAAATCTGCAATCAGATCGAATTTTAACTCTACTGACTCTTCCACCCTGCCCTAAAATACTAATATCCAGTAGAATAGCAACGACTAGAGAAGGGAGAGTGGGAAAAGCAAAGGCTGTGCAAAGCCACTGACCTGGAGAAACTGAGACTTGATTCTAGGTGCAAAGCCAGCACAGCTCGCTCTCTCAGGGGAAAGAAACGTACTTCTAGCAACTTCTAAACCCAGGTAACCGCAGCAGAACGGAATCAAGGAAAGAGGCGCCAGCTGCATGCAGCAACGAGCCGCCCCCGGCAGCGACTTGGCTGGAGAGCTTCGCGCGCTGCTGTCCCGGGCCGGAGTTGGACCTGCCGGGTCCTTCCTTCGCGGCTGCTCTGGGCAAGTTACCTCTGCGGAGCCCGACCGGCCAACGCCTTGTGGGGGACCCGGGGGCTCACACGGTGTGGAGTGGAGACGGGGCCGCCTGCACAAAGCCTGGGTGACCTGCTCGTACTGCCCCCTCAACCGCAGGCAGCCTGAGCCGGCCCTCCGTGGAGCTGAACTGGGGGAGGGAGGGAGGGAAGGAGGGAGGAAACCATCCGAGGACCCGCTGAGAACACCTGAGCTGCGTGGGATCGATTCACAGTCACGTGAGCACCTACCAGCTGCTGCTGCTGCCGGAACCCGAAGCCGGGCTGGGTCCCGTGCTGTCCGTTTGTCCAGGGGTACAAATGACCCCAATAGAATCAGGCAGCGGTCATTATCGTAAGACAGCACGTGACAGGAGACCTCAGAGAAGAGGTTCCCTTTTGCGGGGCCAGCGGGGGGTGGACGGGGTGGGAGGGCGCCGGGGAGTGCTCAGGTGGCCAAACGGGGCCTGGAAATGGGAGTGTAGGTGTGAGGGGTGGTGTGAGATCAGAAGCAGTCATGCCCACTTTAACAAAGGCGGCCGTCCAATCCCTGTTCGCCCTTCAGGTTTCCCAGGGGATCCTCTCCAGGAACAAGTCACACAGGTACTGATGAGGCTGAAATCCATGAAGATTTTCTCCAAAACTGACGATGGCAAAGGACCGGCTCTCTCCACTTTTCCACACTATGGACTTAGTTTTAGCTTTGCTGGGACCAGGCTGTGCGAAGCCGGGGGGCTGTACAGTGTCATTGGCTTGGGCCAATGGGGAACCTTTGCCTTGATTCTGGAACCAAGGGGCCTGGTGGTGAATTACAGGCCTGGCAGCTATTTCTATGTTTCCTGGGGTCTCCAGTCCTCCCTGGAGATGGGATGGTGGTCACTGAATTTGGTCCATGGTGGAGTTTGTACATCTGGGCTGCAGGAACTCTCCAACTAGGGGACACCCTGCCAGTGACCTCTGCTGTCAACCTCACGCCCCTTATCTCCCCTCCTCCCTCTGAGATGACTGTTAACAACCTTGGCGGGAGTTTCCCACAAACAACTGTGAGAAATTCCTTTTGAGTGTTTAGAACATGAGAAGCAAGGAAATGATTTCACGTGTTTAAAAGTGAACTGCGGGTTCCATTTTGATGTTAAAGGCTTCACTGAGGTCAATAATAGGTTCTATCATTAGGAGGAAAGCAAAATCCTACCTTCTTTGGCCTGTAAAAGTTCTACCCATTGGCAGCATGATAACAATGATTTTATCTGGGCCTCAAGACAGGGGCCCTTAAACAGAGCATGTGGGGACCCATTGCTGCCAGTGCAGTGCTGTATGCTTTGGGGTTCTCTTGGAATCCTCTGTGGATGTTAGTTGGAGAACAGGAGGTCGATCTCTCAACAGAGATTTTATTCTCTCCTCACTTCTGTTTTCAATCCAAAAATTGGATCAGAAATAGAACTCAGGTTCGTTCATTCATTTGACATTTATTTAATACTTGCCCTGAGCACGCCTTATCTTAGGCATTGGAAATGCATGTGTGATTAGAACCTGGTCCCAGCCCTATGGGATAAGCTATATCCTAAAAGTGTATTTAACATGAACCCAGAGCTCCTCAATGCCCAGATCTCTCTCTCACTCATTTTCCATCACTTGCGCTTAGCACAGTGTCTGAGATTTAAGTGAAGGAGCTCAGGTAGGGTTTATTGAATGACTCATTGGCCAGTGATTAAGAATCTTCTTGCAACAGTGGCAGTGAATCCGCTTGAGAAGAGAAATGGCAACTCTACGGTAAGTAACACACAGATAAAGGAATGATCACTACAGCTTATTAAGAAATAAAATAAAATAACATGGGCACAGGGGAAAGAACATTTAGTCCTGCCTAGGAGAACTGGGATATTGAAAGGGGAAAACTCACTGTGTTTCTCTTCTACTTACCATTCCCCTCTCAATACTTCTGGCTACCAAATATGAGGGGGATTTTCTTACACCAAACAATTCTCCAACACCTGCAGGGTGTCCTACAATTCAACTCAATTCTGACACTATCTCCGGGAGATGGCATCAGATCCCACAGTTTAAGGGCTCAGTCCCATAAGACCATGCCCCTGCCTTCACTCCAGACACCAACCTCAAGTCCAGGTTGTTACCTGTGCTTCTGGCCGACTATAAGTTGAGGGTTCCCACGACCCCCTCTTTGGGTTCAGTAATTGGCTAGAATGGCTCACAGAACCCAGGAAAACAGTTTGCCTACTGGATTACTGGGGTTTGTTTTGTTTTGTTTTTTGCTTTTTTGTTTTCTGTTTTGTTTTGTTTTTAGATTACTGGTTTATAATTTAAAAATACAACTCAGGAACAGCCAGAAGGAAGAGATGCACAGGGCTAGGTATGGGGGAAGGGACGCAGAGCTTCCGTGCCCTCTCTGGGACACTTCCCGGCACCTCTGTGAGTCCACCAACCCAGAAACTCTCTGAACACCATCCTTTAGGATTTTTTATTGAGACTTCATTACGTAGGCATGATTGATAAATCATTGGTCAGTCAGTGATTGAGTCAACCTCCAGCCCCTCTCCTCTCCCTGGAGGTTTGGGGGCTGAAAGTTCCAACTCTCTGATCACTCACTGGTACCCTGGCAACCAGCCCTTATCCTGAGGGACTTTCCAAAAGTGACCTCCTTAACATAAATGCAGTTGTGGTTGAAAGGGGCTTTTGATGAATACAAAAGACACTTCTTTTAATTCTCTTATCATTTAAGAAATTCCAAGGTTTTAGGGGCTTTGTGCCAGGAACTGGATCTGGATGAAGACCAAACAGATATTTCTTATTATACATCACAGAATCACAGATGTCATCATAGCAAAGTAGCCAGCTGAGCTGAGTTTTAAGGGACAAGTAGAATCCACAGAAAGTAGAAAGAGGTCCCAGAGAGAAAATAGCAGGCAAAGTCCCTAAAAAGTGAAAGATCATGACCCATCATGGAGCAGATGGAAGTACAGGATATGTGTGGGCAAGCAGAGAGACGATGCTGAGAATCTCTCAGCAGAGGAATGTGTTTTCTTTTGGCCATGCTTTAGAGGTCAGGCTTTCTCTTATAGGTGGTGGCAAACCCTTGAAAGATTTTAGATCTCACTGTGCGAGCAACACGGAGGTGCAGGCTCAAAGGTGGAGCATTAATAGGGGGCGACATTGGTCCATGTGAGAAATGATGCAAGCACAAAAAAGGGCAGCCCAGGAGATGGAGAGAAGGGTGCAGAGGTGAGAAGTGTTTAGGATGAGTGATCAAGGTGCAGGGTGGTGATGAAGAGCTCAAGCTTTGGAATTAAACAGATTCCAGTGTCAGCCCAGCTGTCTATCAGCCCTATGACCTTGAGCAAGCAATCTGTGCCTCAATTTCCTCATCTATAAAGCACTGCTAATAAGAGTACCTACCTCATATAATTGGTGTATCAGATGAAAATGTTAGTATAATGTCTGGCACACAGAATGTGCCCATTAAATATTAGCTATAGTGATTACTACTGATTTGACATGGGGTGGAGGGAGATGAAAATTGAGAAGTTGAAGGAGACAGGCTTCTAGACAGAGCAAGGAGGGAAAAAGTGGTGTCCTGGACCCAGGTGAGGGATCCAGGTAGAAGAGCACACTCGGGGGAGAGAATTTGGAGTTCCAGTTTTGGAAATGTTGAATTGAAGATGTCCACGGGACAGCGATGGAAATGTCCATCGGGCATTCAGTAGAGAGATTTGAGCTGGAGTTGGAAATCTGGGGGATGCACAGCATAGAAGAGGAAGTTTAAGCCAGTACAGGACATGAAATCATTTAGGAAAAGGCCTTCAAGTAGGAAGAGGAGAGAACTCAGAGGACACCAGCGTGCAGAGGGGGTGGAAGAAAGGCCCCCAACAAGGATGCCGGGATAGCTGCAGATGGAAGAGAGAGGATTCCCAGAAGCAGCGCTGCCAGGGGAGAAGAGATCACCCAGAACCCACCCACTGGGCTCCTGCTTTCTGCTGGGCAGCTCACAAAGACAGGTAAGGCACACACTTACAAGAAGAAACTTACAAAAAGGCTCCAGGAGCCCCCCAAACCTCACTTCAATGGGCTGCAATTCTGTTTCAGTTGGTTCTTTTCTTTCTTCTCCCTTCCTTATGAATAAAAAACTTCACTTGCCATTTCTCTGCCCATCTCTGTCTTTGCTTATAGGATGGAGGTTGTGCAAGGCCCCACGTAGAGGACAGGTCTGCTTAACGCATTATATGGGCGGGGCAGGCAGACCAGATGTCCCGTGTTGCCTTCCAGCCAGTCAGTACTTTGAGAAGAGAGTTAAATACTCTAGCCAGGAAGGAAGGAAGTATTGGAGGTCTGTGAGAATGTAATGCAGCTGCTTTACCATCTTTGGCATTGCAAAAGACACACGCATTTCAAATTAACGTTAAAGCTTGTCTCGTTTTGTGACAATGCCATACGTGTCTAGGGCAGGCAAGAAGCTCTATGTATGTATACTTAATCAATATAACCACATGTTCGGAGTTTGACTGAGTGGGAACTAATGGATGGGAACTCTTAATAGTTGCTCGCAATGTCAGCAGGTTAATGTGGAGCTCTACCTCTCCTGACCCATTGACTGTCAAATTCTCCCCTCACCATGATGAAACGGCATCCCAGTGCAAACCTGCAAAAGATGTTCCTCAGAGCTCCCTCCATGGGTTAGAGAACTGTGTCCCAGAATCAAAGGCTGGGGTGCTTGCCCTAGGGTGGCTCGTGTCCCCCACTCTGCTGAGGGTGCACAGACTCTGAGTATCAACTGAACAGTTATTTTGGGTACTGTGCAAGGAAATCTTGGGATGCGAATCAAATCCAGTTTAGTTGACTTCTAGGTCCATAGTGACAAGGGATGAGGATGATGGGGAAAGAATAGCAAACCCATCCCTAATTCTTAAAATGGACCCAGACATTATTTTAAGTACTTTACATGTATTGATAATAGCTCCATCCTTGTGAAACAGGAGGGAAGGGCAGAGCAATCCATTTCTTACCTATCACTTTGTCTCTCACTGTATTCTTTCTGCCACGAGACATAAAGAACCTGAGGTTCATTAAGTCCCGAGACCAGGTGTGTGATCTCAATTAAAAGACAGTGGGTTTCACCTCCTAGAGAAATGGAAATAAAAACAAAAATAAACAAATGGGACCTAATGAAACTTCAAAGCTTTTGCACAGCAAAGGAAACCATAAACAAGACCAAAAGACAACCCTCAGAATGGGGGAAAATATTTGCAAATTAAGCAACCAACAAAGGATTAATTTCCAAAATTTACAAGCAGCTCATGCAGCTCAATAACAAAAAAACAAACAACCCAATCCAAAAATGGGCAGAAGGCCTAAATAGACATTTCTCCAAAGAAGATATACAGACTGCCAACAAACACATGAAAGAATGCTCAACATCATTAATCATTAGAGAAATGCAAATCAAAACTACAATGAGATATCATCTCACACCAGTCAGAATGGCCATCATCAAAAAATCTAGAAACAATAAATGCTGGAGAGGGTGTGGAGAAAAGGGAACACTCTTGCACTGCTGGTGGGAATGTGAATTGGTTCAGCCACTATGGAGAACAGTATGGAGGTTCCTTAAAAAACTACAAATAGAACTACCATACGACCCAGCAACCCCACTACTGGGCATATACCCTGAGAAAACCAAAATTCAAAGAGAGTCATGTACCAAAATGTTCATTGCAGCTCTATTTACAGTAGCCCGGAGATGGAAACAACCTAAGTGCCCATCATCGGATGAATGGATAAAGATGTGGCACATATATATAATGGAATATTACTCAGCCATAAAAAGAAACGAAATTGAGCTATTTGTAATGAGGTGGATAGACCTAGAGTCTGTCATACAGAGTGAAGTAAGTCAGAAAGAGAAAGACAAATACCGTATGCTGACATATATATGGAATCTAAAAAAAAAAAACTGGTTCTGAAGAACCTAGGGGCAGGAGAGGAATAAAGACACAGACGTAGAGAATGGACTTGAGGACACGGGGAGGGGGAAGGGTGAGCTGTGACAGGGCGAGACAGAGGCATGGACATATATACACTAACAAACGTAAGGTAGATAGCTAGTGGGAAGCAGCCGCATGGCACAGGGATATCGGGTCGGTGCTTTGTGACCGCCTGGAGGGGTGGGATAGGGAGGGTGGGAGGGAGGGAGACACAAGAGGGAAGAGATATGGGAACATATGTATATGTATAACTGATTCACTTTGTTATAAAGCAGAAACTAACACACCATTGTAAAGCAATTATACCCCAATAAAGATGTTTAAAAAGAAAAGAATTAATGGCAAAAAAAAAAAAAAAGACAATGGGTTCAAGTCCCAATCTGGGTTTTGGCTGGGTTCAAGTCCCAGGCTGTGGGTTCAAGTCCCAGCCTGAGTTGTGCGGTTTCACTTTCAACAACCATGAGGTAAGTGCTATTTTTAGCCAATTTAACAAATGAGGAAACAGAGAAGTTAAGTAACTTGCCCAAGGTGGCACAGCAAGCAAGTTGTGGAGCCAGGATTTGAACCTAGGCAGCCTGCCTCAGAGTCCATGCTCTCAGACACTATCATTGCTATATCTCTGCATCATCTCACATATCTCAGCATCACAAAACTTTTTTTCAAAATGGAGTGCTCTTTTTAAAAAAATTTTTGGCCACACCCCATGGCATGTGGGATCCTAGTTCCCCAACCAGGGATTGAACCCGCACCCCCTGCATTGGAAGCACTGAGTCTTAACTACTGGACTGCAAGGGAAGTCTCCGAAACTCTCTTTTATCCTGTCCCTATTCCCATTTTCACTTCTTTCTGATAATTAGCTCTCTCTAGCCCCTCCCCTTGGTAATTCACATATATTTTCCCTTCTGGTCAGCCTCTTGGCCTTTGGTTCCCTAGCTTCCTGGTTCCTTCTTTCTAAAGTTCCCCCTTCTGGCAAGTAACTTTTCACTCACTTCACCTGGACTGTGCCTTCCAACTCTGTCAGTGTGAGGGGGTTGTGTTCAAGACCATCCTCCAGAGGAAAGGCAGAGAGGCCATACTTCCTGGGTCTGCAGGGAGTCGGGGGGGGGATCAAGGACAGGTTAGGAAGCCATTGAAATTGACTGAGAATGACTAAAATGAAAAAGACCAATAATATCAAGGACTGGCGAGGATGTGGAGCAACCGGAACTCTCATCCATCACTGGTGGGAATGCACCATGATACACCCGCTTTGAAAAACAGTTTGGAAGTTTCTTCTTAAGTTCAATATACACCTATAAGCAGCACAGGAATCCTACTCCTGGGTATTGTCCCAAGAGAAAGTAAAGCATATGTTCACGTAAAACTGGGAAGAAACATGCATAGTAGCTTTATTTGTAATAGCTAAAAACTGGAAACAACCCAATTATCCATCAACTGGTGAATGAACAAATTTTTGTGTATCCATACAATAGAATGATACTCAGCAGTTAAAAAGGAAGAAACTACGGATATTTGTAACAGCGTGGATGAATCTAAAAAGCAGTAGGGGGCATCCCTGGTGACACAGTGGTTAAGAATCCACCTGCCAGCACAGGGGACACGGGTTCGAGCCCTGGTCCAGGATGATCCCACATTTCACTCAGCAACTAAGCCCATGTGCCACAGCTACTGAGCCTGCACTCTAGAGCCTGCACGCCAAGAGCCTGTGCTCCACAACAAGAGAAGCCACCGCAATGAGAAGCCTGCGCACCGCAATGAAGAGTGCCCCCCCCACCGCTGCTCGCCGCAACTAGAGAAAACCCGAGTGCAGCAACAAGGACCCAACGCAGCCAAAAATAAATAAATTAAAATAAATTAAAAAAATAAAAAGCAGTAGGCTAAGTGAAAGATGCCAGACACAAAAGATCACATACTATATAGTTCCATTTTTATGAAATTCTAGAAACAAAATTATAGCAACAGAAAGCAGACTGGTGGTTTCCAGGGCTGGGTGGAGGAAAGGGATTGACTGTAATGGAACACAACGGGGCTCTGGGGAGGGAGCCATCATGATTGTGATGGTGGTTACAATAGGATCCATTTGTTAAAACTTGCCAATTGCGGGGATTTCCATGGCGGCCCAGAGTTTAAGACTCCACTGTGCTTCCAGTGCCGGTGGGGACACAGGTTAAATTGCTGGTGGGGAGCTAAGAGACTGCATGCCTCGCGGCCAAAATAAAAAAGAACAACAAACTTGCCAACTGTGTACTTAAAGTTGGTGAATTGTATTATATGTAAGTAGTACCTAAGAGAAGAATGAATGAGGAAAGCTTCCAAAAAGACAGAAAAGAGAAGAGAACAAGGTCTTGCCAGGTAAGGGAACTGGGCAAAGTATATAACTGCTCTCTGCCTCTATTTTCATACTTAGAAAGTAAGGATAATAATACCCAATCTTCAATGATTGTCAAGTTTCTGCCTCCTGTCCTTCCTTTTTTCCTTTTTCCATACCACCAGACAGGACCAACTGTAAATCAAGATAATCATTTGATGGGTGGGGAGGGCCATTGTGGCTACATACCCTATCTCCAAGGTCTTTAGATGGAGATAGTTGTCTCTCCAAAGGGGAGATTTCCCCTCTGTAGATAGAATGACACAAAGACTCTCCTATATTGTTGGGGGGGCACAAAGAGATACAGTATTTCTAGAGTGGAATTTTACAGTATGGAAAAAATTTTAAATGCACTTGCTCTTTTCCTTAGCAGCCCACTTCTATAAACGTATGATACAGAAGTGCTAGCAAAAAAAATTGTGGGACTTCTCTGGTGGCGCAGTGGTTAAGAATCCGCCTGCCAATGCAGGGCACACGGGTTCGAGCCCTGGTCCGGGGAGATCCCACAAGCCGCGGAGCAACTAAGCTCTTGCACCACAACTACGGAGCCTGCGCTCTGGAGCCCGTGAGCCACAACTACTGAGCCCACATGCCACAACTACTGAGGCCTGCGCGCCTAGAGCCCGTGCTCTACAACAAGAAAAGCCACCACAATGAGAAACCTGCACACCTCAAGGAAGAGTAGCCCCTGCTCGCCACAACTAGAGAAAGCCCGCGTGCAGCAACGAAGACCCCACGTAGCAAAAAAATAAAAATAAATAAATAAATTTATTTTTTTTAAATTGCAAAAAATATCTATGTGGAAGGATGAACACTAGACCTTTGTAAGAGCAAAGATCGAAAATAACCTCAGTGCCCATCTCTAAGGCTTGACTCAGTGAATTACAGGACTTCCATTCCCTGGAATACATGTGAGCTGACAGACAGCATAAACTAGACATGTTTATACTGACATAGGGGGACCTACCCAATATATTGCCTAATGGAAAATCTGTGTGTAAAGCAGTATGTCTGGAATGATACCATTAGAGAAAAAATGTGTGGGACAGAGATTGCTAGCTGTTTGTCAGTATCCCTTCTTTATTTCATTTAGTAATAGAATTCTGGTCTCCCCCCACTCCTGTCTATTTTAAGTAGGCAGCTAAAGACTGCATTAGCTTGGGTGGGTATGAAGATGCCAGGAGGCAGTGTAGCCAATCCTACACTTAAGTGGGAGGCCAAGCCCTCCCTTTTAGCCAGGTTTAGCAGAGAGCCTAAATTCTGGCCAGTGGAATGTGAGCAGAAGTGATGTGTGCAACCAAATGGTCACATCCTTCTAGAGGAAGTTAGTGGTTCACTTCCTCTGTCCCCTTCATGCAGCTGGACCCCATAGATAAGGCTTTGATGCAGTCAAGGACCCCTGCTAGAGGATGAAACTTCATGGAACAGAGGCAACTACCTGCCCTGTCCCACTCCTCCAAACACTTCTAGAAAGAGAAAGAAACATCTGTCTTGTTTGAGCTACTGTAGTTTGGGACCTCTGTTACAGCAGCTAATCCTGTATTCTAAGTAATACGGTATGTGTTTGTAGTATCACCACTACTAATAATGATAATTAACACACACCTAGTGCTTATTAGGTGCTAAGCTCTGCTCCAGCCACTTTGCATGTGATAACTTGTTTAATCCTCACAGTAGCCCTATGAGGTGAGTACCATAATTCTCCCCATTCTACAGATGAGAAAACTGAAGCACGAGGAGGTCGAGGAACTTCCCGAGGTCTTCCAAGGAGAGTGACAGAGTTGCACCCAGGTAGTCTGACTCCAGAGACCATGTCCTAATAGAAATCCCCAATGACCTCTGGAGTATGGGATGCAGGGAGGAGAAAGGAGAAACTTTCCTTTCGACACTGTACATGGCTGAATGTTTGAAGTTTTTCTAACAGTCATGCACTGCTTTCATAATTTAGAAAAGGAAATTCTTTTAGGTCTAGACATTTAAGGGGAAAGTAAATACAATGGAGAGAGGTAACATTTGCTTAAAATAAAACTCAAAAAAGAAGACAATTCATTTCTGGGGCTAATGGTCCCCTCAGCCTCAGAGAGAGCAGGGATGCAGGTGGAAAACCCTGATGTTGTAACAGGACAGTAGTAAAGGGTGGATTGGATGCTAAGACAAGCAGAATGGGTCTGAATTGTCCCGTAGATGAGCCAAACAAGCCAGCTGGTGCGATGTTGTCCAAACAACCAGGTCAACACGCTTCTCATTTTTCATCATTTGTTTGGCCATAATCTATCTTCAGTGTAAACTTAGGAAGGAAAAAAACCCTCTCAGTCAAACACTCCTGCCTTGAGAGGGTCTCAGGAGCACTGTCTCTCTTTACGTTTGTAAATATTTAGCACTCGAGTTCCTGGAAGAAGAAAAGTACTTGACTTTCCTAAACCTCCCTGAGCTGCAGGACAACCCCGTGGGGTGTGTGTTCTGAACCATATTTGGGCTGAAATGAGTAGATTGCTGATGGTTTTAGTTTCAGATCTTCTAACTTGAACGAAAGCTATTAGGTCCACACAGTTACCAGACATAAATAAACCGTATAAACTATATGGATAGTAGGTCTGTGCACTCACCCAGAATAAATGGACTCAGGGGTTTCTGTCCATTTATTTATCTGCAGGGCTTCGTGGCGGAGAGGAAATTCTTGTGCATTACACAGAACCCCATGGGAGACCCAGGCTGACAGGTTTTAGTTAAAAGGGTATTTTGCACCTCAGTTAGACTACTTATAGAAAATAATATTTGAACAAGTTTTAGGTTGAAAAAAAAATCCACCCACAGTACAATGTGTACCAAAGATGATATATTAGTTACAGCTTCATAATGGCTGTTTTATTCATTTGCGCTTTTTTTTAAAAAAACAATATAATAATCAGCTATATTTTCTCCTCAGTAGTATCTGTGGAATAAGGTTATCTGGACCAACGAAGACTCCATGCTGAGAGTTATTTTATTTTTTATTTTTGTTTTTTAAAATTTTTATTGGAGCATAGTTGATTTACAATGTTGTGTTAGTTTCAGTTTTCAGCAGAAGTGAATCAGAGTACGGACATTTTAAATTATATTTGTTTTAAACCCATCTATACCTATCATTTTCCCCAGGACCTTCCTGGACACAGGGACCAATGACTCAGTCTCCCATGCAGTGTTTGATGTTTACACCCCCACGGAGGTGGTTTTGTTATCCAGCTGGCTCATGTCTGAATTGTTCTCATTAAGGAAACTTTGCTTTGAACAACACAGTTTCTGCTCATAATCAGTTCAGTTTGGTGAGTATTTCATGAGCACCTACTATGTGTTTCCTCCTGTGAGAGGACCCAGAGATGAACAAGGAATTCAGGGTCTGGTAAGGAAAAAAGGCTAACAGTGACAGAAGTCTGAAAGTGATACTATTCTAAGGCATGAGTGACAGAGTCTATCTTCTAAAAGAGGGGAGAAGGGGTGAAGCTCAGGAAATTGCGAGTGGTGTGGAGTGGCCAGAGCACGAAGAATGAGTTGGGGAGTGAGGGGGCCAGGGAGGGCCTCAGGGGCCCCATCACTGTTCCTGCACCTCCTGTATCGGCCGTGGCTCCCAAGCAGGGGCCTGGGGTCAGCTTTGTACTGTGACAAAGCTTTCATTAGTCCATGGTAAAACTGTTAAAAATTACATGTATTATAATTACAAACTATATATATAATCACATATATGTAGTCACATATACATTCCTATATTATTTATATAAAGTGGATGTTTCATAGTCAACCATATTCAATTAAAAAGACTCTTTTTGGGGACTTCCCTGGTGGCACGGTGGTTAAGAATCCGCCTGCCAATGCAGGGGACACAGGTTCGATCCCTGGCCCAGAAAGATCCCACACGCCGTGGAGCAACGAAGCCCGTGCTCCACAACTACTGAGCCTGCGCTCTAGAGCCCATGAGCCACAACTACTGAGCCTGCATGCCACAACTACTGAAGCCCGTGTGCCCAGAGCCGGTGCTCCTCAACAAGGGAAGCCACTGTGATGAGAAGCCCGTGCACCGCAATGAAGAGTGGCCCCACTCACTGCAACTAGAGAAAGCCCGCATGCAGCAACAAGACACAGTGCAGCCAAAAATAAATAAATTAATTAATTAAATAGATAACCAACAAGGACCTACTATATAGCACAGGGAACTCTACTCAGTATTCTGTAATAACCTAAATGGGAAAAGAATTTGAAAAAGAATAACATCTCACAAGTGTTACGGTACCTTCCCTCACAAGGTTGTATTCAATCCAATTATTTGATCCCTTTCCCCAAACACTAACCTATCTTTTTTTTTTTTATTGGAGTATAATTGCTTTACAATGTTGTGTTAGTTTCTGCTGTACAATGAAGTGAATCAGCTGTATGTATACATATATTTCCCTCCCTCTTGGACCTTGGACCTCCCTCCCCACCCTATCCCACCCATCTAGGTCATCACAGAGTACCGAGCTGAGCTTCCAAAAAAAAAAAAAGAAAAAGAATAAGAATGGATACATGTATATGTATAACTGAATCACTTTTCTGTACACCTGAAATTAACACAACATTGTTGATCAACTATGCTCCAACATAAAATAAAATTTAAAAAAAAAAGAGTAATGAAGTCTCAGCTCCCAAGGTCCATTTCTGTTTGTATTTCATCATACAAAGCACACTCTTCAGCCTGAATTCAGTCAATCCAAGTCCCAGCTGACCTGGATTCTCCAGGGGATGCCCTAAAACAGAGACAGCCACCTGCGTTCCCTTCCTCTTGGTACTTAGGCTGGGGGTGGGGTGGGGGGGGGGTCTTTCCTTTCCCAGGAAGTGGTTCATTACAGATCCTGAAAAACAACCACCCAGAACGTCCCACCCCCTCCCATTCGGTCCTTTCATCTCTAATAGGAAATCCTTTATTTCTTCCCTTCGTTTCCAATCTGAGAGGTTACCTGAATGTTCTAGTGAGTTTTCAACTCCCCCTTAAACTGGATGCCCTGCTGATCAGCGTATATCCCTACCTCTGGCTCTTCCCCACTGGCCAGGAGAAGTGGCAGGCCTGGGTCAAGCCATGGCACAGACTGCAGAGGGTCAGGCAAATGACCCTGGGGAGGGGCTCATAGCAGATGCTTTCTGGTTTAATTGAGAAGGTAGACTGGAATCAGGCTCAGGAAATGAGACAGAGTCCAGAGACCGGGTAGTGGCCCTTTCGGCAGCTTCTCCTCTCCTCATTCCGCAAACATCACACAAGCACCCCCCAAGTGCATGCACACACACAGCACGTGAGTCTACACACTGCCCTCACCTACCACTCCCCTCTCTCACCCTGGCTCCAGCAAGGTCGACTGCCTCACATACCAGGCTGGTTCCTGCTGCAGGACCTTTGCACTGACTGTTCCCTCTGCCTGGAACACTCAGAGCTCCTTCCTTGGCTTCCTTGTAGTGTTTACTCAATTGCCACCTTTTCAGTGAGGCTTTCCCTGACCACCTTATTTAAAATTCACACTTCCCTTCCACCACCACACTCCCCAAACCCCAGCTCATCTCTATTTTCTCCATAGCACTTGGCCCTTTTTACATATTTATCTTTTCTCCCTCCCTCAACTAGGATATAAGTTCCACGACAGACGGAACGTTCGTCGCTTTCATTCAATGCTGTATCGCCAATGCCTAAATCTAGGGGTCAACAAACAGTAGCCACTAGGTCAAATCCCACCTACCCTCGTTTTAGTATAACCAGCAAGTTCAGAAATGTTTTATATTTTAAATGTTTAAAAAAAACACCCCAAAACAAAACAACAACAAAAACCCACTATTAGCTTTTCAGAGAGACAGTTGCTTCAAGATTTGAGGACATTATCTCTTGACCCACAAAGCCTAAAGTATCAATATTTACTATATGGCCCTTTACAGAAAATGTTCACCTACCCCAGCCTAAAACAATGCCCAGCACATAGTAGATGCTGAAAGAAGGAATGAATGAATGAATGAATAAGTGACCACCGTTTTACTTTTAATTAAAGAACTGAATAGAGAACAGACTTGTGGTTGCCACAAGTTGGGGAGGGGGAGGGATGGAGCGGGAGTTTGGGGTTAGCAGATGCAAACTATTCCATATAGAATGGATAAACAACAAGGTCCTACTGTATAGCACAGGGAACTATATTCAATATCCTGTCATAAACTATAATGGAAAAGAATATGTATATGTATAACAGAATCACTTTGCTGTGTAGCAGAAATTAACACAACAATGTAAATCAACTATACTTCAATTAAAAGATTAAAAAGTAGGGCTTTCCTGGTGGCACAGTGGTTAAGAATCTGCCTGCCAATGCAGGGGACACGGGTTCAAGCCCTGGTCCGGGAAGATCCCACATGCCACGGAGCAACTAAGCCTGCGCGCCTAGAGCCCATGCTCTGCAACAAGAGAAGCCACCGCAATGAGAAGCCCGTGCACCGCAACGAAGAGTAGCCCCCCGCTCGCTGTAACTAGAGAAAGCCTGAGCACAGCAACAAAGACCCAACACAGCCAAAAATAAATAAAAATAAAATAAAATAAAATTTAAAAAGTAAAAAAATAAAGAACTCAAATAGGAACTACGTGGCTGTATTTAGGAGGAATCTGATTTTCGGAATCACGTGGATCAAAGGGGAGAACGTGGGTGTCTCTCTTGTTTGTTAGAGGATGTCAGAGGAAAAAGAAGGTATATATAGGACAAAGTAAAAGGAAGAACAAAAAGGGAATAGTAGAAAGGGAAAGAAGTGGAAGGAGAGGGAGAATAAGGGAAGAAAATGAGGAGAGTGTGAGACCAGGGCCTCACAGAAGGGTGGTACGTGCCTCGCTGCTCCTCACAGAGTCTGGATGCACAACCAGAGCGAAGAAAAGTGTCTGTTCCATTTGGTCCAAAGACATTCATGGACCAACTAATGGATGCAAGGCCTTACGCCAAGCTCTCTAATGAGAATTCAGAAACAAATCATATAAATGCCAGCTGACCAGGGTCTGACGGTCTTGTGCAGTGGGTCTCAAACTATCAGCATCAGAATCCCCTGGAGGGCTTGTTAAAACACAGATATGGGGTGCTCACCTGGTGGCGCAGTGGTTGGGCGTCCGCCTGCCGATGCAGGGGACACGGGTTCGTGCCCCTGTCCGAAAGGATCCCACATGCCGCAGAGCGGCTGGGCCCGTGAGCCGTGGCCGCTGAGCCTGCGCGTCCGGAGCCTGTGCTCCGCAACGGTAGAGGCCACCACCACCACACTCCCCAAACCCCAGCTCATCTCTATTTTCTCCATAGCACTTGGCCCTTTTTACATATTTATCTTTTCTCCCTCCCTCAACTAGGATATAAGTTCCACGACAGACGGAACGTTCGTCGCTTTCATTCAATGCTGTATCGCCAATGCCTAAATCTAGGGGTCAACAAACAGTAGCCACTAGGTCAAATCCCACCTACCCTCGTTTTAGTATAACCAGCAAGTTCAGAAATGTTTTATATTTTAAATGTTTAAAAAAAACACCCCAAAACAAAACAACAACAAAAACCCACTATTAGCTTTTCAGAGAGACAGTTGCTTCAAGATTTGAGGACATTATCTCTTGACCCACAAAGCCTAAAGTATCAATATTTACTATATGGCCCTTTACAGAAAATGTTCACCTACCCCAGCCTAAAACAATGCCCAGCACATAGTAGATGCTGAAAGAAGGAATGAATGAATGAATGAATAAGTGACCACCGTTTTACTTTTAATTAAAGAACTGAATAGAGAACAGACTTGTGGTTGCCACAAGTTGGGGAGGGGGAGGGATGGAGCGGGAGTTTGGGGTTAGCAGATGCAAACTATTCCATATAGAATGGATAAACAACAAGGTCCTACTGTATAGCACAGGGAACTATATTCAATATCCTGTCATAAACTATAATGGAAAAGAATATGTATATGTATAACAGAATCACTTTGCTGTGTAGCAGAAATTAACACAACAATGTAAATCAACTATACTTCAATTAAAAGATTAAAAAGTAGGGCTTTCCTGGTGGCACAGTGGTTAAGAATCTGCCTGCCAATGCAGGGGACACGGGTTCAAGCCCTGGTCCGGGAAGATCCCACATGCCACGGAGCAACTAAGCCTGCGCGCCTAGAGCCCATGCTCTGCAACAAGAGAAGCCACCGCAATGAGAAGCCCGTGCACCGCAACGAAGAGTAGCCCCCCGCTCGCTGTAACTAGAGAAAGCCTGAGCACAGCAACAAAGACCCAACACAGCCAAAAATAAATAAAAATAAAATAAAATAAAATTTAAAAAGTAAAAAAATAAAGAACTCAAATAGGAACTACGTGGCTGTATTTAGGAGGAATCTGATTTTCGGAATCACGTGGATCAAAGGGGAGAACGTGGGTGTCTCTCTTGTTTGTTAGAGGATGTCAGAGGAAAAAGAAGGTATATATAGGACAAAGTAAAAGGAAGAACAAAAAGGGAATAGTAGAAAGGGAAAGAAGTGGAAGGAGAGGGAGAATAAGGGAAGAAAATGAGGAGAGTGTGAGACCAGGGCCTCACAGAAGGGTGGTACGTGCCTCGCTGCTCCTCACAGAGTCTGGATGCACAACCAGAGCGAAGAAAAGTGTCTGTTCCATTTGGTCCAAAGACATTCATGGACCAACTAATGGATGCAAGGCCTTACGCCAAGCTCTCTAATGAGAATTCAGAAACAAATCATATAAATGCCAGCTGACCAGGGTCTGACGGTCTTGTGCAGTGGGTCTCAAACTATCAGCATCAGAATCCCCTGGAGGGCTTGTTAAAACACAGATATGGGGTGCTCACCTGGTGGCGCAGTGGTTGAGCGTCCGCCTGCCGATGCAGGGGACACGGGTTCGTGCCCCTGTCCGAAAGGATCCCACATGCCGCAGAGCGGCTGGGCCCGTGAGCCGTGGCCGCTGAGCCTGCGCGTCCGGAGCCTGTGCTCCGCAACGGTAGAGGCCACGACAGTGAGAGGCCCGCGTACCGCAAAAAAAAAAAAAAAATCCACAGATATGGGGCCCACCCCCCGGGTTTCTGACTCAGTAGGTCTTGGTGGGACCCTGAGAATGTGCACTTCAACAAGTTCCCAAATGCTACTGCTGGTCCCACATTTTGAGAACCACTAGGCTTGTATCTCCTCACCAGGGAGGAATGATTCAAAACACCGGAGTGGTGTGGAGAAAACCTGCAACTTTCATTAAAGGCAACAAATCTATTTGCACATCAGATGGACGCCAATCCTTTGATAGAGGACCTGTTCAAATTGTCACCTGACATCTATTTTCCATTCCACTCCCATGACCAAAAATCATTCCTTGGCCCTTGCACACACCCTTCAGGCTGACCTGTGCTTATGAATTACTTTTTCTTTCACGCCTACCCTTGAGTTTCATATTTATCTGATTTAATCTGTAGTCAGACGTTGAAAAGTGGATCAGCTGGTATGTGTTGATCTCACACCCTCTTGTATCTTTCCATAAAGGATTTGAGGGGATGTACAATTAAAATGACAACAAATTTTAAAAATTGAGAACAGATTAATACAGATGGAAGCAGAAGATCAAGATGGGAGAAATGAGGGACTTCCCTGGTGGTCCAGTGGTTAAGAATCTGTGTTTCCACTGCAGGGGGCACGGGTTCAATCCCTGGTCAGGGAAATAAGATCCCACATGTCGCACAGTGCGGGCAAAAAAAAAAGAAATTTGTGGAAATGATAAAGGAGTTAATACAGACCATAGGGTCTGCACAGCTAGTAAAGGTGAACCTTACATTTTACTCTGAGAGTCCCATGAGCAGACAAACCAAAAGAGAAAATCAGTCAGTTAACTCCTCAGGGGAAAACTCATAGCAGTCCCTTAGGGAGGGTGAAGTTTCTCCTGGCACTTGGATTTGAAGACAATCTAAGACTCTGGATAACATTACAAGCAAGGTCCTCAACAATCTACAAGTGATAAATGAGAGTATTTCCTCTAGCTGTCTCTTCTAGGATCCCCCTTTGAGAGCCAGGAGCAACTTTACATGAGCCAAGGCACAAGACAGGGTGAGCAAGTCTATATGGGGCCAAATAACTGGATCAAGGTGTGCATCTTTCTGATGTTCCAGAATGTTCCAGGGTCATCAGAAGGATGAGTAGACTACATGTTTCAAACAACCAGCCTTAAAACTTTGACTTTCAACCAGGCTTTGCTGACTGTTAAACAGCAAACTAGTCTTCAGGAGAGACCATAAGCAGGCATTGAGTGCTACAGATCAAGGGCTGAGCCACATTCTTTAAGGATCACCCTATGGATTGAGGGTCAGCATCTGGAATTTTTATTCCTTTTTTTTTTTTTGGCCATGCTGCACAGCATGCGGGATCTTAGTTCCCTGACTAAGGGTCGAACCCCCTGCAGTGGAAGCTCAGAGTCTTAACCACTGGACCACCAGGGAAGCCCCTGCATCTGGAATTTTTAGGAATTTTTGCCTACAAGTCACTGAAACCTCTCAATATGGCTTAAGCCCAAAGGTAATTTACATTATCTCACAAGACCAGAAATCCAGGGGCAGGGCTGGTTGATTCAGTGGCCCAACAATGTGGTTAGCTATGAGGGTCTAAGACCTCCAGTGAAGTGCCTTCCACTCACTTCATTGTCTCCAACAAATTAGTGAAAACTAACCAGTGGTAACATTTCCAAATTACTTACCTATATTGTAGGACTGTTCAGCATAAAAATTACCTAATGTAGAATTATTCACTCTATCTAGACTAAACATTTCTATTAATATACATATTCTGCACACAATATCCATTTTGTGTATAGGTTAAAAGGTTCATCCTACCCAGCGCTGGTCTGTGGGTTGTTACCAGTCCCCAATGAGACAAGTACAGAACCTGAGAGCAACTGTGATTGGAAATTTTATAGCAATTTGACAGAGTAATTTTTCTTTTTGCGGTACGCGGGCCTCTCACTGTTGTGGCCTCTCCCGTTGCGGAACACAGGCTCCGGATGCGCAGGCTCAGCGGCCATGGCTCACGGGCCCAGCCGCTCTGCGGCATGTGGGATCTTCCTGGACCGGGGCATGAACCCGTGTCCCCTGCATCGGCAGGCAGACTCTCAACCACTGCGCCACCAGGGAAGCCCTGACAGAGTAATTTTATGTCCATCCAATCTAATCATTACAAATGTAAGATTTATGTCTTTTTAGAATTTTCATTTTAATTGCAGACCCAGAAGCACTCCTCCGGGTAGGCTCCTGCACTAGATCATCAGTCACAGTATAGGTATGGATTCCTCTCTCCTCAGGGGCTCCCAGCCCTCACTCTGGACCAGATCCTGTAAAGAGCTCCTGTCACAGCCAAGTCCGGATTCAACGTGCAAGCATTGGAAAAGTGGAGAATCAGAATGGACCCTGCAGGGGAAGCTTGCACCATCTGCTGTGAGAGGTTGGGGTTCTTCTACCCTGTAGACAGGGCCTCTCTTTCTGTGATTGGTCCCCTAACGGTGTTGCACTTGGCCCTTCCTTTCTCACATAATAGAAGTCCGGAGGCCAGCAGTTCAGGCAGTGGGGCAGCTGCATGCATCCTCGGGGACGCTTGCAGCTCACTGCAGCCCCCTCCCTGGGTGGCCTTGTGATTCAAGTTGACTGCTGAGCTCCAGCCCACACATCTGCATCCCAGGCAGCAGATGAAGGAAGGAAGAACTCCCCAGAAGCCTCTCACAAGGTATATATGGAAGATACTTTTAACAAAACCATTCATATCACAGAACCTGCTGGTTTTCAAGTTCATTGGCATGCACAGTTTCTAGGCCAGGTCTTTTCCCACTGGGCCACTCAGCCATTAGTAGGACATGGGTCAAACTGCTGTATGTTTCTTCCTAGCATTAGAATGAAGAGAGGGTTAAACAACCAGGTCCTACTGTATAGCACAGGGAACTATATTCAATATCCTGTGATAAACCATAATGGAAAAGAATATGAAAAAGAATGTGTGTGTGTGTGTGTGTGTGTATATATATATATATACATATAGTAAATCAACTATATTTCAATAAAATAAATTTTAAAAAAAAGAAGGAAGAGAGGGTTGAAATGTCCCTTCTTGATCTGTTTCCATTGTTTGGGTTTAAATTTTCTTTTTTCTTATAACTTTGTGCATAAGGAATGGATTGTTTGTAATGAGAATTAAATAGAGTGATGGGAATTTTCCCGAATGGAGCCTGGAGAGACAGCGCAGTTCCGACAGTCAGCAGATCATCAGCTTTGATCAATGATTCTCCATCTCTCCAGCCCCTTCCCCCCACACCTTGCTGTCCCACGGCAACCTGGCAACCTCTTCGGACAAAGACAAAAAGTTCACTATTGATCTGAGTTGTTCTTTTACAGCTCTGTAAAGGGAAGAGCCCTGCCTTTGAAAACCTAGCATTGCCTTTTGCTAATTGACTGTCCTTGAGCAACGTATTTACTCTGACTCTCAGTTTCCTCATCTGTAAAATGAGAGTTAAAATACCCCTGCAGATTACATGAGATTGTAGATATACTTTGTAAATTAAAGAGTTCTCAGCCAAGAGGAGATGTTGCTACAATCATTGATCTAATAGGGTGCAGGAAAGGGAGAGATGGATTCTCTTGGGGAGGGGTCTGGGAAGGATTTTTGCAGGAGGTAGATTTGAGCTGATTCTGTAGAAAGGTTAAAAGGCACACGTCCTCTTTCTCCAGTGTTGGTGGTGATTTTGTCCACATTCTACCTCTCAATTCGCCTTACCCCTCACTCCCAACAGCGGCAATACATTATCAAGGGCCATAAAAATGTTCTCATCCTTTGACCCAGTAATCCTATTTGGGGTAGAAGATTTGAAGAAATAATCCCCAGAGAGAAAGAGCAATATTCACTGCAGATGTTTTTTAACTGCAGCCAAAAAAAAAAAAAAAAAAGGAAACAGCCTAAATGCTAACAGATGGGAGATGGTCAGATTAATTAAGCTCAAATAAATGCAATGTTTGTAAAGTAATAATTATGAAAGCTATGTCACAACATGGAAAATCATGACATTATCATGTTAACTGGAAAAAAGTGAATCTAAGTGTATGGGACTTCCCTGGCAGTCCAGTGGTTAAGACTCCACGCTTCCACTGCAGGGGGTGTGGCTTCATTTGTGGTGGGGGAACTAAGACCCCACATGCTGCGGGTTAAAGTGATGTATGTATACTCTAGTGGCAGCCCTGTGTAGAATATTGGCATATTTGAACAGATTCGAATCCAAAAAAAATACTTGTATTTGAGTAAGTCTTATGTTGCCTTAAAAATGTTTACACAAACACTTGAATATCATTACATGGGTGGAAAGAGTATTGTGTTTGGAGTTAGAAGAAGGCACATTAGCCTCAGCTATAACATTTATTAGTCGTTGAGACCTTGGGAAACCATTTAAATACTCTGAGTCCCAGTTTCCTCACGAGTAAAGTGGAACAGACACAAGGCTGCTGTAATGATTAGATGACATCACATATATGATACCTACTTTGTAAATGGCACAGATGTAACTATCCTTTTTGCCCACCAGGAGGTGAGTGAGTCAGTCCCCAAACCTCATCCATTTTCTTCGGCCTGGGGAACTACCATAGACTCAGTGCAAGTCTCACACCTGTGAAAGGAGAGGGAGGAAACAGGAGGATGGGTGGGAAGACACTCAGGCTGCAGTGTGACTCTTGGCCAAGTAACCTAAAGGAGGTGACTGCATCCCGCAGGAGTGGGGCTGTGTAGTACCCCGTCAGACTCAGTAAAGCGGGGGCACAGCGTGATGTGTCGGTGGGTGCGGAGGGCCAGCTCTACCTACCTTTAGCCACTTGCTATTCTTTGACGAGAGGGGGCCCATTCTTGCTGAGGAACTTTCAATTTGTGGTCCCCTGCACCGCAGGGCAACCCTGTCCAGACATTCGCCTGGAATGCTCCTTCACCCTGCACACATGTGGCTCACTCCCTCACTTCCTCAGGCCTCGGCTTCAAAGATATTTCCTTGAAGAGGACTTCCCTGATCACCCTAAATAAAACTACCTCTGACACCCACCCATGTAAATTCTTATCCTAATTTTTTTCCTAATTTATTTTTATTCACAGCACTGTTACAACAGTGTCAGGTACATAGTAGATGCTCAGTAAATATTAATTGATGAATAAGTGATCAGTATAGTTCATTAAAGGTGTAACTATAAATGCTAGATAAAATTATTTGGCATCAATGAACCCATCAAAAAGTATGCCCTGGGCTTCCCTGGTGGCGCAGTGGTTGAGGGTCCGCCTGCCGATGCAGAGGACACGGGTTCGTGCCCCAGTCCGGGAGGATCCCACATGCCGCGGAGCGGCTGGGCCCGTGAGTCATGGCCACTGAGCCTGTGTGTCCAGAGCCTGTGCTCCGCAACGGGAGAGGCCAAAACAGTGAGAGGCCTGTGTACCGCAAAAAAAAAAAAAAAAATCTGTCCTCAGTACTTGAATGGATACACCTGGCTGACCCCAGCGGGCCTGTGAAACAAGCCAATTGTGCCATAAGCACTCGGGTTCTTCCAGACACTTATTTTTCAGTCCTCAATCGTACCCTCTCATACCTCTTTTAGCCCCTTGAAATTCTCTCTTATGTCAAAACATGCTTTTCAAAACTCACAAACGTATGTAGGTGGCCTCTGATTTTTTTTAACGTTTTTATTGGAGTATAATTGCTTTACAATGGTGTGGTAGTTTCTGCTTTATAACAAAGTGAATCAGTTATACATATACATATATCTCCATATCTCTTCCCTCTTGCATCTCCCTCCCTCCCACCCTCCCTATCTCACACTTCTAGCTGGTCACAAAGCACCGAGCTGATCTCCCTGTGCTATGTGACTGCTTCCCACTAGCTATCAATTTTACATTTGGTAGTGTATATATGTCCATATATACACTACCACTCTCTCACTTTGTCCCAGCTTACCCTTTCCCCTCCCGTGTCCTCAAGTCCATTCTCTAGTAGGTCTGCGTCTTTATTCCAATCTTGCCCCTAGGTTCTTCATGACCTTTTTTTTTTTTTTAGATTCCATATATATGTGTTAGCATACGGTATTTGTTTCTCTTTTCTGACATACTTCACTCTGTATGACAGACTCTAGGTCCATCCACCTCACCACAAATAACTCAATTTCGTTTCTTTTTATGGCAGAGTAATATTCCATTGTATATATGTGCCACATCTTCTTTATCCATTCATCTATCGATGGACACTTAGGTTGCTTCCATGTCCTGGCTATTGTAAATAGTGCTGCAATGAACACTGTGGTACATGACTCTTTTTATTTTTTTATTTTATTTTTTTATTTATTTTTTTTTTCCTTGCGTTATGCGGGCCTCTCACTGTTGTGGCCTCTCCCATTTGCGGAGCACAGGCTCCGGACGCGCAGGCTCAGTGGCCATGGCTCACGGGCCCAGC
>NW_006779738.1:1592836-1595545 GCF_000442215.2 Lipotes vexillifer
TGGCTGAGTAATATTCCATTGTATATGTGTGCCACATCTTCTTTATCCATTCATCCGACGACGGGCACTTAGGTTGTTTCCATCTCCGGGCTATTGTAAATAGAGCTGCAATGAACATTTTGGTACATGACTCTTTTTTAAATTATGGTTTTCTCAGGGTGTATGCCCAGTAGTGGGATTGCTGGACCGTGTGGTAGTTCTAATTTAGTTTTTTAAGGAACCTCCATACTGTTCTCCATAGTGGCTGTATCAATTTACATTCCCACCAACAGTGTAAGAGGGTTCCCTTTTATCCACACCCTCTCCAGCATTTATTGTTTGAAGATTTGTTGATGATGTTCATTCTGACTGGTGTGAGATGATATCGCATTGTAGTTTTGATTTGCCTTTCTCTAATGATTCATGATGTTGAGCATTCTTTCATGTGTTTGTTGGCAATCTGTATATCTTCTTTGGAGAACTGTCTATTTAGGTCTTCTGCCCATCTTTGGATTGGGTTGTTCGTTTTTATGATATTGAGCTGCATGAGCTGCTTGTAAATTTTGGAGATTAATCCTTTGTCAGTTGCTTCATTTGCAAATGTTTTCTCCCATTCTGAGGGTTGTCTTTTGGTCCTGTTTATGGTTTCCTTTGCTGTGCAGAAGGTTTCAAGTTTCATTAGGTCCCATTTGTTTATTTTTGTTTTTATTTCCATTCCTCTAGGAGGTGTCAGAAAGGATCAAAAACGATCATGCTGTGATTTATGCCATAGAGTGTTCTGCCTATGTTTTCCTCTAAGAGTTTGATAGTGTCTGGCCTTACATTTAGGTCTTTAATCCATTTTGAGTTTATTTTTGTGTATGGTGTTAGGGAGTGTTTTAATTTCATTGTTTTACATGTAGCTGTCCAGTTTTCCCAGCACCACTTGTTGAAGAGGCTGTCTTTTCTCCATTTGTATATTCTTACCTCCTTTATCAAAGATGAGGCGACCATATGTGTGTAGGTTTATCTCTGGGCTTTCTATCCTGTTCCATTGATCTATATTTCTGTTTTTGTGCCAGTACCATACTGTCTTGATTACTGTAGCTTTGTAGTATAGTCTGAAGTCAGGGAGCCTGATTCCTCCAGCTCCATTTTTTGTTCTCAAGATTGCTTTGGCTATTCGGGGTCTTTTGTGTTTCCATACAAATTGTGAAATTTTTTGTTCTAGTTCTGTGAAAAATGCCAGTGGTAGTTTGATAGGGATTGCATTGAATCTGTAGATTGCTTTGGGTAGTAGAGTCATTTTCACAATGTTGATTCTTCCAATCCAAGAACATGGTATATCTCTCCATCTATTTGTATCATCTTTAATTTCTTTCATCAGTGTCTTATAATTTTCTGCATACAGGTCTTTTGTCTCCTTAGGTAGGTTTATTCCTAGATATTTTATTCTTTTTGTTGCAATGGTAAATGGGAGTGTTTTCTTGATTTCACTTTCAGATTTTTCATCGTTAGTATATAGGAATGCCAGAGATTTCTGTGCATTAATTTTGTATCCTGCTACTTTACCAAATTCATTGATTAGCTCTAGTAGTTTTCTGGTAGCATCTTTAGGATTCTCTATGTATAGTATCATGTCATCTGCAAACAGTGACAGCTTTACTTCTTCTTTTCCGATTTGGATTCCTTTTATTTCCTTTTCTTCTCTGATTGCTGTGGCTAAAACTTCCAAAACTATGTTGAATAAGAGTGGTGAGAGTGGGCAACCTTGTCTTGTTCCTGACCTTAGTGGAAATGCTTTCAGTTTTTCGCCATTGAGGATGATGTTGGCTGTGGGCTTGTCATATACGGCCTTTATTATATTGAGGAAAGTTCCCTCTACACCTACTTTCTGCAGGGTTTTTATCATAAATGGGTGTTGAATTTTGTCAAAAGCTTTCTCTGCATCTATTGAGATGATCATATGGTTTTTCTCCTTCAATTTGTTAATATGGTTAATCACATTGATAGATTTGCGTATATTGAAGAATCCTTGCATTCCTGGAATAAACCCCACTTGATCATGATCTTCTCAAAGAACCAGCTTTTAGTTTTATTGATCTTTGCTATCGTTTCCTTCATTTCTTTTTCATTTATTTCTGATCTGATCTTTATGATTTCTTTCCTTCTGCTAACTTTGGGGTTTTTTTGTTCTTCTTTCTCTAATTGCTTTAGGTGCAAGGTTAGGTTGTTTACTTGTGATGTTTCTTGTTTCTTAAAGTAGGATTGTATTGCTATAAACTTCCCTCTTAGAACTGCTTTTGCTGCATCCCATAGGTTTTGGGTCATCCTGTTTTCATTGTCATTTGTTTCTAGGTATTTTTGATTTCCTCTTTGATTTCTTCAGTGATCTCTTGGTTTTTAAGTATTGTATTGCTTAGCCACCATGTGCTTGTATTTTTTACAGGTTTTTTCCTGTAATTGATATCTAGTCTCATAGCACTGTGGTCAGAAAGGATACTTGATACAATTTCAATTTCTTAAATTTACCAAGGCTTGACTTGTGACCCAAGATATGATCTATCCTGGAGAGTGTTCCATGAGCACTGGAGAAGAAAGTGTATTCTGTTGTTTTTGGATGGAATGTCCTATAAATATCAATTAAGTCCATCTTGTTTAATGTATCATTTAAAGCTTGTGTTTCCTTATTTATTTTCATTTTGGATGATCTGTCCATTGGTGAAAGTGAGGTGTTAAAGTCCCTTTCTA
>NW_006779738.1:1595612-1601853 GCF_000442215.2 Lipotes vexillifer
TGCATAAATATTTACAATTGTTATATCTTCTTCTTGGATTGATCCCTTCATCATTATGTAGTGTCCTTGTTTGTCTCTTGTAATAGTCTTTGTTTTAAAGTCTATTTTGTCTCATATGAGAATTGCTACTCCAGCTTTCTTTTGATTTCCATTTGCATGGAATATCTTTTTCCACCCCCTCACTTTCAGTCTGTATGTGTCCCTAGGTCTGAAGTGGGTCTCTTGTAGACAGCATATATATGGGTCTTGTTTTTGTATCCATTCAGCCAATCTGTGTCTTTTGGTGGGAGCATTTAGTCCATTTACATTTAAGGTAATTATCGATATGTATGTTCCTATTCCCATTTTCTAAATTGTTTTGGGTTCGTTATTATAGGACTTTTCCTTCTCTTGTGTTCTTGCCTAGAGAAGTTCCTTTAGCATTTGTTGTAAAGCTGGTTTGGTGGTGCTGAACTCTCTCAGCTTTTGCTTGTCTGTAAAGGTTTTAATTTCTCCATCAAATCTGAATGAGATCCTTGCTGGGTAGAGTAATCTTGGTTGTAGGTTTTTCTCCTTCATCACTTTAAATATGTCCTGCCACTCCCTTCTGGCTTGCAGAGTTTCTGCTGAAAGATCAGCTGTTAACCTTATGGGGATTCCCTTGTGTGTTATTTGTTGTTTTTCCCTTGCTGCTTTTAATATGTTTTCTTTGTCTTTAATTTTTGATAGTTTGATTAATATGTGTCTTGGCATGTTTCTCCGATTAATTATTTCCTTACCCATATTAAGGAAGTTTTCAACTATAATCTCTTCAAATGTTCTCAGTCCCTTTCTTTTTCTCTTATTCTTCTGGGAATCCTATAATTCTAATGTTGGCGCGTTTAATGTTGTCCCAGAGGTCTCTGAGACTGTCCTCAGTTCTTTCCATTCTTTTTTCTTTATTCTGCTCTGCAGTAGTTATTTCCAGTATTTTATCTTCCAGGTCACTTATCCATTCTTCTGCCTCAGTTATTCTGCTATTGATCCCTTCTAGAGAATTTTTAATTTCATTTATTGTGTTGTTCATCATTGTTTGTTTGCTCTTTAGTTCTTCTAGAGCCTTGTTAAACATTTCTTGTATTTTCTGCATTCTATTTCCATGATTTTGGATCATGTTTAGTATCATTATTCTGAATTCTTTTTCAGGTAGGCTGCCTATTTCCTCTTCATTTGTTAGGTCTGGTGGGTTTTTACCTTGCTCCTTCATCTGCTGTGTGTTTTTCTGTCTTCTCATTTTGCTTATCTTACTGTGTTTGGGGTCTCCTTTTCACAGGCTGCAGGTTCATAGTTCCTGTTGTTTTTGGTGTCTGCCCCCAGTGGCTAAGGTTGGTTCAGTGGGTTGTGTAGGCTTCCTGGTGGAGGGGACTAGTGCTTGTGTTCTGGTGGATGAGGCTGGATGTTGTCTTTCTGGTGGGCAGGTCAACGTCTGGTGGTGTGTTTTTGGGTGTCTGTGGCCTTATTATGATTTTAGGCAGTCTCTGTGCTAATGGGTGAGGTTGTGTTCGTGTTTGCTAGTTGTTTGGCACAGGGTGTCTAGCACTGTAGCTTGCTGGTCATTGAGTGAAGCTGGATGCTGGTGTTGAGATGGAGATCTCTGGGAGGTTTTCACCGTTTGATATTACATGGAGCTGGGAGGTCTCTGGTGGACCAATGTCCTGAACTTGGCTTTCCCACCTCAGAGGCACAGCCCTGATGCCTGGCTGGAGCACCAAGAGCCTGTCATCCACACGGCTCAGAATAAAAGGGAGAAAGAAAGAAAGAAAGAAGTAAAGAAAAAAGGAAAGAAAGAAAGAAAGAAAGAAAGAAAGAAAGAAAGAAAGAAGGAAGGAAGGAAGGAAGGGAAGAAAAAAAGAAGCAAGGAAGGAAGGACGAAAGAAAGAAAGGAAGAAAAGAAAGAAAAAGATTAAATTAAATTAAATTCGTTATTAAAATAAAAAAGAAATAATTATTAAAAAATTTTTTAAGTAATTTAAAAAAAGAAATAAAGAAAGAAGAGAGCAACCAAACCAAAAAACAAATCCACCAATGATAACAAGTGCTGAAAAGCATACTAAAACAAACAAACAAACAGAAAAACGGACAGACAGAACCCTCGGACAAATGGTAAAAGCAAAGCTATACAGACAAAAATCACACACAGAAGCATATGCATACACACTCACAAAAAGAGAAAAAGGGAAAAATATATATATATCGTTGCTCTCAAAGTCCACCTCCTCAATTTGGGATGATTCGTTGTGTATTCAGGTGTTCCAGAGATGCACGTACATCAAGTTGACTGTGGAGATTTAATCCGCTGCTCCTGAGGCTGCTGGGAGAGATTTCCCTTTCTCTTCTTTGTTCACACAGCTCCTGGGATTCAGCTTTGGATTTGGCCCCGCCTCTGCATGTAGGTCACCTGAGGGCATGTGTTCTTCACGCAGACAGGACGGGGTTAAAGGAGCAGCTGCTTCGGGGGGCTCTGGCTCACTCAGGCCAGGGGGAGGGAGGGGTACAGAGTGCGCGGCGAGCCTGCGGCGGCAGAGGCTGGCATGACGTTGCACCAGCCTGAGTGGCCTCTGATTTTAATTGGAAGGAAAACCTCAAGTTCAACAAACAAAATTAAAACCAGTGGGTAAATAGGAATTGGAGGAGTTTTTTGTACCCTCTTAAATAATTCCATGAAGGCAGTTGTCCATTTTGTAGAAAGATAAAATATCCAGATAAGAAATTACAATGCTCAGGAGGTACAGATTCTAAGCACAGCATCTAAGCACTAAGGAAATGACATGTAGCCCATACCACAGAACTAGATTGTTCAAAGAAGTTCTAGTTCAACGTACTTTTTTTTTACTTTATTTCCGTAAGCACACTTGATGTCATATGGAAACATGTTACAATTTTTTTTTTTTTTTAGAAAACCTGTTCCCCACTCACTTTGTTCAGTGGTTAGCTTGTCTCAGCATCAAACGTAGAACCAGAGGCTGAATGGTGATGATTGGTTAATCCAATTCCAACAAGGACATTTTTCACAAACATACTTTTGTAATTATTTTTCATCTAATTAGCTAACACAAAGTAATGAGTCATCGTGGTCTAACGACCTTCTTGCTGTGACTGAGTACAGTCAGCTACAGTGAACTACATTATAATCCATCAGTCGTCACAAATTATGCTGAATTTAGTTAATTATGCAAATTTTATGTTTATTTTCATTACAATAAAGTTTACCACATGGAAATGGGACCTTATGAAGATTTATTAACAAAAGGAAATTAAGAGATAATACCTTTACTTGCACTTGACTCATACTGAGTGATATTTAACAATCTTAGGCCATGAGTGTGATCTATCACAAGTCACTACTGTTTTCATTGAAACATACAATATTAAAAATCTTTGCTATTCTCTCATAGAAACAGAGAGTAGAATGGTGGTTGCCAGGGGCCAAAAAGTGGAGGAAATGGGGAGACGTTGGTCAAAGGGTACACATTTTCAGTGAAAAGATGAGTAAGTTCTGGGGATGTAATGTACAGCATGGTGACTATCTATAGTCAATACTGTGTTGTAGACCTGAAATTTGCTAAAACAGTTGTTTTTAAGTGTTCTCACCACACACACACAAAGTGCTAACTATGTGAAATGTCAGGTGTGTTAATTATGATAATTGTGATAGATGTGTTTATTACATGATTATGGTAATTATTTCACAATGTGTACGTATATCAAATCATCACATTGTACAGCTTAAATGTATACAGTTTTGTCAATTATATCTCAATAAAGCTAGAAAAAATCATAAAGGTGATTAACATATGAAAATCCATTATTGGAATATGAAAATTGTGAACTGCAGCTGAGAAGCCATAAATATAAGCTTTTTGGATTAATTTCCTAAGTCTTCTGTAGTACTATCTTGGCATGAACACTGTCTTGGAACATGACATAGTTATAAAAATACTCTCACAAATTATTTTGGAGAGAAAAAATATAGAAGAAAAATGGTATGAAGTGAAAAATTTGAAAAACAGTGATTGGAAACGGAATTAAATATACGCAGATGCTTTACAAACCCTGAAAATGGGAAAGATAATAAGTCTATTAATAATAAGAGTAATAATTCTGGTGCTTAAGGAAATGTTACTAATTAATTTTACTTTAGGAAAAAAACAAGTGGAGAAATCTTGCAGACACCACTTTAATCAACTGATCAAAGTTAACTCCAGTGTTAATGTCCTTATTTTGACAACTGTATTGTGGCTATGTAAGAGAATGTTCCAGTTTTTAGGAAATATACACTAAAGTATTCAGAGGTAAAGAGACATCATGTTTAAAACGTATCCTCAAATAGTCTAGATAAAAAATGTGTGTGTGTATATCTATCTATCTATTTATCTAGAGAGAGAGAGAGAGAGAGAAAGGAGAATTAAAGCAATTACGGTAAAACTTTAAGAAGAAATCTGGGTGAAGGGTATATGAGAACTTTTTGTATTTCTCTTGCAACATTTATGTAAGTCTGCAAATTACATAAATCAAAATAAAATATTAAAACAACAACAAAAGGCAGGTTATGCTGGAGGTCTTATGTTAATGAACCAGCAAACTATCCAGATGAAAACAGGATGTATAAAGGAGGATTAAACTTTATCCTGAAAACTGTGGTATCTTCCAAACCAAACACATCGATGGACATAATGTGTTTCCTCCAAGTACTTTTTATCCAAATCTCCTTTGAGAATACAATAAATTGAGCACCAAATCCTGCTTGATTCTCATCCTTTGGTAGGGATGGTCACTTAATTTAGGATATCCTTAAAACAGTTGAGCTTAAGTTGTTTAAAATAGCAATCACCTTATTCATGAGTTAAGTGAATTCCCCTGGAATTGAAACACTGATATGCTGAACTCTGCATGACATCTGGTAAATAAAGGAATAAATATAGCTATATGTGGTCAGTGGCCAAACCTCACAGGAGAGTGAGATTATAACAGACGTCTCCTTCAGTGAAATAGACAACTGAGCTATTTTTCCACTCAGTTGCCTGGACATTTGTCTGAAATAAGCCAAATAGAAAAGTTACCTTGGCTTCTTATACGTACAGCCTGCTTCCTAAATTTTGTCTTCTTGCCTTATCCCATCACAGCAGTCAATGAAAGAGAACATTAACTTAAAGAAAAAAAAAAAAAACTGACATAGTCATTTAATTTTGGGTGCATATTGCTACTGCAGATATCAAATGATTTTTTTTTTTTTTTTTGCTGCGTCGGTTCTTAGTTGTGGCACTTGGGATCTTCGTTGCTGTGTGCTGGCTTCTCTCTAGTTGTGGTGTGCAGGTTTTCTCTTTCCTGGTTGTGGCGCGCGGGCTCCAGAGCGTGTGGGCTCTGTAGTTTGCTGCACGCGGGCTCTCTAGTTGAGGTGTGCGGGCTTAGTAGTTGTGGCACGCAGGCTTAGTTGCCCTGCGGCATCTTAGTTTCCCAACCAGGGATCTAACCCGCACTCTCTGCATTGGAAGGCGAAGTCTTAACCACTGGACCGCCAGGGAAGTCCCTCAAATGATTCTTAAAAGTGCTATTGAATTCTCAAACTGTTGACTTTTATTAACGTGCATGCAGCATCGTGCTAGGCTCTGTGAACTTTGGAAAAGAAACAGAATACATGATCCTCGCCCCAAAGAGCTTATATCTGGGGAAAAAAACCCTGCATAAAACAACTAGAGAAAAACATCTAGGTATTAAATACACTTAGAAAATGACCAGAGCAAAACATGAAATTAAATATTCTATGAAGATTATGATTACACACTAAATGTAGTTGAAACTATAAATTCTAAAGGAGTGGCTGGCACCTGGCCCACATTGTCCTAACGGGAGGCACAGCGTAGATGTCATGTCCCCCGAGCACCAGGCAACGTGTGGTGAGTGCAGGGCTATAAATAGGAAATGACAGATAGTTTACAGTATATACCAAACTAACTTAAGCAGGACTATACTAATGACATTAGGGAACAGAAGCATACATAAATAGAACGTGAACATTGTGTATAAACAAGGGAGCAAATATGTTTTGTGGATGGAAATTGAGGGAGAAAGCTCTCCTTCTACAGAAAGGCAGGAGGGTGTGGTAGAACGAATATCAACTTTGGTTTCAGATACACTGGGGTTCAAATCCTGGCTCTTCCACTGTGTGAAATTGGGCGCATTAACTTTTGCAGATCTCATTTTCCCTACATCTACTATAAAGCTA
>NW_006779738.1:1601869-1604966 GCF_000442215.2 Lipotes vexillifer
CCTACATCTACTATAAAGCTACTAGCTTGTGCAATTGTTATTAGTATTAAATCCGATGCTCCATAAAGCATCTAGCAGAAGCAGGCATTCAACAAGGAGCATCCGCTGTTGTTCTCTCTGTCTCTGTTAAACATCCCACTGTGTTAATGTTGTGTCTGTCTTTCCCAGTAGACTATGAGCTGCTTACAAAAGGGATTATGAGTTAATGGTCTTCGTATTTCGAATTCCTACTACGGTATCTGACACAAAGTGGATTCTTATTAATTGTGGAAATAATAAGAGTCATGAAAAACATACATTTAGATAATAATGATGGCTTAATATTAACTGAGTACTTCCTTTATGCTCCGATTCTGTGCTAGGAGCATTTCATGGATCATCTTATTTCATTCCCATAACTATTCTTTGTTTGTGGGAATGAACAGCCCATGCAAATGAGGAGGATATAGAAACCTGCCCAAGTTCATAGGGCTAGTAAATGGCAGAGCCCAGGCCTCAGCCAGACTGGACTCCAAGCTACCCGCTGAGTGGAGAACAGCTCTTGCTCTGTATTAGCCGAGGAAAATTCCACCGACCAATAGGAGTTTCAGAAGCTGTCTGAGTACTAAAAAGGCAGAGAATTCGGGAGAGGGGGTGAGAGCATTCCAGGGACAGGCAGCGGCTTCAGAGCCAGCTCTGATGTGAGACAGAAGGTGGGATGGGGGTTTGGAAGGGGGTGAGTCTGAGGGATGGGCCGGATGGAGCTGGCTGAGCACACACTGGGAAAACTGGGGCCTGTGCAGGTGAGCACAGAGGAAGAAAGAAGAGTCTCTGTATGGGGTTCTCTCCGTTGGAAGGGGCAGAGCTGGGGCCCAGAAGCCCAGAGACGAGGGGTGCAGCAGCTGAGGCTACGGATGGCATGGGGTAGAGTAGGAAGTCCTTCTGGGGCAGGATGAAGGCTTCAGGCTCCGGGCACTGCAATTCTGGGAGGGAACTGAAAGAAAAGCCACTGGATCTGGCAGCAGATTGCAGGCAGGCAGCGTTAGTTGCTCTTTAACATCAAGAGAAACAAACGTAGCAATAATGACTCCACTTGGTGTAGTGGTGAAGAGGGAACCAGACCACCCTGGGTCCCCGGCAGGCTTGCAGCTGTGTGACCTTAGCAAAGTGATTTGAACCTCTTTGGGTCCCTGTCTCTCTTCTGTAAAGTGGGGATGGTTTCTGTCTCCTAGGGGTATTGTGATTGCAAAACGATGGTGTATTTCGTTGGCTTTTTCTTCATATTTTCTACTGGACTCATGCTCCTTAAACATTATACAGAACTTGCTGCATTGGGAGAATTTATTTTTATTCTGGGAGAATTCTCCCCAAACTGGGTCCCAGGTCCTTAATTTTAGTGGGCAACAGGCAATGGGGGATACCCTGTTGACCCCTCCAGGTTAACAGATCTGACATCAAACACATACCCAACTCCCAACTTCCCAGCTCCCATTCCCTGATTTCAAAAGGCAACACAGGTTTTGCAATCCTCCAGGCTCAAAACCTTCCACCCAATTTAAACTATTCTCTCCCCCCATCCCCCATATCAAATTTATAATCAGGTCTTATTCCTTCTTTCACTGTAATGCCTTTTAGATTCATTTCTTCTCGGTTTCCACTTTTCCTTCCTCATCCCTATTTTTTTTTTTCTTTCAGCGATCCTCTGATGACCTCTGTGTCTCTTCTTTCAACCCAGTGCCAAATTAATGACCAACGGATTATTTCGGATACCACTTACGTGGCTTATCTCCCTTTGTCAAGAACTCTCAATAGTTCTCCTGTGAGGGTTAGAGCGAGTTCAAATTCCTAGGTTTGGTATTAAACTTACTTGGAAGTGGAATTCGGGAATTCCTTTCCCGAATTCTCCACTGGGGGATGGCACCTTGAATCCACCCACAGCTCAGCCCTCCAGCTTCTAGAAAGTTCCTCCTGCAGCCCCCTGGTGAAATTCTATGCCTTCCGGAAGACCTGGTTTGATTTCCATATCCCCAAAGATGCTATCCTTGACCAGTTATTCCATTCCCGATGTCCTTTATCACTTGGGGGCTCCACCCCGCCTAACACTGTTATACACTCATGACTTTGGGGGTTGGACCCGACTTCTGGCCGAAGTTCCCATTACCAAGCATAGGATCCCACACTCAATAAAGCTGAAAGAATGGAGGGATGAGTAAATGGCCATGCTCCTGGCCCGATCCCTTCTTGCTGATCCTCAGCACCTACTCCCTCCTCTTCCTACCAGTCTGACCAAGTCCGACCTCCGGACGCCACCAAGCAGCGTTGGGGTGGACTGTGTCCCCGAATCCAGGGCATTTCCGCGTCGCCCGATCTCCACGACTTAGCCCTGGGCCGAGGATAATGGTGCAGAGCCCGGCCCTCTGCTCTTACTCCCGGAGGGGCCGTTCGGTGGGAACTGGGCTGGTTTCGGGAATCGCGGCCACCAGCGCCCATCACCCCGCGGGGAAGGAGGGCTACCCGGGCAGAACGGCTGGGGGATTAGGTGTCGCCCCTCGCCCTCCCCCTCGCGGCCATTGGGCAGCCTCCGCGGCGTGCCCTGTGGACGGGGCGGGGCCCTCCCCATCTTCCCTCGGTTCCCCTCCCGTTTCCCGGGGTGGGAACCTCGGGAGGCGGGAGACGCGGAGGGGCTGCCGAGGGGCGTCCGGTTACATCTCCGCCTTCCTCAGCCTCCGGTCGCAGAGCCCCTCGGTTTGCGGGACGGCAGGCCGGGAACATGTTGGCCGCGGTCCGCCTGAGCGGAGCTGCGTGGACGCGGGCGCTGCTGCTGCAGCTGCTGCTGGCGGGGCCCGGGGGCTGCCTGAGCCGCCAGCCTAACACGTACTCCCTTCGGCCCCGGGCAGGGGGACCTGGAGCTGGAGGCCGGGGACGACCGCGTCTCCCCAGCCCTGGAGCTGAGCACTGCACTCCGCTTCTTCGACAAATCCGACCTCAACTCGGTCTACGTGAGTGCGACCCCGGGCGGGAGATGGGGGCAGTTGTCTGGGAGGGCGCGGGGGGCTGACGCGGCGTCGGAAGGAAGGCCCGGGCGGGCCGGGGGCGCCCGCGGAGCCGGACGGACGTG
>NW_006779738.1:1604976-1614122 GCF_000442215.2 Lipotes vexillifer
AGACCCTCAGGCGGCCGGGGCGCGGGGTGCGGCGCTCCGTCTCCAAGCCCAAGGGGGCTCCCGCCTCCGCCCGGCCCGCCGACACCTCCCCGCCGCCTGGTCACTGTCGCCCGAGGTGCACTCGGGTCTGGGAAGCTCGTCCCGTCTGCGCCGCCCCGCGCGCGCCCTGCCCGACTCCGGGACACCGCGACCCCGCGACACCGGATCCCGGGACCCGGGCGGCGTTTCCACCCCGGCGGCTGTGGACCGCATCGCCTCCGAGAAGTCGGCCCGCGTCTCGCTATTGTCCCTTGCCTTTTGGGGACAGGACCCGGTGCGGTTGGGACCAGGCGCGGGCGCGGGGCAAAGGCCAGAGCTGGGTTGCAGCCGGCGCGCGGGCCCTGCGACTGCCGTAGGTGCCGGGGCAGGAAAAGACCGCCAAACCGGGCTCTCCGCCCCGGGAATGTAACCGACAGCCCCTGCATTTGTGTGTGTGGACTCCGGATATGCCTTGGCAATGATTCTGCTCTCAGTCCAGAGTTAAGGGCTGGGAAAGGGCGCCCCGGTGATCCAATTTCCTGTAGCCGAGCACTGTCACCATGGGGGGCGGGGGGAGGGCGGCCAGATGGGGAGCGGCACAGGGACCTTTCGCTCTCTGGATCCTTCTCTGAACTGGCCGGGCTCGGGGACGCTGTCAACTTGGTAAAGTCCTTTCGTGCCGCCGCCTGCCGCCGCCGCGCACCATGTGGATTTCATATAAAGCTGTGTGCCTTCCAGAAGTGGAGGGAACAACGCCATCAGCGGCTGGAGCTTGTCCTGCCGGTGAAATGGCTGTGCTCGTCTTCTGGCCGGGGCAGATTTCGCCCGGGACAGCACCCACGTGGAGCTTGTCGGCTTTGCCCAAAAAGAATGAGTCCTCGAAGTCTCCACCGACAGAGGGTGTCCCCTTGTTGGTTGACTGCCCTGACCTCCTTGCGCAGTCTGCTGTAGCCTGTAAGACCCTGTCTTAGGTTTTTAAATGCATAAGATAAAATCCACAGGATTGCCAAGGAGATCAATTCTGTTGAAAAATGAGTTAAAATAGTTTTTAAAAATTGTATTAAGTAATATATGTGGTTTTGTTCTTTTTAACCTTATTAAATAGCAAGGTGTAGCAGTGGATCCAGTGTACGATCAGCTAATGCCGGAACTTTCAAGGTCATGGGGACTGTAAACAATATTCAGAGACACCTACTGTGACTATAATGTGATAGGAGAATATCTCTGACTTCTGTTAGTGGCAAGGTCATTAAGTGCTAATACTACTGTGTTTTGTTGCCTACATTTATAATGGAAGGAAATGCTAAATACCAGTTACCGGTTACTGAAAATTAAAATGAAATTTCTTTTTCTCTCTAGGTTAACAGACCCACTGAATTCTATTCATGAACCCCTATGTTAAATTAGGGCCCTCCGCCCTTCTTTACTTGTGGCATCAGACTAACCACATTACGTTCTAAAGACCTAGAAAATCGATTGCTAAAAAGTGATTCCCGTCAGTCCACACCTTCTGAGCCAATTTTTTTAATCTGCATTTCAGCGAGAAAGACTCCCAGAGCTCTCTTTGCATCTTATTTCTGTGCTTCAGTTTGGGTTCCCAGGAAGGACTCTGAGATGGAGATTAGCAGATAGGTTATTTCATTAGGGCGAGCTTTGCAGATCCACACTTGTAGAAGGGAGGGCAGTGAAGAAAGATTGAGCGGAGTAGTGGAGCTGCAGCGCAGGCCAGCAAGGGCATCCAGCCAGTCCCCTGGGAGCTCTGGAGGTGGGATGGCCTTTCAGAGCTCTCTCAAGTCTCCTGAGACGGATGGACCTCCATGTCCTTACAGTGATCAGTGATTCCATAAGGGCTGCCCTGGACCGAGGTGTGACCCTTGGGTGAGGCAGTTATCGAAGAGGAGGGCTGAGGACTGCATTCCCAGGAGCTGAATGAGGATCTGGTGCCACATCACAGCACCCACCACTGTTTGTAGTTTTGTAGATGCTGTTTTGAGCTGATGGAAACCTCACATGGCCCTGAGTGAAAGGGTGAATTGACAGGAAGTGTGAGCATGAACTAGATGGTCTGTACTGTTCTGGGCATTAGATTAAGAAAATGAAAGGAAACCCACTGAGAAGGAAAGTGATTATTGGATGAGTATATCTACATGTGTCAGGGACTTGCTAGTTTTACATTATTTAATCCTCAAAACAATGTGCCCCCTTTTTTTCAGATGAAGATATAATAACAACAATTAGTAATTACCCAAGGCCATCGCATCAGTTAAAAATACCCAAACTAGGGCTTCCCTGGTGGCGCAGTGGTTGAGAGTCCGCCTGCCGATGCAGGGGACATGGGTTCGTGCCCCGGTCCGGGAGGATCCCATGTGCCATGGAGCAGCTGGGCCCGTGAGCCATGGCCGCTGAGCCTGCACATCCGGAGCCTGTGCTCCGCAACGGGAGAGGCCACAACAGTGAGAGGCCCGCGTACTGCAAAAAAAAACAAAAACAAAAAAACCCAAACTAGGATTTCAGCCCAAGTCTGTGTCTGACTCATAATGCTTTCAAGCATCAGACCTAAAACATCTGATGGACCCAAGGGAGTGCTGTGAGTTAGAGTAGTGAGGAAAGATTTTACAGAGGAGGTTACATTTAAGACTTGAAAGACAGGTCCATTTTCAGTAGGCGGAGGGGGAAATGGAGAGGCCATTCATGGTGGTAGGTACTGCAGGGGTAAATGCATGAGGATGGGAACAAGCTTGGCATATGCTGGGAAAGTGAGGAATATGACCCCACTGGAGCAGAGTGTTTTTGTTGGCATAGGAGAGTTCAGTCTGGGATAGGCAGTGGGGTCAGGGGATAAATGTATCAGTTAGCTCTTGCTGTGTAACAAACAACCACAAAAACGTCAGTGGCGTATAACTATAAGCACTTGTTGCTCATGTGTTTGGAATCCGCAGGTGGTGGGCTGATTTAAGGCAGCTTCAGCAGGAGCAACTGGGATGATCTGGTTCTGCTCTGGGAGGTGGTGGGGGAGGGGGGTGTCTCTCAGCCTCCACAGCTGTTTTGCCTAATATGGTCATTAGCCATGTATAGCTATTTTAAATTAATTAAAATGAAATAATATTAAAATTTCAGCTTTTGAGTCACACTAGCCACATTTCAAATGTTCAACACCCTCACTAGTGGCTAGTGGCCACTAGATCGGACAGTGCTGCTGTTGAATGTATCCATCACCACTAAAAATTCTATTGGATGGTGCTGCTTCAGAGGGCCAGCTTAAGCATGTCCTTTTTCATGGAGATGTCAGAAGCATAAAAGAGTAAGTGGAAATGCATAGTGCTTTTCCAGGCCTTCCCTTGGGTCATGCCTCCTAACATCTCAGGGACTGAAGCAAGTCTCATGGCTGAGCCCAGTGTCAATGGGTGAGGCAGGTCATCACCCCTCCGCCCCCCCCCCCCCCCCCCCCCCGGCGGAATGGGTTTCATCAAAAAGAACACAAATAACCCGCCCCCACCGTGGTGGTAACAGGCATGGATTCAGGGAGAGCTGAAGATGTGGAGCCAAACGATGCAATACATTACATGGAGGGTCATGAAAGACGGCTCCTGGAAGGTTAGTGGTTGCTGGGTTATACTGTCTGTAGCTGGTCACAAGGCATGCCCGTCTTTAGTAAGATAAGTCTGGCAGTGGTTTGCAAGACAGCATGAACAAATGGACAAGAAGAGTTTGGGAGCAGGAAAACCAGTCCCATAAGTTACTGATTTATCAGATATGCAGGAATTAGAGCGTTACAGGAATGGGGCAAGGAGAGGAGCGGGTGAACCTGAATTGATCTAAGATACATCAGCAAGATTTCTGACCAGTCATACATGGAACGCGGAGGAGAAGGCAGGGAGGGAGAGGTTCTTGGTCTTGAGGCGTGAGCGAATGGTGAGATGGTTGGCAGAGCTGACTTGAGTGAAAAGGCATTAGTCCAGGTTTGACTCAGTGGTGTTAGAGACCAACAAGGAGACCAGAACATGGAGATGCCCTGGAGCTTGTAGACCTTCAAAAGAGCAGTTAGGTTGGAAGGTGAATGGAAGCCTTGACACTAGTTTACGAGGGGAAGTAGGAAAGCAGGGAACAAGCTGAGAGCTGGGTTTGGAGCCCTTGGAAAGGGTACCATTAGTGATGACCCAACTCATCAGTTCTAACAGTGCGGTCTGGGGACTCCTGGGCGTCCTGGAGACTTTTTCGAGAAATTCACAAGGTCAAAACTCTTTTCCTGGTAATACGAAAACGTTTGCTTTTTATACTCCCATGCTCTCATGTGTATATAGTGGAGCTCACTAGAGGCTACAGGATATGTGATATCTACATGTGTTGTGATAAATATCACAACAGATTGAATGTAGAAGATAGGAGAATCCAGCTATCTTCCATTAAGCCAGACGTCAAATTGATTTGCACAAATGTACAACGACACTTCTCTCCCTAGGTACTTTTGGGTTTTATTTTCTTTAAAATTATTTTAACATGTAATGAGTTCATTATTATTTAAGTATTATAAATATTTAAATTTTTCTCAATTTTAATTTCTGGTATGATAAGTATTGATCAATATAACCTATATAAACATGAGATTCTGGGGGTTCTTTAATAATTTTTAAGAATATAAAGGGGTCCTGAGACCAAAATGTTCAAGAGCTGCTGATTTGATGGTATCTAGACATCGTATGCCTCTGCCTTAATTTGAGAGCTGTTTCAAGGCAGAGGGTATTGCTGGGGAATATTCCATGGTGGAGCGAGGGGCCATCTTGGTTTCCTAACTTGATCCTGTGGGCCATTGAATGATAAGATCTGATTCTCCACGTGGAGTAATCTCTTTATTTTTAAATCAGCACAGTCCCAGTGATGAAGCCAGTCATTCTTTGGACCCCATCCTGAGTAACGAGAGGGGAGTGGGCCAGTGTTTAAATCTAGTACATGATTTGATTACATATGATGTTATTCATGTCTTGATTCATAAACATGGAGAAATGAATTAGTTATTGTTTAATAAGTTCAGTTTGGGAAATAAAATTCTTTATGGCTATGAAAAAATAATAAAAGGATATCCTTGGAAGCAAAAAGATTGTATACTGGTCTCCTGACGCATCTCCTCATCTCCCTCATGACTGTCTGTCTGTCTGTCTGTCTCTCTCACACACACACACACACACACACACACACACACACGACATATATCTTCCACAAACTGATTTTCATCATACCACTTACATATAGGAATCTTTCCTTAAGTAAGGTAAATTTAACTCTTAAGATCTTCTAACGTTCTTCCTATTTTTACCCTACCTTCTCTGCCAATACAGGCCACTGACTTTCTTCAAAACTTGCTTCAGGGACTTCCCTGGTGGTCCAGTGGTTAAGTCTCCACATTTCCATTGCAGGGGGTATGGGTTCAATCCCTGATCGGGAAGGCGTGGCAAAAAAAAAAAGAAAGAAAGAAGGAAAGAAAATGTTGCTTTATTCCACCAACCTTACCAAGGAATTCTTTTTAAAAAAATTATTTATTTATTTAGGCTGTGCTGCGTGGCATGTGGGATCTTATTTCCCTGACCAGGGATCGAACCTGCACCCCCTGCATTGGAAGGCAAAGTCTTAACCACTAGACCGCCAGGGAAGTCCCTCGTCCTAGATTTTTGATGTTCAATTTTGAGAAAGATGTTTCATACACAACAAGCTAATGCTACTCTGTCAAAGACATGGACAAAAAGACGTCCCTCGTACTTTTATGCATAATATACAGAACCGTAAAATATGTCAAAATGGAAACTCCCTGAAATTTCTTTTTTTTTCCCCCCTGCAATTTCTTAATGTACTGGGAAGTACGGCAAAGCAAAAGAAAGCACAAATAGTGTTTAAGCATTCTGGCATACATAGTGTTCTTAGTGTAATTGGAGTGCAACTTATCTGTATATACACACAAAATATTTTAGAAGCAAGTAAATTAAACAGAAGTACCAGTTCTGTAACTTACTCTTTTTTTTTTTTTTGCGGTACGCGGGCCTCTCACTGCTGTGGCCTCTCCTGTTGCGGAGCACAGGCTCCGGACGCGCAGGCTCAGCGGCCACGGCTCACGGGCCCAGCCGCTCCACCGCATGTGGGATTTTCCTGGACCGGGGCACAAACCCGTGTCCCCTGCATCGGCAGGTGGACTCTCAACCACTGCGCCACCAGGGAAGCCCTGTAACTTAACTCTTGATCATGCAGACAAGCAAGTCTCTTAGAGTTCATCCTGTTCCATTGAAGCAACACTTGTGCCTATAGAACCTACTGACCCCATGGTAGTTGCATTTGACATCAAGGCCAGTTTCATCTGCCATTTCTTGGAGCAACATATCCACTTGGTCTTGTGGTATTGTTAGGGCTGTGGAGTGACTCGTCGTGTCTTACCTTTGTTGCATTTGAACCTTCACCATTTCCAGTTGGTGTTTACACGTGTCCATCGGGACAAACATCTTTTCATGGAGGTTCATACCCCTCCATGTAGCATCTGCAGAGCCAACCAACGGCCGTGAACTTTGTCACCTTGCCCGTAGTCTGAACTCCTGCTGCCACAGCAGGAGCCCCAGTGCTCACACTCCAGAAATTAATTGCTTGTTTCCTCTGGTGGATTGCATTTTCAATGTGTGTTCTTGCCACTTCTGGATTGCTCTTCTAAATGGCCTTTTTAAGCTTGGCCTTTCCAGCCTTTTCTTCTCTCTTATATTTCTTGGCATTGTTATTAAGTTCTCTGACAGCAAACTACAAGTTAAATAGGTGTTTCTCCATATTCGACATGGTCCCGTGACTTTTTTGGGGAGGCGCAGGTTTGATGGGAGGGTACATGCAGCCCCGTCCTAGTCTTGACTTGCAGGCCGGCCTGGCTCCCTGAGATTGTGTTGTATTCCTCTTGACATCACTCGTGGACCTGCCATGCTTACTGGCACATAGGAAGTTGATCGTTAAGCCCGGGGCCACCACCCATGGTTATGCAGGTGGTTTGCAGCACAAGGCTCTGACTGAGGGGACAAACCAGCTAAAGTCCAGCCCTCATGCCACTCACCAAGCCCTGAACCTCAGCATGGGCCTGGGGCCATTCAGAGGAAAGGGTACTTGCTTCTAATTTGCCCAAAGGCGCCCTGTGGTCTAACAGTGGCCCTGGCTGAGTCACAGAATACTTGATAGAGTATTAATTTCTAATGGGGGCTAAAGTGAAATTGATGAATCAGGTTGATTAACCAACTTATAATTGAGGTCCAGTCACTTCATATCTCACGCTCTTATTATTCCAGACCTCTCTTATTATAAAACAAAGAGGTTTGATAAGATTATCTCTAAGGTTCATTTTATCGTGGATCTTTGGTATTCTCTGATCAAGTGACCAGGTGTTGAATATATACCTTTGCTACGTACAGGACACTGGCTATTATTTCTCATATAATGCAGTGCAATGTTGAGATACATCATCTAGTCATTCAACAAATATTTAATTTGTTGCCTAACATGCCAGGACCAGTGCTAGGCTTTGGAGATTGAAACCAGACCAGTGTCGTTTCTGCTCTTTACAGTCTAGTGAGGAAGACAGACATTAAACTAGTAACGACACTGTGATAAGTGCTATGAGGAGGAAGTTCATATATTGTGGTGAAACTGAGCTAGACCTCTCCACCTGGAACTAAAGCATGGGTAGGGGGCTAGCCATGTGAAAAGGGGGAGGGGCAGAATGGTGCCTCATTACTGAGTGTGAGACCAGGAGCTTGTAGAGAGGAGGAGCTTGGCATGTCTTCAGGACAGAATGAAAGCCAGCGTGAGTGAGGGCGGTGGTGCAAGAACTGGGGGAGCTAAGTCAGACCCGGACACTGCAGCTCAGAGCCCTCCAGGAGTTTCCCTTTGCACTTAATGACATCCAGCTTCTCACCACGTGTGGTGATGGTACAGTCACGCTGGCTCTCCACCCTCATCCCTTATTACCCTGCTGTCCTCACGTGCTGGGCTCCAGCCTCACTAGCCACTTTGTATTCCTCGGCCACAGCCAGCTTGTCCCACCCAGGTGTAGACACTCCTCTCCCCTCTGCACCGTCCCGTCACGCAGGTCTCTGCTCACATGCAGACGCCCGTGCGTGTTGTTTTGTTGCATTCTGTCTTGATTTCATCCCAGCATGTGTAGCCACCTAAAACTAGTTTATTTGTTTACTTGTGTGTTGCTCATCTTTCCCATTAGAGTCTGAACCCTTTGAGGGCCGTGTCTGACCTGCCTTATTCACCGCTGTCTCCCAGGTACACACCAGGAGTAGGGTCTGGGGCACATAGTGGGTGCTCTGTTATGATCTGTTGAATGAATGAAGGTATGAATGAACGCTAGGTATTCCTTACTTTATTCTATGAAGCAGTGGGATGCCATTAGAGATTCTAGCTAGATGAGTGACATGATTTTTTTTTAATTTTTATTTTATACTGTAGTATAGTTGATTTACAATGTTGCATTAGTTTCAGGTGTACAGCAAAGTGATTCAGTTATGTATATACATGTATCTATTCTTTTTCAAATTCTTTTCCCATTTTAGGTTATTACAGAATATTGAGTAGAGTTCCCTGACCTATACCATAGGTCCTTGTCAGTTATCTATTTTAAATACAGTAGTGTGTATATGTCAATCCCAAACTCCTAATTGATCCCTCCCCCCCCCCACATGATTTATTTGTAAAAGATTTCCATTTCCTCAACAAATAAATGGCATGGGAGAAAAAGGAGGGAGAACTGCATAGATTAAAAGAGGCTTAAGAGACAAGCTAACCAAATGTAAGGTAAGGACTTTGCTGGATCCTGATGGAAACATGGAAACAAAGTGGCTGTAAAACACATCTTGGAGACAAACTGCTTTTCTAGGAGAGGTACATATGGAAATATTGACAGGTGAAATAATTTGATGCCTGGGATTTCATTTAAAATACTTCAAAAAAGAAAAAAATAAATATGCACATGTGTGGAAGGAATAGATAAAGCAAGAACTAGAGTGTGTGGATAATTTTGGTGATTCTTCTGTGTGTGTTTGAAAATTCTCCCCTAAAAGTAGTCTAATTAGGGCTTCCCTGGTGGCGCAGTGGTTGGGACTCCGCCTGCC
>NW_006779738.1:1614313-1632159 GCF_000442215.2 Lipotes vexillifer
TGGGCCCCGCAAGGGGGGAGGCCACAACAGGGAGAGGCCCGCGTACCGCAAAAAAAAAAAAAGTAGTCTAATTATAAAAAGTTTTTAAAAAATGATGCTGCCTGTGGGTAAAGGACTTTTAGGGGAGGTGTGGAGGAGGAAGAGTGAATTCCACAGCTAGAGACCTGTTGCCAGGGTCCAGGGGAGGGTGGCGGTGGTGTGTGGACACGGGTTGTGGGTTCTAGAGCTATTTGCAGGTGAGTGCAATGAGGCTTGCTCATGTGTTATCTCATCTGAGACACGCAGGAGCTCTGTGAGGTCGCTCAGGCAGGTGAGGATGAGCCCCGTATTAGAGAGAAGAACACTGACACATGCAGCTAAGGGCCTTGTCAAAATACTCAGCTCGGGTCGAGGTAGACCTTGAACTCAGATCTTCCCACCCCTAGTTCTGCGGTCTTTATACTATGCCACCTTGGATACCGACTTCTTCCCCTCCTTCATTCATTTATTCATTTGACAGTCTCTCATCAGCACTGTAATGTACAGACTTTGAGGCCAGGTGTGCGAGGCTACATCACACCATGAGTGATATCACACATGATCCCTGCTCTCACGGAACTCACACTGCATCACATCACTCACCATTGCATTGCTTGTGAAAAAAGTTGGTTCTTATCCCTTAAGGAGCAGGTTTCTTAAGTGCTTTGTCCTCAGGTAAATTTTTTTCTTAAATTTTTTTTTGGCCGTGCTGCATGTGGGATCTTAATTCCTCAACCCGGGATCGCACCCGTGCCCCCTGCAGTGGAAGTGTGGAGTCTTAACCACTGGACAACCAGGGAAGTCCCTTTAATTTTTAATTAGAAATGTTTTCACACAGACACACAAAAGGGGAAAAATTAGTATCATGAACACCCAATAGGCACATTACATAAAGGTAACTGTTGTTAGCATTTTCCCAATTTGTTTAATTTCTCTTTACTCATGTATCCAGAGTAACAATAAGTTACAGTCATCATGATATTTCATCACTAAGTATTTTACTATGCATTCCTAAGACAGTAACAGCATTTCCCTACCTAACCAGCATACTATTATCAAACTAAACAAAATCAATAATAATTTCCTGTTATCAGTTTATGCCCAGTACATATCAAATCACTCCAATATCCCCAAAGCTGTCCTTTATAGCTAGACTCATTCAGACTGGGGCCCAAAGGATGACAAGCATTACATTTGGCTCTTTAGTCTCTTTTAATTTTTTATTTTATTTATTTATTTGGTTGCACTGGGCCTCCTTAGTTGCGGCTCATCGGCTCCTTAGTTGTAGCATGTGGGCTCCTTAGTTGCAGCATGCCAACTCTTAGTTGCGCCATGCATGTGGGATCTAGTTTCCCGACCAGGGATAGAACCCAGGCCCCCTGCATTGGGAGCACAGAGTCTTATCCACTGCACCACCAGGGAAGTCGCTAGTCTCTTTTAATTTTGACCAATACGCTCCCCCTTTTTATTTCTCACTTTACTTAAGAGTCACAACTTAATGTCCTGTAGAAGGTCCCACCTTCTGCATTTGACTGTTTCTTTGTAATGTAGTCTAGCCTGTTATTCCATCTCTGTATTTTCTGAAAACTGGTAATTTTGAAAATATTCAGGTTAAACATTGTTTTCTTTAGAAAACACATAGAATTTTACTTTTAAATTAATTTGGGGAATAGTAAGACAATGCAAATGGTTAACAAAACTTGTAAAAACAGTGTCAAGGGAAGTTTCCTTCCTACCCTGGCCTCCAGGCCCATCTTTCTCTCCCCAGAGACAATCACTATTCATGAATTTTTTATTTCTTTACAGAGAGCGTCTCAAATGTACAAACATATGTATGTACACATTCCCCCTTGTTTTCTACACCTCCTTGATTTTCTAAATAACAGTGTTATGAGATATAATTTACCTACCCTAAAATTCACCCCTTTAAAGTGTACAGTTCAATGTTTTTTGTATACCCAGGGACTTGTGCAACCATCACCACTGTCTAACTCCAGAATATATTGCTCACCCCCCAAACAAGCCCAGTACCCTTCAGCAGTCATTCCCCATCTCCCCCACCTCCCCACTGCCCCCGTCCCTGGAAACCACTAATCTACTGTCTGTCTCTATGGACTTGTCTGCTCTGGACGTTTCACGTAAATAGAATCGTACAACATGTGACCTTTTGTGACTGGCTTCTTTCACTGAGCATAACATTTTCAAGCCTCCTCCACTCTGCAGTACTTAGCAGTTCCTAGTTCTTCTATGACTGAATAATATTCCATGGTTTTATTTTTCCTTCCATAAGTTCATGGATATTCAGGTTGTTTCTCCTTTCTGGCTATTATGAATAATGCTGCTATGAATGTCCGTGTCCCAGTTTTCGTGTGCACATCAGCTTTCAGGTCTCTTGGGTATATACCTAGGAGTGGAATTGCGAGGTCATATGGTAACTCTATGTTTAACATTTTGAGGAACTACCAAATCGTTTTTCAAAGGGGCTGCACCATTTTACATTCCCACCAGCAATGTATGAGTGTTTCAGTTTCTCCATGTCATCATCAACACCTGTCATTATCTGACTTTTTGATTTTAGCCATCCTGGTGGGTGTGAAGGGGTATCTCATTGTGGTTTTGATTCACATTTCCCTGATGATAATGATGTTGAGCATCTTTCCATGCTTATTGGCTATTTGCATATCTTCTTTGGAGAAATATATGTTCACATCCTTTGCTTATTTTTAAATTGGGTTATCTGTATTTTTATTGTTGAATAGGTTAAACATTATTTAACAAGAATACTTCATGAATGAAGCCATATATGTCATAGTGTATAATATCAGGAGGCAAGTGATGTCTGGTTGTTGCTCTGCTAGCTGCTCATGTTAAGGTGATGACAGCTAGATCATGTCTGTCGTGTTACATTTTTCCCCTTGTAAGCAGAGAGCAAGCTATGGGGTGATACTTTGTTTGGCCTTATGCAGCTGTCCCCTTGCCCACCAACCTTTCACTTAATGTCTGTAGCAACCATTGATGATCTTTGCCTGAATCAATTATTAAATTAACGGTTGCCAAATTGTGTCTTATTTTGTCTTGTTGTTTACTTGTTTGTTTCTAGCATTCTTTCTACATTTATTAGCTGGCATACTCCTGTAAAGAAGAGCTTTCCCTCATCAACTGGGGCTTTTGGATTACACTGACATTGTTTGTTCTGGAAAGGCAGATAAGTGCTTAATTCTTTCCCTCTAATTTCTGACGTTCCAATTAAGGGACTGGTGTTGAAATTAAGGGATTGGTATAATCCAAGTTCAGGGAGTCCTGGTGCCCTAGTCAGTACAGGTATCTGATATCTCTATCCAAGGTGTTAAGGAGGGGCACACTTTTACCCAGAGACTGAGGGTTTGGACAAGGCCCTTCTCTTGCCTTTCCTGATCACCTCCTGTTCTGGAATGCTGAAGGACACTTCTGCCTCTTCTTTTTTTTTTTTTTTTTTTTTGTGGTACGCGGGCCTCTCACTGTTGTGGCCTCTCCAGTTGCGGAGCATAGGCTCCGGACGCGCAAGCTCAGCGGCCATGGCTCACGGGCCCAGCCGCTCGGCGGCATGTGGGATCTTCCCGGACCGGGGCACGAACTCGTGTCCCCTGCATCGGCAGGTGGACTCTCAACCACTGCGCCACCAGGGAAGCCCTACCTCTTCTTTGATAGACACACTAGAATTTAAAATTTAAAGACTTCCCACCATTTTTAAATGTTGGCAGATAATCTCAGGTAGAAATTTCCTGCAGAAGAGATGGGTAATTTATCCTGAGTCTCTCATTAGACATTAACTGGATTAAGTTTAAAACACTGACTCATCTTTTAACTATTACTACCAGGTTGCCCCTTGTTTTTATCTGCTAATCCTTTTGTTTCTATTTCTAATTCAAGCCAGAGTCATTTCTCTGGCTCTGTGGAGTTAATAGAAAATATTTGCAATTTAGACTCAAGAGTTTCGTTCTGGCACTTCTGGTGTATGATCTTAGGCAAGTCCTATAAACGGAAACTCATTTTTTTCTCAAATGAAGAATGAAGATGATATTAATGCATGCTTTACTAGGTTCACTACAATACCTGGAGTAAAAATGCTTTGTAAACTGTCAAGTACCCCTCAAGTGGGGCAGGCCCCAGGTCCCCTCTGGGCTCTAGGCTGGAATCAGTTAACCTCCACTTTGATGGTATCATTAGTTCAGGCTATTTCAGGGACTTCTTTCTCAAGTTTTTCTTTCCTTAGGCCCTTTTCATTTTCTAGGTTTTTCTAGCTGCCCAGTCTCTATCCGTGGAGCCATCCCATGAAGCTTTGCAACTTCCAGGACTTTTGCTCCCCATTTCTCTAAACTAGGTGGCTGAGTATAACAGAAAGAGTACTGGTAATGGACTCGGCCAGATGTGGGTTCAAATCTTGGTCCCATCACTTGCTGGCTGTGTGTCATGAAGCTAAATTAAGTCTCTTGTCATTTCCTTGTCTGTTTCATACACGTGAAAAGAGGGGTGGTTGTATTAAATTAAAAAAAATGCAAACAGCTTTAGTAAAGGGCCTCAAACCTAGCAGTAAGTGTTTGCTTCCCTTTCCTTCTTTGGCCTAAAATATTTTACCTTAGGTTCCTGCTTCTTCCCACCCATGGAGTTTGCTTTTGCAACTGCAAGCAATTTCATTGTCTTCCCAGTACTGCTCTTTGCATTTCTAAAAGGAGCCCATTTGTTTCTTATTTGTGCCTACCTCAAGTATTCTTAACCACATCTGTTTGAAAGAAGGCTTTCCCCTCAGGGTTGCAGGGGAAAAGCATTCTGCCCTGGGGCCTGCTACCAGGCTCACTGAAGTCAAAAAAGATGGCTGTTGTTTCACTTCCTCAGCGTTTGCTTGAACATAAGGAATCTAACACATAATTTTAATGTATGGAGTATCTGCATTTAGACTTTCTCCAGGGCTTCATTTGCCTGTGAGTTCACTTTAAAGATGCACAGGAGATCGGAAGTGCTTTTTTTTTAAATGGGGGCCACTTCCTCATCATGAGTTAGTGCTCTGTCCCGCCTCTTCTTACTGTCAGCTGAGTTGAAACAATTGTAAGTAAGTGGCTCCAACTGTTAGCCCTGTGAGGCTTGCATTTTCACCCAGGGGCGTTTTGTGATGTAATTGATGGTGCAGCTGGATGAAGAGCCTGTTTGGTGTGTTCCTTGGGGTGAGTGAATAGGTGTGTTCTGTACAGGGCTGTTAAGTTGCGCTAGTAACACGCTGAGCTGAACATTAACTTTGCTGAAGGAACTTCTTTTTCTCAGTATGAACTGTCAGCAAGATTCAGGGCAGTATTTACGTTGGTCAGTGTGCTGGATGTAGCTGTTTTTCAATAAAGAATCAATGTATTATTACGCTACCAAAAACCTCAGCGAGGCAATATTTGTTTAGAGTTACCTTAAGACAATAATATAACATCATCATCATCATCATCATTATTACTTTAGCCCTCATTAATACACACAGACTTTCTCAGGAATGCATTCAATTCACAGGAGTTTTGGGACTTCCTTGGCGGTGCAGTGGTTAGGACTCCGGGCTTCCATTGCAGGGGGTGTGGGTTTGCTCTCTGGTTCGGAAACTAAGACCCTGCAAGCCGTGCAGTGTGGCCAAAAAAAAAAAAATTTCACAAGAGTTTTGCCATGTTATAGTTACCAAGTCCAAGCTCATACTGCTCGCTGAATGACAGGCCAATAAATCGAGAGAGGTGTTGGGACAAGGAATAGTGACTTTATTTGGAAAGCCAGCAGACTGAGAAGATGGGGGACTAGTGTCCCAAAGAACCATCTTCCCTGAGTTAGGGTTCAGGCTTCTTTTATACCAAAAGGCAAGGGGGTGTGGTTGGTTGGTGCCCACTTCTTGGTGCCAGAATCCTTTGTTCTTGCAGCTGTCCGTGTAGATCTGGTGACAATGTTCCTATAAACCTCCAACAGGACAAATGTTATTCTCTGTTCTGCAACTTTTTATCTCTGTATGAATGGAGAAGTGTTATACCTTTAAAGTTCAAAGCCTTGAGAATGGGCTGTCTTGTATACTTAAGGCTACAGGCAACATTCTTTTTTTGTTTTGTTTAATAATAGATCTTTATTGGAGTATAGTTGCTTCAAGGTTAAAATAAAAGAAACAGATCCAATATAGAGTTAGATTTGTTCTTCCCTATTACATAATTCACAGCAAGGAATGTGCTGGTGCCACTGGGACTCAGGGCTCCTGAGTCAGGACTCCAAGGTGGTAATTGTGAACTGTTAAAAGATAAACTGGGGCATATTAACATTTTTAATCTTTTATTTGAGCAAAAATCGATTCGAATCGGGCAGCATCCAATCTAGCAGATAGAAAGGAGCTCCGAGGAGCTATGCAAAATGAAAGACTTACAGGCAGGAGGGAGTGGGAACAGGGAAGTTATCTGGCCAAAAACAGCAGGTCCTAGTACTGCAAAGTTACTTTTTTTTTTGCGGTATGCGGGCCTCTCACTGTTGTGGCCTCTCCCGTTGCGGAGCGCAGGCTCAGTGGCCATGGATCACAGGCCCAGCCGCTCCGTGGCATGTGGGATCTTCCTGGACCGGGGCATGAACCCGTGTCCCCTGTATCGGCAGGAGGACTCAACCACTGCGCCACCAGGGAAGCCCAAAAGTTACTTTTCTTTAGGGGAGGGGAGGGGTCTACCCAGCAGATGACCTCACTAGTGCTGATCAGGTGGTTTCTGATTGACCGGTTTAAGATTCTGTATAGAGTGGAAACTATAATCAAGTCTCAGTTTGGTGATGTGGGGCTTAGCATAAGCGACTCCATTTTGGGCCTGTAAATGGCCCAAAGATAGAGAGAGGTGCAGATGTAAAGGAGCTGGTGCTAAACCCTGCTTGGGGAGGGCAGGAGGGCTTCACAGGGAGAATTGGGACTTTGCCATGGACAGTAGCTGAGCGAGGGTCTTCGAGGCCGAGGGGACCATAAATGCAAAACCACACAGTGTTAAGTAGGTGAAACACCATGGTGAGTTTGGAGAAGTGTAAGCAATTAAAAAAAAAAAACTCCAGCACATCTATTTCTATTCTAGACTTTTCCTCACCAACATTCATATCAAAACTAAAACCTGGTCCTATAATCCACGTAATTTTTTAGCTGGCACAAAGTGGTGAACAGAAAATAATACTGGTGACTGACTGCTGTATAATACTTATGTTTAATAATTGTTTCTTTCTGGAATCCGGGCCCTGCACCTGGTGCCTCAAGCGTCTGCAACTTTTGGTTCATGTTAATTACTAAACCTGCTTTCATCAGCACCTTCTACTCATTAACACAATCTAGCGCGCCCAGTGCAACAGACATTCCTGAAAATCTCTGGTAGAGGAGAGGCAGGGGTTGTGAGGGAAGGGGTGGACCTGGGGAAGTCTGGGGAAGGAGGAATTCAGACAATGAACGTGGGCCCTCCTCCTCGCAGAGAGCATTCATGTGGGCTTAGCTATAAAAGTTAACTGCCTTTCTTTAGAAACTTTAAACTTTAGATTTATCACTTCATTATCTATTTTTTAAAGTTCATTTTGAAAATTTTAAACATATGCACAAATAGAATATTATGATGCACTCTCATGAATCACTCAGCTTCAGCATGTATCCATTTATGGTGTGTCTAGTTTAACCTATATCCCCACCTATTCTTAATATTCTCCCCTCTTACCTAAACTGAATTGTTTTTAAACAAATCCCAAACGTTTTATTTCACTGTAAATATTTCAGAATGTACCTCTAAAAAAGTGACTTTTTAAAAACAAAACGGGGACTTCCCTGGTGGTGCAGTGGTTAAGAATATGCCTACCAATGCAGGGGATATGGGTTCGAGCCCTGGTCCGGGAAGATCCCACATGCCGTGGAGCAACGAAGCCCCTGTGCCATAACTACTGAGCCCACGTGCCACAACTACTGAAGCCCGCGTGCCTAGAGCCCGCGCACCGCAGCGAAGAGGAGACCCCGCTCGCGGCAGCTAGAGAAAGGCTGTGCACGTCAGCGAAGACCCAACACAGCCAAAAATAAAAACAGAAACAAAAAGAAACCCTGCAAAATCATGATCACACCTAAAAAGTTAACAGTATTTCCTTAATGTCATCCAATATCACATAGGTTCATAAAATATTTTATTTGGCCTTTCAGTTGACTGGTTTCAATCAGGATCCAGGCGAAGACCACACATCACGTCCAGTAGATAGGTACCTCACGACTTCTGAAATCTACAGTTTCCCCTCACCCTTTTTCCATGCATTTATTAAAGAAACTGGGTATTTGTCCTTCGGGATGTCCCATATTCTGGATGTTGCTGGTCACATCCCTATGCTATCCTCTGAGTGTGCTTCTGTCCCCTGTATTTCCTGCAAAGTGGTAGTTAGATCTAGAGACTTGCTCAGACTTGAGTTATCGGTTCACATTTATGCAAAGTGTTTTAGTAAATCGTGTCGCACTCCAGCGGAAGAACCGCGGACACATAATGCTGTGGCCCTTCTCGAAGCTCACTGGGCAGTATTTCTCAAACAGCCTTGGGGGCTTCCCTGGTGGCGCAGTGGTTGAGAGTCCCCACAGGTTCGTGCCCCGGGCAGGGAAGATCCCACATGCCGCGGAGCGGCTGGGCCCGTGAGCCATGGCCGCTGAGCCTGAGTGTCCGGAGCCTGTGCTCCGCAACGGGAGAGGCCAAGACGGTGAGAGGTCCGCGTACCGCAAAAAAAACACAAAAAAACAGTCTTGGTGGGAGGCTTTATCCCTATGGACCTCCGAGCCTCTGCACTTCCTGGAGGTAGTCGGGAAGGGAGGGAGCTTACGTGTGCCAGGCAGGGGATAAGCTCTGTAGCTATGGCACAGACCAAGACGGACCTGGTCCTGGACCACAAGGGATGTACTGTGGCGGTGGGGAGAGCGGCCAGAGCTGGCAGATGAGTCAGTGAGATCCCTACAATCTGTGGTCTGTGCCCGGAAGGACACAAATAGGAGGCGGAGATATAAATGGGGGCCAGGCGTGAGGGAAGGGAGGAGGAGGGGCCAGCCAGCGGAGCCTGCACTGGATGGATGGAGGAGGCTCCCTTAGAAGGTGTTACTTCAGTTGAGCCCTGGAAGAGGCGAGAAAGAGCCCGTTATATGGGTGCAGGAGGTGGGGAAGAGGGGTGCTGGTGGTCGCAGGGATGGAGAAAGTGCCGTATACTTTGGAGGCTGGACACACAGGACATGGGATGAGAAAGAGCAAGGAATCAAGGCCGCCTGCCAGGTTTCCTGGCTTAAGCAACTGGGTGAACAGCTGTTATGGCGACAGCCCTCGGCAGCTGGACAGGCGGCTGCGTGACTCTTTCTGTGGTCCCCCGTCTAGTCCCTTTGGAGATGGTGTTACCGACCTGGGTCTTTCGATTCTTTTTTTTTTTTTTTTTGCGGTACGCGGGCCTCTCACTGCTGTGGCCTCTCCCGTTGCGGAGCACAGGCTCCGGACACGCAGGCTCAGCGGCCATGGCTCACGGGCCCAGCCACTCCGCGGCATGTGGGATCCTCCCAGACCGGGGCACGAACCTGTGTCTCCTGCATCGGCAGGCGGACTCTCAACCACTGCGCCACCAGGGAAGCCCGGTCCTTGGATTCTTTAATCAATAGAAATTGATAAGAAGCCAGACAAGAAACTCAGGCAAGGCTTTACTGGGACTTGTGCTGCCCCTTGAGGGGTAAAAACAAGAAACAGGCGCCCTTGCTTGTTCTCAGAGGCGGACCGCGGTGAGCTGGTCCCTTAAATGGGGTGAGGGTGGGAGCGGATTGGTGGGTCGGGCCTGAGGGCTGGCTTAGGTGTCCTGCCCACCCCCTTGGTGGTGCTGTGTGCAGGGGGCATGTGCAATACCCTGCTTTTGCTCCAGGGACCTCAGAAGTGGCGATTGGTTTGTGGCCTTTTTGTATCGTATTGTTCATAATTTGTCCCAACTGCGCATGCACACAGTTATTTTTAGTCCCCTATAGTTCCTTTGTATTCTGTTGCTGGAGGAGACGTCTGTCCAGGTCCAAGTGCAAGCCCCCCGGTAGAGGGTCCCAGGTCCTAGCCTGTCTCAGTGGTACCCAGGTCTGTCCTCCGGACCTCCTAAGTGCCTTTTAGGCCCTTCCCTTTGTGCGCCTGCCCTTCTATTGAATTGCTTGACTTGAACAAGACGGAGAAAAGGAACCAGGCCAGTAGGAGTATCATGAGCTGGACAGATTTGTGAAATAAGCCTGGCACCCAAATGTAAAGGAATATCGTTCATCAAGTTGGCCATTAATTGTTACATTTGGAAAAAAGCAAAAAACTGAAAACGTTTACTAAGAAGTTTAGGAATCAAATGAAACTTCCGGGTGTTCTGTATATGACATCTTTCTTCGTTATCATAGACAAGTGAGTTGAATGTGCCATAAAACTGCCTGAAAAATAATTTTCCTACTAATACTAATGAGGGTTATCTGGTCTTTGTCCAAAGCATTTGCAGGCAGGGCATCATGCTTCTTGTCTAAAAACTCAATTCCTAAAGCATTCCTTGTGAAAATAGAAATTCCTGCGCCCAGTTTCTCAATAATGTAAGGCACCGGGAACATTTTCAAAATTGTTGGCCTGATTTAAATTTCACTGGAAAACAGCTTTTTAAAACCAAGTGTCTGTATGTGGCTTCCATGTGATCACTTCTCACTGGCAACTGGTAACTGCCAACTTCTGGTGGCTTGAGAAAGTGAGCCGTTTCCCACGCTCCCACACGGCAACCCAATCAGGATGTTTGTGCTGGGAGATGTTTGGATGGGGTGGAGGCGAAGCGGGCAGGAGACCAGCTGGACGAGGCTCCTTCCCTGACTCCCTTCTCTGCGGCCCGTCCGTGCATTCTAGAAACTCACTGCTGGTGCCAGGTGATGATGGAAAATATGTCACCTGAGCAGTTAACAGACAGTGACACTTGGTAAAAAGGAAGGATCTTGCTAGGTCCACACTTAACTCTCAAACCTGTTCTTTCCCCTTCTCGGGGCCCAAATTGGCTCCAACACATCGAAGCTTTTTACCTGGTTCTTGGCATGTTGTAGAGTTTGGTCTCAAGTTCCTTTCCTTCTTGTCGGCCGCTGTCCCCCTTTCTATAGGAATGAGGTCTGAAGTGACTGAAGGATAAGGCCGTGGGAAGGATGAGTAAGTGACCTGGAAAACCCACAGGCCTTCTCATGAACTCCTGAACAATTGTAACTCCCTTTGCTGCTGTGTTCTTCCAATCTGTAGCCTCTTGAAGCTCAAACTAGGGCCATATGCAAAGTCGCTCCCATTGGATTTAGGGATTTTTTTGTTTTTAATTCATAGACTCCAGAAGTAAAAAGATCACTGGCGTGTTGTTCCCTGTCACCAGTGGACTGTGCGCTAACAAGGATGTGGGAAGGGCTCAAAGCCTCATTCTAAGCATGGCTTTGCAGGAGGCCCAAGCACGCCCACTGCCAGGGGGCTGTAGTCCCTTCCCCATTTTCCCAGGGAATATGGGTTTTAGCTGGATAAGAACAGTGAAATCTTTTCATAGGCTCTAAACTGGTTTCAAGAAGTGATGACTGATAACTGGTTTCAAGAAGGCTGTACGTGTAGTGATTAAGAGGGCCGACTTTGAAGTCAGGCTCCTTGGGTTCAAATCCCGGTAAGGCCTCTGATTGGTAACTTTGGACAAATTGATGAACTTACCTCATTTTCCACCGCAGCAAAATGTGGATAATAGTAATAGCTAGTTTTACGGGGTTCTTCTGAGGATTAGATGTTAATAAGAGGTCTGGGACATGGTAAACATTCAATAAATGTTAGCTACTGATCTAATTCATTCATCTGTTCAAAATAACCCCACCATCGTGGCCCGTCACGTTTACTTCTTGACACTTGTTTGCTTATTGTCTTATCATCTGCTTGTGTAAAAGTCCATCTCCACGTCCTTCTGGATTGTGGGAGCCTTGAAGGCAGAGCCTGGGTTCTCCTTATTTGTGGACCCACAGTGCTTAGCACAGCCCTGGTTTGTAATGATTACTCTGTTGAGTAAATGAACACAGTCTTTGATGATGACTTAGGTTTGAATGGTCCTTCGTGTGCCACAAACCACACACGTGGGAAGCCTAAGATGCGAAGTTTAAGACCCTCGCCCAAGGTCTGCCGACTATGCCAGAGTCAGGTCCTGTGATTCTTGCCCCTGTTCCTTCTACCAGGCCGTCCTCCCTAGGAAAAGAATGCTGAGTTTTACAGTTCTGGATCATGTCTTTCTCCAGTGTTTTTGTATTTGACACACTCTCATGTTTGATACACTATGACAGCATCCTGTGAACGGGAACTCGGTCTCCCTAAAGAAGATGTCGTTTCTGCACATCTTTTTTTTTTTTTCCTTTCCTTTCTTTTTTCAACGAAAAAAGAGCTGAGATAGTTTTATCTTTACGTACTCTACAAGTGCAACTGTTGTGTACATTTGAGATTAATTGCAGTTAACGGAACTACACTGTTTTCCTCTTGAATCTCACGTAAATGAAATCATATACTGTGTACTGTTGTTGTGTCTGGATTCTTTTGCTTGGCTTAATATTTGTGAGATTCACTCATGTTGTTTTGTGTATTTTAAGAAATTACTCTATAGTATTCCATTGTATGAAATGGCCAGAATTTATTTACCTGTTCTCTTGTTGATGGGTATTTGGGTCGCTCCCAATTTTTGATTGTAAGTTTCTGCACTCCTTTTAATGATGTTTGGTTTTGTACAGATTACCACGAATGGCATTATTGCCATGAGTGAGCCCCCAGCCAAAGAATCCCATCCTGGGCTATTCCCACCGACCTTCGGAGCAGTCGCCCCTTTCCTGGCGGACTTGGACACGACAGATGGCCTTGGGAAGGTTTACTATCGGGAAGACTTATCTCCCTCTGTCACTCAGCTGGCAGCGGAGTGTGTCCAGAGAGGGTTCCCGGAAGTCTCTTTCAAGCCCAGTAGCGTGGTGGTTGTCACTTGGGAATCCGTGGCTCCCTACCAAGGGCCCAGCAAGGACCCTGCCCAGGAAGGCAAGGTAAGCACCCACCCAGGCTCAAGGGCAAATAGTCTAATATGTTGGCTTTGTACGCTTTGGTCTTCTGGTTTGTGCTACTCTGATGTACACCACGCCCATGTGATTGATAAAGGCTGGACAGACATCCAAAGCAAAATCTACTAAGCTGTTTATTGCAGGTCTGAAACTTCCAAAACCTTATCTGCAGGGCTACTTAAATCTATGCTGTAATGACGATTAGATGTAAAGAAAGCCAATTCCTGAGAAGATTGCCACGTGGCAAGAACAGGGCTGCGAAATTACAGCCCCAGCTGCTCTTACTTTGGGTGGTGGACAGTGGGAGGTGGCTTCTAGATAAATAGAGAATTTATTAATATGAAGTGATAGGTTAAACTAATAAAGCAGTCTCGAGAGATGTGAAGAAATAATGACCAGACCCACACTCTAGTTGGGGGGACAAAACCCATTTGTACCATGTGGGTGGTTCAGGAAACAAGTTTCGTCATAACCAGGGATGGGAGTCTCTGTGGATGCAGTGGTTGGGAAAGGTGTTAGGGTGTGTAGAGCTTGGACTTGCCCCTGAAGGAAGGGGGGAATATTTGAAGAAGCCATCTCTAGATCCGAGGTGACTCTTTAGGACATGCTTTGATTTCTCCTTGCAAAAATAAATTTGCTCCACCATTGTTTAATTTTTATAGCATTACAGGGTAGAGAGCAACTTGAAAGGTCCAAAAGCACTCCCTTTAAATGGGGGAATATTCCCAGCTGGTGGTTCTCAAAGTGTGTACCACAGAACACTGGTCCCCCAGACATTCCTTGAGGAAAAGGACTCCTCGGACCATATAAGTTTGGGAAGCGCTAAAACTATTATCTCCCTCATGGTGACTCACTCTGGAAAGTCCTATAGTACAGAAACCTGCTTAATTTTGTTTAATTTAGCCATCCCCAAACCTTTTGGCCCTACCCTTTTCCCTCCCAAATAAGACACATTGCATCCCATAGAGCACACTTTGGAGAAGTCTGTCTGACACGTTTTGCTTTGCCACCTGTATCTGCCTGAGTGCTGTACTTGAAAACTGTTTAAAGCCTTCAATTTCTCGAGTGTGCATCCTTTTCACTTGAGTGATACCTGCCCAGCCCCTTGTACAGAGCTCTTGCCTGCTTCACGGGCCAAATCTCCCCTCACTCTTACTTCTCCGCACCCTCTTGCAGCAGCTGTATCAGATTATTTGCAATTCCCTGCTGAGGCTTTTTGCTTGTTTGTTTTACCCACAGTCTCTTGCACTAGCTGTGCACTTTGCTTGCGATGGCCTCTCCCTGACCCTCACTGCACGTGTCTAGCTCCTGCTTGTTCTTTCCGCCTCCTCTGCCCCCACTCCTCCCAGCATCGGGCACTTCGCCTGCACACAGCTCCATTACAGAATCTATCCTCCAGTTTGGCAATGTTTTGTTCACATGTCAATTTTCCCACCTAGACTATAAATTCTGAAGTGCGGCGATCCCGTACTTTTATTCGTCTTCACAGTGCTCAGGACAATGCCTGGTGCGTAGGAGAGGTACTAACATTAGGAATATTTTCTCTGTGCCTGGCCCTTCATATGCTAGCTCACGTAGTCCTCCTAACATTTCTATGCGGTAGGTGGCTTTATCTCCATCTTACAGATTCACAGATCGAGGTTCAGAGAGGTTAGGTAACATGCCCAAGGTCACGCAGTCAGTGAGGAGTAGAGCAGGATTTGGATCCAGATTTGTTTTCTCTCAAAGCTCATTTTCTTTCTTACTGCACAGTGCTTGGGCTCAATCAGCTAAATAATGAATGTGGTTGAATATGTTTAATGGCTGTGGAAACAAATTCTGTGGGTAAGAATTTGCTAAGTTGCATGAGATTTAGGCCACTACCTGTAGGTGCCGTCTATAGTTTTTCATTAACCTTAGGGTCACGGTTATGCAGAAAGTATTCATTGATTAATTAGAAAATTTCATGTTGACATAGCTTTAGAGGTATTTAAGTGGAATTATCCTGGAATACTTGGTCCTACAAAAGTATTTCTTTAGAATAAGGTGTAAATACTGCCATCTCTGTATTTTATAGATATGATCTGGTGAAGAGCACATTTTAAGATCTGTAGATATTTTCCTGAGTAACTGAATTTTAACTCATCTTCACAGAGAAACACATTCCAGGCTGTTCTGGCCTCCTCTGATTCCAGCACCTACGCCATTTTCCTTTATCCTGAAGATGGTCTGCAGTTCTATACGACATTCTCAAAGAAGGATGAGAACCAAGTTCCCGCATTGGTTGCTTTCAGCCAAGGTTTAGTAGGATTAATGTGGAAGAGTGACGGAGCTTATAATGTATTTGCTAATGACAGAGAATCAATTGGAAACTTGGCCAAGTATGCTTTTTTTTTGTTCATCAGTAGATTCTTCCCTTAATAAGACTATCATGTCTATAAGTTTATAAGACTATTTAAAACAGTCTATAAGACCATTTTATTAAGAATAATGTAATGGGCAATATAGAACATTACCTAAAAATGTTTCCATGGATTTAAATTTTGTATATAATTTTTATATTATGGAGTACTTTGTTTTTCTGATGAACTCAAAGGAATATACTCTTAGAATGAACAGGTATCCAAGTTTTTAGATATCATTCTCATTTGAGACAGTTTTACCATCTCTTCTATACGTATAAAGTTAGAAATACAAGTTATTCAAAACTATGTTCTGCTGTGACCCCAAGGCTGAGAAAACCCCTCCCAATTTCATATTGCCGGTTGAGTCTAAAACTCCCCTACACTTTAATGGTGTGCTGGTAAATGCTTAGCAACTGGCTTTAGGCGGGTCGGGGAAGCCCTCATTTATAGCATTTGCCTGTTTCCGTGGTGTAAATACTCCTACCATGGCCAGTTTCCAGCAGCTCACATCATGTCGCTCAACCTGGGGTTGAGAAAAGGTGAACCATTATATCGTATTCTCACCACAGAGGTGCAGTAGATTCAAATAACTTGAAGAACATAGCTAATATGAGTTTCAAGTATTTATTCCCTCTGCTTTTATTTTTTTTAATTTTTATTGTAGTTGATTTACAATGTTGTGTTTCTGCTGTACAGCAGAGTGAATCAATTATACATATATATATCCACTCTTTTTTAGATTCTATTCCCATATAGGTCATTACAGAGTATTGAGTAGAGTTCCCTGTGCTATATAGTAGGTTCTTATTAGTTATCTATTTTATATATAGTAGTGTGTATATGTCAATCCCAATCTCCCAATTTATCCCTGTCCTTCCCCTTTGGTAACCATAAATTTGTTTTCTACCTCTGTGACTCTATTTCTGTTTTGCAAATAGGTTTATTTATTACTATTTTTTGTTTTTAGATTCCACATATAAGTGATATCATGTGATATTTGTCTTTCTCTGACTCACTTCGCTCAGTATGACAATCTCTAGGTCCGTCCACATCACTGCAAATGGCATTATTTTGTTCTTTTTTTATGATTGAGTAATATTCCATTGTATATATGTACCACATCTTCTTTATCCATTCATCTGTTGATGGACATTTAGGTTGCTTCCATGTCCTGGCTATTGTAAATAGTGCTGCAATGAACACTGGGGTATATGTATCTTTTTGATTGCCTCTCATTTTAATATAGATTATTTAATTGTAAGTTTATATACTTTAATTTTTTACCAGCTGGTTCAAGCAAGCTCCTGCATAGCACTGCCTTTATTTGAGTCCCAAGCAGACAGATTGATTAGACGTCCAATTTCTGCAGGACTTTCTTGATTCCTCATTCCCTGTCCAACCCCAATCTTTTGCTCAGTATTCTCTACCAAGTAGTGTGTGTCCCTTCTTTCCATTGCATGAGCTGGTCATTTTACATAATTTCTTATAGGAACACTTCCAATCACACACAGAAGAACAGTAAAAATGGTGGTGCAAGAAGTAGAGATTAGGGTTATTCTGTTGTATTTTATAACTATAAAATGCCTTTAGATTCTCAATATCATTTGTATTTCACTACACCCTTTTAACATAAAAAGGTAAACTGAGACCTGTCCAAGGTTCCACAGCTAACAGTGTTGGGATTTCTAATAAACCAACTCTGTACTATTTTCACTCATAACTCTTCTGACACCAAATTTGTGGGGTTTTTTTCCGCAACCAATTCTCCAACTCTTCAGACACCAGCTAGGTGTCCTGTAATTCGATTCAGTTCTGACACTAACTGCTTGGAGTCAGCACATACCTCACAGGTTAAGGGCTCAGTCCCACAAAACTGCCCCTACTTCAGACATCCCTTGCAAGTCCCAGGTTGCCACCTGCACTTCTGATCAACCAGCTATAAATCGGGGGTCTCCATGAAGCCCTGCTCAAGTTCGATAATGTGCTAGAATGGCTCACAGAACTCAGGAAAGCACTTTCCTTACTATTACCAGTGTGTTACAAAGGATACACTCAGGAGCAGCCAAATAGAAGAGATGCATAGGGCAAGGTATGGGAGGAAGAGTGGGTGAGGGGCTTCCGTGTCCCCTCTGGGCTCACCACCCTCCTAGCCCCTTGATGTGTTCACCAGCCCCAAGGTTCTGTCAATCTCATCACTTAGGAATTTTTATTACATAGGCGTGATTGATTAAACCGTTGGCCATTGGTGATTAACCTATTCTCCAACCCCACTCCTCACCCCCCTCCCTGGAAGTCAGGGCGTGGGTAAGAAAATTCCAGCCCTGTAATCAAGCCTTATTCTTTTTTTTTTTTTTTTTTTTTTGGGG
>NW_006779738.1:1632224-1700779 GCF_000442215.2 Lipotes vexillifer
TTTTTTTTTTTTTTTTTTTTTTTGCGGTACACGGGCCTCTCACTGTTGTGGCCTCTCCCGTTGCGGAGCACAGGCTCCAGATGCGCAGCAGACACGCAGCCTCTCCGTGGCATGTGGGATCTTCCCGGACCGGGGCATGAACCCGTGTCCCCTGCATTGGCAGCCGGACTCTCAACCACTGCACCACCAGGGAAGCCCCAAGCCTTATTCTTCCTGGTGACCAGCCCCCATCCTGAAGCTACCCAGGGTCCCCAGCCACCAGCCATCTTATTAGCATACAAAAAGACACTCATCACTCCAGAGATAACAGGGATTTTAGGGATTATATGCCGGAACCAGAGACAAGGACCAAATACATATTTCTTATCATATCACACCATGCCCTGGAAAGAGAATAACTGAGAAAATGGATGACTCCAGTCAACAGGTTGCTTATATGGTAAAGCACATGACCAGTGATTCCTATAAATTGCATTTTAAGGCCTGAAAATGTCCCTGAAGCCTGCCTCTCGAGTGGCCGAGACTAAGCCTTTGCTAGGGCTGTGCCCATTGGATACAGCCTCACCGTATCCCCCTGGATGGTCTCAGCTCAGTGATGACCAGACAGAACTGCATCTGCTCTCTCATCCTCCACCGAGGCTGTGGGCAGAAGCAGGCGTTGGGTTTCAGATTGACACGGATCCCCAGGGCTCCTTCTGCTTGGTTGCTGGGGGCTGTTTGTGGGTTGCTGGCCTGTTTCCAAGAAGCCTGTCCTTCCCCCTAGGAGCAGCAACTCTGGGCAGCAGGGCATCTGGGTGTTTGAGATTGGGAGTCCGGCCACGGCCAGTGGCGTGGTGCCCTCGGACGTGAACCTGGGATTGGACGATGGAGCAGAGTATGATGATGAGGATTATGACTCGGTGACACCTCTGAGCCTGGAGGACACGGGCACCACATCCTTCCCCTATGAGGCCCGGAGAAGGGGAGACACTGGCACATACAACGTGCCCAGTGACCTGCCCCCCCGCCGCCTGGCTACTGAGAGACCCCCTGGACCTCCCACGGAGCGGACCAGATCTTTCCAGCTGCCAGTGGAGAGGTTTCCCCAGCAGCAACCACAGGTCATAGATGTGGATGAAGTTGAGGAAACAGGAGTTGGTAAGGTCATTTATGTTGCAGGTGGTACCTTCTTGGATACTTGGGTTTCCAGACAGGGGAGCATTGCTGGCGGGGTGTCAGCTGTGCGCATTATTTGGTGGTTTGTAAGTATGAGCGCCTGGGGAAGGAGGGGTGGAACTCACAGCTACAGAGCATTGGTCGATGGGCCCGAAGGCTTCAGAGACTCCAAGGGATCTGGCCATTAGGGCTGGGGTTATGGAAACTATAGAACATGTCCTCTTTCAAGTCTTCTATTATTCTTTCTTTCTTTTTTCTGTTTTAAAGAGAAAAGTGCTTTAGAATTATTTTGATAGTCAGATTTCCTTCCTTATTTGTGACTTCTGAGATCAGTAGTATATTCACCCACCTGAAAAAACATTTTAGAAGTTCTTTTGGCTATTGACACGGTTTATCTTTGAAATTTATTTCCTCTTGGTTTTGGAAGGAGGATGGTTGATGATTTTTCCTCCCGGGCCCTTTCAGTTTCAGAGTTAGTTTGTGAACATTTAAAACTACAAAATAAGTAGATCCCCTTTTTGAGGATGGTTTTAAAGTACAATATCTTCTAATCAACTGTATTATATCAGATTTTTGCTACATTTTCAGGGAAAACCACTGGAACCCCAGCATGCTTTGATTTGTCTTATAAAAAACATTTGAACTAGACTGTGTTCATTATTTTTTTGCCCTTCAGGTTGACCTATAATCCATTAAGATTCCTATCAAGGGGACGGTCCAGGCCTTTAAATGATGTTTACTGTGATGCCCGACTGCTTCAGCTATGAAGTTATCATAAGGCCCTCAAAACATCTACTCAGTTCCACATTATTCACCCATTTTTATTTCTCCTTACTTGTGATTTGTCTCGTAGCCATAGTCGGATGTTTGTTCTTATCGAGTATCCCAAAGCATGGACAGTATCTGGTGGCCGGGGTAGTGTGCTTACTTACCTCTGAGGCACAGAAACGGAGAAGCTGCCCTTAGTGACATGATGAGTACGTGGTTCATGTCTCAGGGCTCCCTTTATACACATGGCACCCCGGATTTGCTGGGGTAATGCTGACACCTAGCACGGCGCACTCAGCTCTTATAGCTGGGCCTCAGAGTGGTCGCCTCAAGATGGATTGCATATGTTTACCGGCACATATGTTTACCTTCAGGGTGAGTTTTGAGTCTCATCCTGCTTTCACCCCACATACATGTCTCTGAAATTCTCATTTGTGAAGCCATCACTTAAATGAGAGCATAGCTAGCCCCAGCAACTTATGGTAGTATATTCCTTGGTACTAGTAAAAAGAAAAGCCTAGATTTGAACCCCGACTGTGTTTAAAAGAGATGTTTTTCTGCCCTCGATCCTAGTTATTTCACTGTTTTTATTAGAAAGGTCAGTCTTCTGTAGCCAGCAGTGCATTCCTGGTGTGATTTGAATAGTCACCCACAGATACGTCGACCATAACAGACCCACTGGGAGCTGGGCTTAAGCAATCAGTAGCGTCACATGCGTTCAGCTCAGGGCCCAAGTATTTTCAGCTCCAAACGCCATCTTTATACATACAGGGAATTCCCTTCTGGGTATGTAGGACTCATGGAATCTACCTGGAATTAAACTTCACTTTTCTCTTCACTCATAACAGTCATTTATAAAGTGGGTCATTATCCCCTGTAAAAGTTCATCCCCTTTTGTGTTTTTGAACTTCATCCCAAATTAATTTGCTCTGGATTTTTGAGTTTAATGAGCTAGTTCATCATCCAATAAAATGAACCTGGGAGGGAGACATTTAAAATAGGGAGAAATTCTTCTTGTTTCTTGGGTCAAAGGCTTTTAGACCAGGTATGACTGAGGAATTATTTCTAACTAGCTTTTGACTCAAGAGCTTAGGATTTATCCCCCGGTGAGAAGAAAGGGTCAATTTTTTTTTTTTTTTTTTTTGCGTTACGCGGGCCTCTCATCGCTGTGGCCTCTCCCGTTGCGGAGCACAGGCTCCGGACGCGCAGGCTCAGTGGCCATGGCTCACGGGCCCAGCCGCTACGCAGCATGTGGGATCTTCCCGGACCGGGGCACAAACCCGTGTCCCCTGCATCGGCAGGCGGACTCTCAACCACTGCGCCACCAGGGAAGCCCAAGGGTGAAAATTTTTAAAAAATACTTTAAGCTTGTTAAAATGGCACTTTATGTTATAGATATTTTACCACAATAAAAGATAATTTTTAAAAATTTTAAGGTCCCTCCTGCCCAAAATGTGAAGCGGATCTGACGACATTAGATGGATGCCATATTAAGATTGACATTGGGTGGCAGTCACTTAATATTGATTCCGTGATACTGAGGACATTGGATTATAGCATTTTTAAAGAATTCACCCTTGTGATTTCTCAAACTTCCTTTAGACCCGTTTGCCTTGGTGGTTTGAATAATGGAACCACTATACTATTTAAGTGGCTACAGGTAGAGAGCCCTGGGTCTGAACTGCCTGAGCAGATGTCAAGTCTTGCACAGCTGAGGGCGTAGGGTCAGAAAGCCTCCTGGTCCAGAGCCCTGTGAAGCGCTTACAGGTGTGCTGTGTTCTCTCCAAGCAGTTTTCAGCTACAACACAGATTCCCGCCAGACGTGTGCCAACAACAGACACCAGTGCTCTGTGCACGCAGAGTGCAGGGACTTTGCCACCGGTTTCTGTTGCAGCTGTGTTTCCGGCTACACGGGGAACGGCCGGCAGTGTGTTGCAGAAGGTACTTTGCTTCTGTCTGTTCCCTTTGAAGGGGGAGAAAGGGGGAGGAGTGGAGTTTTTGTTTTGGTGCTTGTTTTGAAATCTACCCAGATCTCTAAACGGGGGTGGTATTTTCAGTCGGGCAATGATAGTTAATCTCTCATTCCCCGTTCTTGCCTGTATTTTTCTACTGGGGGTGTGGTCCTGGGGAGTGTCCTTTTTTTCTAATAAGGGTAGGTCTCTTTCTTTCCTGTGCTGTTTCTCCATCTCTGAAATGACGGCCATTGGGAGCCCATCTTCACAACTGTCCCTATAGCGTAAGACAAAGGCTGAAGTGTTGAAATTATGCAGCCTGGACCACGAATTGTCAGTGCCCCTCATTTTCCTCCGTTTCTTTCAAACCTTTTCTTTTGGCATCACTCAGACTATCCTAATGGTGGTTCAACTCCAGCAAGGCCACAGTGGGCTGGTGGAAACCAAAGTATGTAGCGGGTAAAGACCTGTCCTCATGCCCCTGGCATCCCAACATGGTGATAGAGGAGCATAACGGGTGCATCACAGCTAACTCTGGAGCCCAGACCCATTGTGGGCCCACTCCAAAATGGACTCAGCTGGCGTCAGTGGGCTGGCATCAGTTCTGAGCTCTGCTCCCGGAAAAGGACCAACCAGTCCTGACATTCTCAGATGGTCAGAAGAATCTTCTCTGCAAAAGTCTAGAGGGTCCGGATGAGAGTTTATTTAGAGAGGGAGACCTATGGGAACCTGAGGCCATAAACCAGAATTAAAACAAAACCCAAACCGACCATACTGAACATTTGTTCCTTCAGATGCCAAGTCACCTCACTTGTCACCTGTCATTTTCCTCATGTGTTTAATGAGGAACCTTAACTGCTACACACAATACAACTAAATAAAACTCAGTTGGAGGAATGCTTTTCTGTTTTTCAGATCCCCTGCCATAGCTAAAGTTAAATCAGTTATTTTAATTTGCTAAAATAAAAAAGTTCCCTCCTAGGTCACAGTTAGATAGTTAAATACTATCTGCAGCAACGAAAGAAAATTTTGTATACGTTGCATATTAATTTGGGGGGATGTTTTTAACGTTTATAAATGTGTTGTCTGTTTTCTTCCAAAGCCCACCACCCCAGGGATGGTGTACCTTTGCTGCTTTGTTTTAGGCTTGGCTTTTATATTTCTCTCACCCTGGGAGCAGCTTCCAAAATCTACAGTGAACCTTTCTTCTCAAAGAGCAATCTCATTAGCTCTTTCTGTGCCAAATATCAGACTGAAAATGCTGATAGGTTGCATTTGGCAGGAAGCTCAGATGTGACAGATTGCTCGGTTACGTTTTTTGACCTTCTGTACACGCCCTGTCATAGTTTTGTGGTTTAAATATTTTTTGGAGTCTTGCTACTTTTGAAATAGTTTTCTAGCTCCAAGTTTGGTGGAAAAAATTTGGTTTCCTACCCTTGGCTTTCCTGCTTGTTTCTAATTGTTTGGGGGAGGCATTTTTTGATATTAGTCTTCTAACTTCACAGCATCCCCCAGTGTAATGACATAGTTTATTTGCAGAAATACTCTGTGTCGAGTCTGCCTTGGCTTGTCAGTGAAGCTGTTTATTTTATTTATTTTATATTTTATTTTATTTTATTTTTGGGGGCCGCACCACACGGCATGCAGGGTCTTAGTTCCCTGGCCAGGGATGGAACCCATGCCCGCTGCAGTGGGAGCGTGGAGTCTTAACTTCTGGACCGCTAGGGAAGTCCCTCAGTGACCCTGTTTAGCAGCTAAGGCATATTGAACACAGCAGAAAGTCTTCGGAACACTGGTGACCATGCTCAGATGAGGGCTCGTTTGTCTCAGGTTATTCTACAAACTTAACTGAGAACTTACTGTGCACAGAAACCTCTGCTAAGACGGAGCCAGGGAGTTGGGTGTGAAAGTCTTGTCTCTAGACATTTATAATCTAGGAAGAGAAACACGATATGCACAATCAGTAAGTGATAGAATTTCTACATTAAACCCGAACAGTCCAAGGTGACTTACTTACCTCTTCCTTCAGTTTTTTTTTTTTTTTTTTTAAAGATATAAGTAACACACTCACTAAGTATACCGTTTGGTTCTTTTTAGTATATTAACTAAGTTGTGCAACTATTACCTCTAATTTTAGAGCATTTTCATCGCGCCAGAAGGAAACCCTGGATCTCTTAGCAGTCACCCTCAATTTATCCTCATTCCTAGTCTCTGTCAACAGCTAATCTACTGTCTGTCAACACGGGTTTTCCTGTTCTGGATATATCATATAAATGGAATCTTACAACATGGGACCTTTGTGTTTGGCTTCTTTCACTTAGCATGATGTTTTCAAGGTGCATCCATGTTTTAGCATGTATCAGGTACCTCATTCCTTTTTTCTAGTGAAATAATATCCATTTCATGGATATACCACATTCTGTTTATCCATTCATCAACTGATGGACATTTGGGTGCTTTCCCATTTTGGCTGTCATGAATAAGGCTGCTAAGAACATTCGTGTACAAGTTTTTGTGTGGACATATGTTTTCTGTTCTCTTGGTATATACCTAGGAGTTGGAATTGCTGGGTCATGTGGTAACCTTCAATTTTCTTATTCAAATACAAGAACAACTTAATTTCTTGAGAGCTTATCTTTTCCTGATTAAACAATAATAAATATATGCAAGTTATAAATATTTGAACATTATAGAGATATATAGTATAGAAAATGAAAGTTCACCATATCGCCCTGAGTTAGCCACTGGTAGCAGTTTTGTGTACATCTCTTCAGATATTTGTTCCTAAGTGTATGCCAACTTTTATTATTAATGTGATTTTCAAAAATGGTGTCCTATACATATCCTATTTAGCAATTTATGAAGAAAGCTTTTAAATATGCCATGGTAAGTTTCACATCTTTCCCAGTTAGCTAAATGGAGCAATCAACAACAGACACACCCCAGCCCACAAGCTGGTTCTGGGTCAGAGGGCGTATTTGTGTGGCTTGCGATATCCGCTGTGGCCACTTCTGTCTGGCTTGGCTTGAGTGAAGGTCCAGGACTCAGACTGGCAGTCCTATGTTTGAGTCGGAGATGCTCTTTAAGATGTGTTACAGATCAGGCAACCAAATGTCCCATCCAGTTTAGCCCTGCTGTCCCAGTGAAATGACTAATTCTGTCCCTGATACTCTCAAAAGTGAGACATTTATGTCACCTAGTTCTAGACCACCCATGATACTGTTCTATGAGATCGTTTTATTTGCCTCAGACGTTCCTCCATCCAACAATGGGTCTCACTTTTCTGCTGTCCATTATCCATCAGCGTGGGAGAGAGGAAGAAATTGGAATTTGTAAGGCTCATAGACACAGCCATAGGAACTGCCTTTTTGGGAAGAACAGTTGCTTTCACTTACCCCAAAGCCCTTTACCCCAGCACTGTTTGGCTCTTTGCTTTTATAGGTACAGATCCTACCAGACATACTATTCTATTCTGAAGCGCTGTCTGCTTTCTTTGTTTCTCACTCAGGTACCCCCCAGAGAGTTAACGGCAAGGTGAAAGGGAAGGTCTTTGTGGGGAACAGCCAAGTTCCCATTGTCTTTGAGAACACCGACCTCCACTCCTACGTGGTAATGAACCATGGGCGCTCCTACACAGCCATCAGCACCATTCCTGAGACCATCGGGTACTCTCTGCTTCCTCTGGCCCCTATTGGAGGCATCATTGGATGGATGTTTGCCGTGGAGCAAGATGGATTCAAGAATGGGTTTAGCATCACAGGTAACTCACATCAGACCTTAAAATTAATGGGCTGGGGTGAATGGAAAGGGAACTCCATGTCTGCAAGTAACTTACCGATAAGCATTTTGTGGCTCTGGAAATAAGGTGTTGAGGTAAAATTATCAAGAAGTTTTTCAATTAATATACATTAACTAAGACTGTCTAGAATTGCATTTTGATCAGGGAGCGATTTCAGGGTGGAGATTTAGATTTAGGCCGAGCAAATGATGTTTGCTCCTATATCCTCACAACCCAAAGTCTGGGGCTTCTTCTATTTATCCAGCCTGCCTCCAAATTCCCAACTAATCTGAAACTGATATTTGACATTTCCTCGGTATCTGCTTGGAGAAAAGGAACCTGTCATTTCTAGCTGGTAAAGTCAGCCTGATAAGCATAATCCTCACGAGTCTTAGGAAAGCTGAGTTTCCTTGGAGCTGCTTAGAGACCGTGTCCCGTCGGGGAAAGTTCAGTCTTTAGGGGACATGTGGGCAGATTGTTGGTGGGTGGGAGCAGAGGAGATGCTTCCCTGAAGCAGTGGTGGCCTCTCCCATGCTGTGCTGAGGCTGGCCCCCCTGTGCTGGAGGCCCTTTCCTGGAACTGCTTGGCTGGAGGAGTCTGCATCCTTCATCTCTGGCCGCTCCCAGGGCCTGGAGCCTGCTGTTCTGGGGCATAGGTACATAGCCGCTGCCTCTGACTACCTAGACCTGCCTTCTCCAACACCCCTAGCCTCACTGGAGCTTCAGCCACGGCTTTATTGTGAAAAAACTGCTGAGAGCAGGGTCTGTAGGCTTTGCATAGACACCCCTCCCAAAGTTACAGAGCATAAATACCTAACTTCCTGAAATGTGGACATTTTAAGAAAGGTGAGGATATATATTTGAAAAGGGTATAAAATACCTTATTTATGGCCCAATGTTTTTTCTCCCTCTGCCACAGGCATGTGTACCCTGAGTATCATAACGATGTTCAGGCTGTCTTGCAAACACATGCTCTTCCCTTTGCAGACGTAGTTGAGCTTTGCGGCCAGATCCACAGATCCTACTCCTTGGCTGCACAGCATTTCATATTGGTGTTGCCTTGAATATGGGTTGACTTAAATGGATGGTCCTTTGTAACTTACATCAACTTCAGGGAGGCGGAGGGAGTCTTTACAAATTCCCTACAGCAGCAAATCTTTGTTACTACAATGGTCCTTCTTAACTGCCCCTGTGTTATCAGTTGGATATCTGCCTGGGACCTGGGGGCTATAAAGCAGGAGTTGTCCAACATTTTCTGCAAAGGGCCATTTAGTAAATATTTTAAGCTTTGCCTAAATATTTTAGGCTATTCGGGCCCTGTTACAGCTACAGTAAGTCCCCTACATACGAACCTTCAAGTTGCGAACTTTCAAAGATGCGAACCTACGTTTGCATGTCCAGTCACTTAAGTTAGTTCACGTGTCTGGCGTACGTTGTCACGTGTGTGCATCCTCTACAAGTGGTTGTGCTTTTGTGTACTTTACTGTGCAGTACTGTATAGAGTACGGTAGTACAGTATCTTCATTTCAAGCCCAGGATGTCTGGAAGCAAGCGTAAAAGCAGTGGTGATGTAGCTGGTACTACTGTACTTTTAAAGGTACTGTACTGTAAGATTAAAAATGTTTTCTTTATTTTTGTGTTTGTTTGTTTTTTATGTATTATTTGTGTGAAAAGTATTGTAAACCTATTACAGTACAGTCCTAGATAGCCGATTGTGCTAGTTGGGTACCTAGGCTAACTTTGTTGGACTTACGCATGCGCTCTCGGAACAGAACTCATCCGTATGTAGGGGACTGTCTTCAACTTTGTCGTCGTCGTCGTCGTCGAGCGAAAGCACCAAAGATAATATGCAAATGAGTGATCATGTCTGTGTTGGAATGAAATTATTCATGGGCACTGAAGTGTAAATTTCATATACTTTTCACATATCATGAAATAGCTGCCAGCCGTGTTATCGGGAGTCTGCAAAGGTGGCAAAGGGAGGAAGCTGGAAGGAAGGGGGGGTATTTTTTCCTGCTTGTTGGGGGCTGCCTCCCTGCCCAGACCAAGGGGAGGTCCTGAGCCAGCACCTTAGTATGTGCTCCTAGGATGGTTTCTGGGCCTGGTGATAGTTTGCCCTGAACAACTGGCCCATCCTGACCAGGGCTTAGCTGTTACAGTAGTCATTCCCACAGCTGACGTCCTGGAGCGCTTGGTGTTTGGCAGAGGACGTTTTAACGTACTTATCTAATTTCCCTAAGACAGATTGTATCCCTTTTTCATCATCAGGAAATGGAGGCTCCGTGAGGTTAAGTAACTTGTTCAAGCTCACCCAACCAGTACCCAGCACAGCTGGGAGTCCAACTCCTGTCCCCTGCTTTTTCCAGCACAAGCCATGAGCCCACCCATCTCAGATGCTGGTTTGCAGCTGGCAGGCAGCTTCTGTTTCTTGCGCGTGACTCAGTTGGGCCATATGGATGTCCCAGTTCTGTCCTTGGTGTCAACAGCCCCATTTCTACTAACCACACTAAAGCATCTGCAGAGGAGGTGTGAGCCTGTCCCCACAGTGAGCCCAGGGTGGGCATGAGGGTGGCTTCCTTGACAGCAACGTGACAGACTGACCTTGCTTTGCAGGGGGCGAATTCACCCGCCAGGCTGAGGTGACCTTTGTGGGGCACCCGGACAAGTTGTTCATTAAGCAGCAGTTCAGCGGTATTGACGAGCACGGACACCTGACCATCGACACGGAGCTGGAGGGCCGAGTGCCGCAGATCACCTTTGGCTCCTCCGTGCACATCGAGCCCTACACGGAGCTCTACCACTACTCCCACCAGGGTGAGCTGCAGCGCCGCGTCCCGGGCCAGTGCTGCGTCCTGGGCCAGCGCCACCCACAGGCTCCAGCCCTGAGCTCATGCTATCTCCTGGCCTTCGGAGAGGGAAGTGCAGGGGGTACCTTATACAAATCACCTTTTCTCTAATAGATATCGTGCACACTCATTGGAGAGAATTAAGGGCAGAAAAGAAAATAAGCATAACTTACAGACTTAAAACCAGGACACAATTATTATTAGATTAAGTGTATTTCCTTTCAGCCTTTTCCTTCCATATAAAAAATATCCCGGGGCTTCCCTGGTGGCGCAGTGGTTGGGAGTCCGCCTGCCGATGCAGGGAGCGCGGGTTCGTGCCCCGGTCCGGGAGGATCCCACGTGCCGCGGAGCACCTGGGCCCGTGGGCCATGGCCGCCGGGCCTGCGTGTCCGGAGCCTGTGCTCCGCAGCGGGAGAGGCCACAGCGGTGAGAGGCCCGCATACCGCAAAAAAAAAAAAATATCCCAACATATGTATATATACCAACACAAATAATATCCCAACATAAAATCTCATCATATTATATAATTTCAAAATAATATAATTTTATTATAATATACATCTGTATGTACTTTTTAAGTTTCAAATTTACAGAAAAGTTGAAAATAGCAGTTTCCACATATCATTTACCCAGCCTCACCAGTTGTTAAGATTTTGCTACATTTATTTATCATTCTCTCTCGCATACATACATATATATATATGGGGTTTTTTTGGAGAGTAAGTTGTAGGCACCGTGATCCTTCATTCCCTAAATATTTCACCTGTTCTTCCTAAGGACAAGAACATCCTCTCACACGGTCCCAGTACACTCATCAAAATCAGGAAATTTAACATTGATGCAATACTCCTGCATACTCTACAGTCAAGTATATAGTTTCTAGTTACATAATTTCAGTCATACCACGTTATTGTATCTTCACTTTTCCGGTTAGCATCAAATTATGAATACTTGATAGTTGCATTAGATAGGCTTTGCAAACACTTTTTAATGAATCTCTACCATTCTATTGTATGGCTATCAATGTAAACCATTCTCTTTTCTAAAGCTTAGGTTATTTCCAATTTTTCCTTCTCATAATGAGTTGAAATAATCATCTTCATCATAAACCTTGACCACATTTCTGATTCTTTTCTGACCGAATTCCTAGAAATAGAAGTGCCGAGTCAAACAATGGAGACTCTTTAAAGGCTTTTATTAAATGGCCATCCAGAATGGTTGTACCAATTACCATGGCTCTGTGGCTTGCTCCGCCTCTCCTGGGGAAAACGAGTGGGTGAGTAGGAGGTGCAAGGAGCCGCAGCACCCCGGTCTGCAAGTCAGGCTACGACCAGATGGTGTTTCTGGCAGCCCGGCACATGGGAGCTGGACAGGAGGCAGCTTACACTAATCTTTTATGTATCCTCTGGCTTTGATTATGAACTACAACAGAGCACACAGATATAAAGAGTCTTTTATACTTTTTTTAAAATAGGAAGTTGAGATTTTCATTGTATGGGTGAAAAGCGAGCTGTCTTCTAAGTGGGGAAGACTTGCCCTTCTCTATTGAGATCTGCTCACAGCTCTTTAGTAATTTATAGAAATTGGCTACTGAAACCTATTAGTGTCCATTTTTATATATCAGAGAACCATTTAATCTAGGGTTATTTATAGCAGTCTCTATTTATTGAATCCTAAGTGAGATAACCCATAAAAAGCAGTTAGCACTCTGCTAGTCACGTGATAAATGCTCCATAAATGGTAGTGTGTCTTAATAAGAGTATTATTTAGCCTGCTTGATTCCAGAAATTTTACATACATTATCTCATCCTCACCCCAACCCATGTCAGAAAGGAAACAGAGGGTAAAGAAGTTAGTAACTGGTCTGTGATCACACACCTTGTGAGCGAAGGGTCAAGGTGTGAATTCAGATGTTTCTCCCTCCAAGTCCATGCTCTTTCCATCAGACCTTATACTCTGGGTTGGTTCTGGGTGACTTCGGAACTTATAGAGAAGCACTTGATGAGAAAAAGCAGTAACTATTTCTAATGCAAATAACATCAATAATAGTATGGGAAATCTAGGTGGCAGAATGAGTCCCAGTGCTCAAATAAATAGTTTATGTATCCTGTTCCGTCCGATCTCTCATCTGGTAGCAGTATAGGTAGAGGATACTGCTGATGGTTTTAGAGCCCTTGACTAAGCCTCTTGTATCCTCAAGATCTCTCCTTTGTGTCCCTGCCTTGTCTCCCTGCTTCCCTCCCGCATCCAGTGATCACATCATCCTCCACCCGGGAGTACACAGTGATGGAACCCGAGCGGGATGGCACTGCCCCTTCTCACGTCCACACTTACCAGTGGCGCCAGACCATCACCTTCCAGGAGTGCGTCCACGACGGCTCCCGGCCGGCCCTGCCCAGCACCCAGCAGCTCTCAGTGGACAGCGTGTTTGTCCTGTACAACCAGGAGGAGAGGATCTTGCGCTATGCTCTGAGCAACTCTCTCGGTCCTGTGAGGGGTAAGAGGTGGCAGCTCAGACTGGGCGTTGTGTGTGTGTGTCTGCCTGCACGGCTCTCTCGGTGCTTTTGACATGTTGTTTTTTGTCTCTTACTCTCAGTAAGAAGAAGAAAGTTATGCTGAAATAGCTCCTGACAGAAATAAATGTCTCATCATTTATGATTCTTAGAAAACCTACCCGTCTCTGTTCTGCTAACCTAAGGCCTCCTCATTATTCCATTTGGGGTAGAGAAGAATGATAATCCTTGAGTTACCTTAGAGAGTAGACCATCCAAGGGCTGCAGCTGCCTATGGCTGGGCATTTATTTTTATTTTATTTTTTATTCTTTTCCATTATGATTTATTGAAGGTTATTGACTATAGTTCCCTGTGCTATATACAACAGGACTTTGTTCTTTATCCATTCTATATATAACAGTTTGCATCTTCTAACCCCAAACTCCCAATCCATCCCTGTCCTTCCCCCACACCCTTGGCGACCACAAGTCTGTTCTCTATGTCTGTGAGTCTATTTCTGTTTCCTAGATAAGTTCATTTGTTGTTGTTTCCATGTCATAGGTTGTTTCCATGTCTTGGCCATTGTGAATAGTGCTGCTAGGGGTGCATGTATCTTTTTGAATTGTCTGGATATATGCTCAGGAGTGGGATTGCTGGACCATATAGTGGTTCTATTTTTAGTTTTTTGAGGAACCTCCATACTGTTCTGCATCAATTTACCTTCCCACCAACAGTGTATGAAGGTTCCCTTTTCTCCACACCCTGTCCAGCATTTATTGTTTGTGGATATTTTGATCATGGCCATTCTGACTGGTGTGAGGTGATACCTCATTGTAGTTTTGATTTGCATTTCTCTAATGATTAGTGATGTTGAGCATCTTTTCATGTGCCTATTGATGGCCAGGCATTTAAAACACTCTGATACTCACTGTGTGCTCAAGGCCTGGGGAAATCCAAATCAAATCTGCTAAAAGTCAGGCACGGAGCCTACAACGAGCTTTCTGCCCGGGGATGGCACATTGCGAGAGGTGGGGGGTCTAGTCTGGGGGTGCTTCTGGCTGCGTGGAAGGAGCTGCAGCTAGTGAGACAGCCCAGTGTCAGGTCTCACATCATCCAAATCTTTAAGCCCTAGGGGTTCTGTATATTTGGGGTCTACGTGTGAAGGTCTTTCTCTTTTTCAGTTATTTTTGATTCTCCCTCTGTACCCAGGTCACTTCTCCAGCTAGTCGGGTTTGTCCTCAGCTCCATAAAGCAGAAGGAGGGCAGGTGTCTGTCTCCTTCCTTTGACAGCTGTAGCTCCAGGCATCAGGGGTTGGCGTAATTTTTCTTAAAAGGCCAGACAGTATCAATAAATATTTCAGGGTTTGCCAGCCGTGCAGTCTCTCTCAGTTCTGTGACTGTAGCACAAAAGTAGCCAAGGACCGTATGCAAGTGAATGGGTGTGGCTGGTTTCCAGTAAAACTTTATTTACAAAAAACAGACAAATGTCCAAAGGGATGTAGTTTGCTGATCACGTGACCCCCCAGGTGGCTCAGGAGTCGGCGGGTTTTCTGGCCATCAGTCCTGCCAGAAAGCAATTCTGGAGATTTTGGAGGAATAAGAGTTTCTGAATCCTCACTGGGTTTCAATGTCTCTGCCTTCACAGACGGCTCCCCTGATGCCCTTCAGAATCCTTGCTACATCGGCACTCATGGGTGTGACAGCAATGCAGCCTGTCGCCCCGGCCTCGGGACCCAGTTCACCTGCGAGTGTTCCATCGGCTTCCGGGGAGACGGACAGACCTGCTACGGTACAGCCGTCCACTCTGACTTGGTGGTGGTGGGCAGTGGGGTGGGGGGCTGCAGAAACAGATCCTGCACAGCAGAGGGGCGAGGAAGAGGCAGCACCGGTGAGATAAACACTGATGGTCACGCTGAGTTGTTGAAGCCCCGTGCTCAGTGTTCCCTCGGTGATGTTAGGGGTCCTGGCCCTTCCTTCATCTGGTCAGATGCCCTGACTCTAAGCAACAGAGTAGAATTTATAAGGCCACACTCCACTTCCCGTCGAGAATACATGGGCTTAAAGGAGGGGAAAGTCAGCGCTGTTTATAACACACATAATATGACTACAACTGCGACGTACCCAGGCATTGTTGTGTTAGGTGCTTCATAAACACTAACTGATTTAATTCAACAACTCTAATGAGATAGATTCTTTCATTTCTGTCTTTTAAAAATTATTTTTAATTGTGGTAAAATGCACATAATATAAAATTGATCATTCTAACTATTTTTAAGTGTACAGTTCAGTAGCATTAAGTACATTTACATTGTTGTGTGGCCATCACCACCATCCATCTCCAGAACTCTTTTCATTTGCAAAACTGAAACTCTATTCCCATTAAATAACAACTTCCCATCCCTCCTCTCTACCGCCAGCCCCTGGCAGCCACCATTCTATAACACTTTCTACAAATCTGATGATTCTAGGTAACTCATGTAGGTGGAATCATACAGTATTTGTCCTTTGCTGTATCTGGCTTATTTCACTTAGCATAGTGGCCCCAAGGTTCATCCATGTTGTTGCCTGGGTCAGAATTTTCCTTCTTTTGAAGGCTACAAAATATTCCATTGTATACACATACTCCTTTTTCTTTTTAATCCATTCATTTGTCTATAGGCACTTGGGTTGCTTCAATTCTTTTTCTGTTGTGAATTATGCTGCTGTGAACATGGGGTACAAATATCTGTTTGAGACCCTGCTTTCAACTCTTTTGGGGATATACCCAGAAGAGGAATTGCTGGGTCACATCAATTTTGTGTGTGATTTTTTCGAAGAACCGTCATATCGTCTTCCCCAGCAGCTGCACCATTTTATATCCCATCACCAGTGCACAAGGGCTGCAGTTTCTCCGCATTCTTGCCAACACTTGTTTTGTTTTTTGGATAGCGGCCATCCTAATGGCTGGGAGGTCTATTCCTGTTTTTACAGATGAGCCGGGGACATTGGAACGTTGGACCTTGAGTCTCTGACTCAAGTGCATATATTATCCTGTCTTCATTGTACTTATTTTATTACTTATAATTTCACTTTAAATACTTTCATGTAGACGGCTTGATATTTATGTTTGTTACTAAATTTTAATCCATTGCCAAAAGGCGGTTAGTTGACTCCTGACTCAATGAAGAGTCCATACAGCAGAGGCAACTAGGCTAGGAATGTCAGAGCTTCCTAAACCTGCCACAGAGGCTCACCAGCAAACGTAAGGAGTGCTAGAAGTAAGCTTCCCTAGTGAAATGGGTGGTGTGCACATGTCTTTTTGGCCAGAATGATGAGCAGCCCCCTTGAATGACTGGGGCATAAGAATCTGGGGAGCCCAGCAGCCTTGGAATTTGGGAACGATGCCTTGGGTCCGTAATCCATTGAATTGAATCCATTGGATGCCTCCAATGAATGGCAGCTTTAGTGTGCTGATTTCACGTGAAGGTTAGCAGATCCTGCTGCTGGGATATTGCTGCATTTACTTCAGAGTGAAATTTATGTGAGGTGCTCATTGGAACGTCTGAAAGGATGGAGAGCAGGGACTGGGCTTACAGGAACAGCTTGTACAACTGTTTAGCCAGCTTGCTGATGACTTTGTCCGTGTGGTAGAATTCAATCTGAGACTCGCTTCCCTTGTAACATACCACTGGGCAGGGGACATAGTTCCTACTCACCTCTGATCGTCAGAGTTCCCCTGGTGTTTTCCCAAAGAGCCCAACAGTCTTGAATGGCTAAATTGGCTCAGGCCACTTTGAAACTGTGATACTGTGTGTGTGTGAGCAGAGACCTCCCAGGCCATGGTGATGGGTGATGGACACCACGAAGGGATGAGGTGCCCCCATTTCTCCAGCAGAAGCCTATACCTCCTTAGTCTTTATGTATCTCTGCTTCAGCTTCATAAGCCAACTGAATACAGTAAGTCCCCTACATACAAGCCTTCAAGTTGCGAACCTTCAAAGCTGCAAATGTGCATTCTCATGTCCAGTCATGTAAGTTAGTTCATGTGTCTGGTGTACATTGTCACGTGCGTGCATCCTCTGTAAGTGGTTGTGCTTTTGTGTACTTTACTGTACAGTACTGTATAGAGTACAGTAGTACAGTATCTTTATTTCAAGCCCAGATGTCTGGAAGCATGCGCGTAAAATCAGCGGTATATAGATGCTTGTGGTAGTTGGGTACCTAGGCTAAGTTTGTTGGACTTACGAACAAATTGGACTTACAAACGCACTCTCGGAATGGAACTCATTCGTATGTAGGGGAATTACTGTATTAGTAAAACATGGAGCTACCCCAACCTGCTGACCCATAACCTCTGGCTAATTCTGCTTTTGGTGCCTGAGCTTGTGGTGGGACTGCTTGCTTCATTTCCCCAAGGCACAACCAGCCATGCTTTATGGATGGAATCTGTTGCTATTGTGGAAACCTCTCCGATGTGTTGGCCCAGGAAGACAGGTGTTTGTGCGCACTTGCTTTTGCCCTGGCAGATTTGCACCACGGAATGTGGGTATATTCCTAGTCAGGCTACTTTCTGTTCTGGGTCACGAGAATAAGTCTCGTAGTGTTAATGCATTGAGACACTGGGCTGTTGATAGGAAATTGCATTAAGCAGATCACTTCACATATTATTTTGACCTGGAAAGTGCCTCTGAAGAGAATGAGGGTGAGCCTTTGTCATTCAGTGTGTGTAGCGTTGATATAATGATAGATGACATTCAAAATAAGGCTGGGCTTGATTAGACACTGCAGAGTGACCCTGCAAGCTAAGTTGGAGATTTCCAGTTGAATCACAAGAGCTCTGGTGCCTGACAGAATGGCTTCCCTATATTTCTCAGTTGGGAGGCTGTAAGAGAGGGTTTTGCACAGTCTCTCATTAAGTGTGCACGAGGCATTTAACAAATAAATCCTGAGACTCTTCTCCAATAAGAGCCTGGTGTTTATGAAAAGGACACATTTTAGAGAAACTTAGAGTTGTTGAAAAGTAGCCACTCTGAAAAAAAGTCAAAAAGGAAGCAGTGATTACAAGAATAATCCAGGATTTTCCTGTTGGGTTAGGGAATGATTAATGTGAAAGGAAACCTCTTCCCAGTGAAGACGTTGACCAGATCATGACTAATAAGAACAATAATCTTCAAGCAGATATTGTAATTTTTTATAAGGAACAGTTATCACTAGTTCACTGTTTCTACTAAAGAATGGATTAGAGTCCTAGCCTCCAATTACAGAAGGGAGCGTTTAAATTAGGCATTAGGAAGAATTTCCAAACTGTAAGGACCATGAAATAATAGCCGGGAAATGGCTAGGGTTTTGCTCTAAAAGAAAAGGAGTCGCCCAGCTTGGATTTTATGTGTAGGCCTGCATGGAGGTGAGGGTAGTGCTAGGGGACCATCCCCTCCCTCATCCTACGGGCCCCCAGGTCCTGTTTGCCGTGGTTCTCCAGGTAGGGTGTGCAGGATGAGCATCCTTCCAATCACCTAAGAAGCTTTCTTGAAACACGCAGTTTCCCTTTCCATAAACCTTCTAGGGGTGGAATGAAGCTTGGAAAATTTCCCCTGGTGATTGTGTTCTGTCCCTTTGATTGAAAACTGCTGCTCTGTGCTCTTGTGCTTTGGCAGTTGAACCTCAGCCGTGGATCCCTGCAGTTTGCACAGCGTGTCCAGACATCTGGACTGTAGTGTCCTCTGAGAGCTGTAGTGCAGACACAGTGAAGCAGAATGATCTTTTTCTCCCATGTTGTTGAAGCAGCAGCTGGTGGATGGAGCTGGAAAGTCCACACTTGCTGAATATCCCTCCACCCCCATCCCAGCTCCAGCTCGTTAAGAGGCTGCCTTGGGAGGGGCTTTGTTCTGTAACCTTCCAGCTGTGCCTGGAGCCATCCTCTGGTCTGAGATCTTGTAGCTTTTTTTTTTTTTTTAATTGCAGTATAGTTGATTTACAGTGTTGTGTTAAGTTCTGCTGTACAGCAAAGTGACTCAGTTATACCCATATATACGTTCTTTTTTTATATTCTTTTTCATTATGGTTTATCGTAGGATACTGAATATAGTTCCCTGTGCTATACAGTAGGACCTTGTTGTTTATCTGTTCTAAACGTAATAGTTTGCATCCACTAACCCCAAACTCCCAGTCCACCCCTCTCCCTCCCCCCTCCCCCCTCCCCCTTGGCAACCACAAGTCTGTTCTCTATGTCTGTGAGTCTGTTTCTGTTTTGTAGATAGGTTCATTTGTGCCAAATTTTAGATCCCACATATAAGTGATATGAGATCTTGTATCTTTTATTTATTTATTTATTTATTTATTTATTTATTTATTGGCTGTGTTGGTTCTTCCTTGCTGTGTGTGGACTTTTCTCTTGTTGTAGCGAGCAGGGTCTACTCTTTGTTGTGGTGCGTGGGCTTCTCACCATGGTGGCTTCTCTTGTTGCAGAGCACGGACTCTAGGCACACAAGCTTCAGTAGTTGCGGCACGTGGGCTCAGTAGTTGTGGCTCACGGGCTTTGTTGCTCCGTGGCATGTGGGATCTTCCCGGACCAGGGCTCGAACCCGTGTCCCCTGCATTGGCAGGCGGATTCTTAACCACTGTGCCACCAAGGAAGCCCCGAGATCTTGTATCTTAAACACGTCACAGAAATTTATATTGCAGTGTAGTTTCAAAAGTTGAATGCCATTTGGTTTGGGTTTTTTTCTGAGTATAGGTCCAGCTACGGGGCTGAAGTGGCAAAAATGCCTGTCTTGTGCAATGTAGTCCAAAAAGCCAGCAGGGCTTTTGCCTCACTGGCTTTTTGCCAGTGAAGAGACTGGCTGGACTGGCCATCAGAGGTGGAGCATGAGGAAGATTCACATGATGGAGTTGAGGAGGGGCAGCTGAGAATGGGAGGGGGTTGTGTGGTCTCAGCCACTATGAAATCTTCCTCACACTCATCTCCAAGAGTTCTAAAAATGCCAAAAGTACCTGTGCCCTCTGAGAGTGAGGTCGGCACAGAAGGACCTTGTGTGACCGTATTTATTTCAATCCATCAGTGGAAAGGTGACCCAGGTGATGACAGAGTAGCTTGATTTCTTACCTGGGCCAACCAGCCTTCCTGTAGTGGTAGCCACAGACTGGCCCCCAGTGCCAGTGGCCACCTGAGGGCTATGTTCCTAGAATCGGAACACCCCTGTGGCTGGTAGTGTAGGATAATAATAATAGGTACATTTCTTTTTTTTTTTTTAATTTCTTTTTATTTTTTGGCCACACCCCGCGGCATGCAGGAGCTTAGTTCCCCAACCAGGGATCAAACCCGTACCCCCTGAATTGGGAGCACGGAGTCTTAACCACCGGATGGCCCGGGAAGTCCCAAATACGTACATTTCTCGAGCAGGCTAGGCTTACATCCATTTTCTGTAATCTTCAGTAGAACCCCTCAAGATGAATAGTAGCGTGAGTACTCACCAATGGGGAAACTGAGGCAGAGTAGTGAGGCAACTTACCTGGGACCACACAAGCTGGTAAGGAAAGGAGGCAGGATTTGAACCTAGCTGTGTCCAGCTCCAGAGCATACGTTCCTTTGTTCCAGTCACCCCATGCAATGGCCACAGTATTGTCCTGTGGGAGAGCATCACTCACAATCTTATGAGTTAATGGTTTTCCTGTTAGTGCATTAAGCTCAGGATAACATTCCAAGACTTACAATTAGGCTTTAAACGGTCCCACTTTCCTTTGTCACTATCGTTGGAGAAAGGAAATATTTTTGAACAAGAGCATATTTAATTATATTTCGTAGTTTAGGAACGTTGTTCATAGTCTGGAGACTTGTCTGCACGTCTTTCTAACATGTATTTGCCCATCTGATGTTAGTGGGCGCCAGGCTCGGCAACTAACTCCAAAAGGCAGGGCAGGTTGGGCGGGGAGTGGGGAGTACACATTTATTTAGGAGGAGGGCCTTGGGATCACTCAAATTATGCACAGAAAAAAAGATTTCTTTAACATCATTTTTGGAATGTAAAAAGGTGTGTTTTAAAGTGGATCCATTTGCATGCCAAAATGCTTTCTATTTTATTATGTTTAGTGGTGTTTGAAGAGGTGTTTTTTTTTTTAAGAGTCTGCATTCAAACAAAAATTTAGGAGGAATTCCCTGACAGTCCAGTGGTTAAGACTTGGCGCTTACACTGCAGGGTGCCTGGGTTCGATCCCTGGTCAGGGAACTAAGATCCCTCAAGCTGAGCGGCGAGGCCAAAAATAAATAAATCAATAAATAAGTCTTAAAAACATTTTTTTTGCTGTAGATATTGACGAATGTTCAGAGCAGCCCTCGGTGTGTGGGAGCCATGCAATCTGCAATAACCACCCAGGAACCTTCCGATGCGAGTGTGTGGAGGGTTACCGGTTTTCAGAGGAGGGAACGTGTGTGGGTAAGTTCTGTGGGTGACTTTTTAAAACGAGTAATTCAGATGACGTATGTCAGCACCTGTGTGAATGGTATTGCCCCAGGTAGTTGTCCTGGCTGAGATGGAAGGTTCCCTGTACTGTTGGGGAGGACAGTTTACAAAGGTGAATCAAACTTCATTCCTTCCCTCCGACTGCCTGGAGAGTCACAGGTACAAGGAATAAGCAGTGTTGTCTGTCTACACTGGTAATACCCTTCCCTTCTTATAAAATTCCTTTTAATTCTTTCCATTATTCTTTGAATAGCTATTCAAACAGTTAGACATGTTTCTCCTTATAATTAGCGGCCTTGGGATTCACGCGGAGGGAACACCTAGGTGTTTGTGTCATTACCTGCCTTAGATTGAATTCTTCCTGATTGACGTCTAAAACTCCATTTGGAGCCTTTCTATTTGCGGATTTCCATTGTACAAGCCACAAGTACTAGCATAACTTCATAGCCTTTCAAAGTTAGAAGCTAAGCCTATTCATTAGGCTAATTATGCTTTAGGTTTTTGATGACTTTGGTGATGATGGTGGTGGGCCAACTCCAAAGAGCCAGATTGTTTAAATTTCCCCACTTTTGGGCTTCCCTGGTGGCGCAGTGGTTGAGAGTCCGCCTGCCGATGCAGGGGATACGGGTTCGTGCCCCGGTCTGGGAGGATCCCACATGCTGTGGAGCGGCTGGGCCCGTGAGCCATGGCCGCTGGGCCTGCTCGTCCGGAGCCTGTGCTCCACAGTGGGAGAGGCCACAACAGTGAGAGGCCCACATACCGCAAAAAAAAAAAAAAAAAAAAAAAAAAAAAAAAAAAAATTTCCCCACTTTTTCCGACCGCTGCACTTTGACCTGTTACTTCCAAGAATTTCAAGTTCAAAGATTCTTGGAGATTTCCAGGTCTGGAGGGCAGCATGCTAAAGGAGCCGTCTGAACTCAACATTTCTTCCCAATTTAAAACAGATTCCTCTTTTACTGCATCAGTGAACCATCTCCTTGTCCTTTCCTCGCTGCTTACTAAACCCTAGCATGCTTTCTGTTTGCTCTGTCTTGAAATTCAGATGAGGCCGCCAAGGTCCCAGGGTGAGATGGTGTCTTGAGGGCGGAGGGAACAGGCCGTTCTCATATTTTGAGTATGACCCAAACATCTGTGAACTGAGAGACAGCCAGTCCCCTTTGCACAGAGCTGAGATTTCAGCTCTGCTAAAGTTACTTCTGTCTTTTTTTTTTTTTTTCCATAGAGAACAAGAATTTCTGTGAATTTGGCCTGACTTCCTTCTCTGCTTTTTGAGACGAAGGAGATTCAAAGGTCTATTTTTTGTGGCAACACCATTTGCATTATATTTCGGCTCAAGCTTTGGTGGTGGATCCTTTACCCCTTGGGTGGTGACGTGGACAGTCCTGGGGCAGACGTGTGTGAGGCATGTTGTGCCCTCAGTTTCTGTCTCTCCTGGGATCCACCCTCACGGAAGCGCTAGGGTGGGGTGCAAGACAGGTGGTGGGCAAACGTCTACCCCATGGCATTTGATTTTGAGGAAGACAACCTCTCTGAGCCTCAGTTCCTCACCTGTAAAATGAGGTGATTAGACTGCATCATGGGCTTCCTGTGTCCAATGGAGCCCTTGGAGATGCCCCAGGATCTGCCAGTGGGGATACAAGGACTATTTCATTTTCCTGTATATCAATTTCTGAGTAAGATTTTGTTTGAATAATGGATTCCCCCTTCTCAGAAGCAAGTGTGAAAACCACCTGAAGATCATTAAGTTCCACCAAGACCTGGCATCGAGGTTTCCTGATTCTCCCCCTGCCTGTGGCCCCCTGTGCAGTTCCATCCCGCTTGGCTTTTTGCCTCTTGTAATTGGCTCCTTTGAGACTCACCTCATAGAGAGATGGCTCACTGGGTGAAACCAAGTCTGCCTGAATGCATTCACACAAAGAGTCTGGCTCCTCACTGGATAATTTACTGGTCAGTTTCACTCTCCCCGAATTCCTTGTTAAAGCTATGTCCTGGGTTGAAGCCCAGGCTGGGACCGATGTCTGTCAGGTCAGAACAGGGAAGGGTGAGGAAAGAATCTGGATGGTTTAGGAGGCCGGCTCTATGTCCTGACAACTGTGAGGGGCTGGGCGCTCATGCAGGGTGTGTGGATGGCCACAGGTGACTGTCTTTCCATGAGGATGGGTATCCATTAGGGGAGGGGCTGCTTTGTGGATTTCCATGTTTGTCATTTTCTGCAAGCCTGTGACTTTCTCTTTTCCACTGGGTGCAAACTTTTAGTTAATTGGAATGTGCAAAGTATGCTGACACAAAGGAAAAGAGCCTCAGCTGGCCTGCAAATCACCTTTATGTGTAGATACAGTTGCCCCCTGTGATACGTGGCCTGTATGGAGAATGGGCAGGTTGGGACCCCGAGTTGTACAGTGCACGGCACCATGCACCTGCCCATCGGTCAGGGGGAACAGGGCTGGGCTTAGGCTAAAGGCTCAGCCTGGCTCACCCAGCGTTCCTGTTCTCCCTCCCTCTCCTGTCATGTTGTTAGGAAAAATTATTGTGAATCATTCATCTTTGTGATCTTTTTCTCAGAACTTAAAGTAACTAGAGGCTGTGAAACCACTCCCCGCCCTTTTCTCTCCTTGTAACACGTGGCTTCTTTCCCTCGTTTTGTCCTTCCTTCTTGGCATCACCTCCCTTCTCCGCGTTGTCTCATTTCCTGGCCCCAACCAGCCTTGCAGGTGTCTCTCGGGGACCAATGTCACATTGGGTGGCAGCATCTCAGGGCAGTTCCTCGGCTCTGCCCATGCCAGGTCACAGTTCAGGGTTCTTTTCAGAAATGCAGGAGCTAGAAAAGTAAAACCCCAACTGAACATGTAATTGTAATTAATTTTTTTTAATTAATTTTTATTGGAGTATAGTTGCTTTACAATGTGTTAGTTTTTGCTGTACAGCAAAGTGAATCAGCTATACGTATACATATATCCCCTCTTTTTTGGATTTCCTTCCCATTTAGGAGGTCACCACAGAGCACTGAGTAGAATTCCCTGTGCTATACAGTAGGTTTTCACTAGCTATCCATTTTATACATAGTAGTGTATATGTGTCAATCCCAATCTCCCAATTCATCCCACCACCTCACCTTGTAATTAATTTTTTAAAAATTCTTATTAGTCATCCATTTTATATATATTAGTGTATACATGTCAATCCAGTCTCCCAATTCATCCCACCACCACCTCCACCCCACCCCCCGCCACTTTCTCCCCTTGGTGTCCATACGTTTGTTCTCTACATCTGTGTCTCAATTTCTGCCCAGCAAACCGGTTCATCAGTACCATTTTTCTAGGTTCCACATATATGCGTTAATATAAGTTATTTGTTTTTCTCTTTCTGACTTACTTCACTCTGTATGACAGTCTCTAGATCCATCCACGTCTCTACAAATGACCCAATTTCGTTCCTTTTTGTGGCTGAGTAATATTCCATTGTATACATGTGCCACATCTTCTTTATCCTTTCATCTGTTGATGGGCACTTAGGTTGCTTCCATGACCTGGCTATTGTAAATAGTGCTGCAGTGAACATTGTGGTTCATGTCTCTTTTTGAATTATGGTTTTCTCTGGGTATATGCCCAGCGGGATTGCTGGGTCATGTGGGAATTCTATTTTTAGTTTTTTAAGGAACCTCCATATTGGTTTTAAATCCCATTTTGAGCCTGATTTTCTGTCCTTTCCAAAACTTTCCCCTCCCTCCCACCCTGTACCCCCTGCTAGTTGACAGGCAGGGTGAGAATTGTAGGAAATTGCCAGCCTGCGGGGTTAGGAGCCTTTGATGGGAGCACAGCTGGATGTGCTGGTGGCCCCTCTTGTGTAAATTAGTGAAAAGATCTCCTTTGTGTTGTATATTTTGCTTAAAAATATACACTGCCAAATGTAAAATAGATAGCTAGTGGGAAGCAGCTGCATAGTACAGGGAGATCAGCTTGGTGCTTTGTGTCCACCTAGAGGGGTGGGATAGGGAGGGTGGGAGGGAGATGCAAGAGGGAGGGGATATGGGGATATATGTATACGTATAGCTGATTCACTTTGTTATACAGCAGAAACTAACATACCATTGTAAAGCAATTATACTCCAATAGAGATGTTAAAAAAAATAAAGAACGAAAAAGAAAAAAAATGCTTTGTATACTTTGAAAATGAAAAAGGTAGAACTAAATTGTTTGGAGTTGTAAAGTTCTTAAGCTTCCTTCAGAAGAAAATTGCTCTGGCATGAAAAATGGTCTTACATAAAGGAAAACGTGATTTAAAAAATTAAATTATAGGGGCTTCCCTGCTGGCGCACTGGTTAATAATGTGCCTGCCAATGCAGGGGACATGGGTTAGAGCCCTGGTCCAGGAAGATCCCACATGCCACAGAGCAACTAAGCCGGTGCACCCCAACCACTAAGCCTGCGCTCTAGAGCCTGCGAACCACAGCTACTGCAGCCCGCGCACCTAGAGCCCGTGCTCCACAACAAGAGAAGACACCACAATGAGAAGCCCGCACACCGCAACGAAGAGTAACCCCTGCTTACCTCAACTAGAGAAAGCCTAGGGAAAGCAATGAAGACCCAACGCAGCCAAAAATAAATAAATTAATAAATTTAAAAAAATTAAATTACAAACTGCCTTTTTCTAGAAAGGGTTTGAGGATTATAGGAGCATAGGTGTGGGAATTCCCTGGCGGTCCAGTGGTTAGGACTCTGCACTTTCACTGCCATGGGCCCTGGGTTCAATTCCTGGTCGGGGAACTGAGATCCTGTAAGCCAAGCGGCTTGGCCAAAAAAAAAAAAAAAAAAAAAAAAAAAGGGGAGGGGTGCTGTCACTGTCGAGGGCCTGGGTTCGATTCCCTGGTCAGGGAACTAAAATCCCACAAGCTGTGCGGTGTGGCCAAAAAAAAAAAAAAAAAAGAAGCAAAGGTGAAGGTGATGGCAGGGCAGGGGACATTAGGACCTACCCATGTTGCAGCAAGGTCCTCCCCAGTTACCAAGGGTGGGGCACAATGAGGCTGGAGCGAACACAATGTGTAAAATGATCACTTACGCACTCTAATGACATGAATATTTGATGGAAGAGAAGTGAGACTCCTTTCCTGGTTGTTCTGTCTGGGTATATTTCCCCTACATTTTTTTTGGTCCCAATTCTCCAAGAGTGTCCCTTTCACACTTTGCGAGCTGAAGGAGTTGGGGGAAAGAGGACCCTGGAGAGAAGAATGTTAGAAACGATGAAAAGTGAGAGAAGACAGGAGTGGCCCAAGGAAACAGTGTGTCCTTGGTTTGGTTCAGTGTAATCTGGGCTACTGTTTTCTAGCAAGAAATTTGGACCACTTGTAGCAATTTAAAATCCAGTAACCCTTTGGCCCACAGACTTGGTTCCATGGTCCCTGTCTCATGGGAGTTAGTTAACAGTCCAACTTCAGGAGTCTAAACTGCTGAGTCCACAGGCTGGGCCTCCATCCACCAATACGGTACTTTGCTAACCTCTCATGGGCGCAGACCTTTGAAGAGGACCCTCTTCTTTACCTGTCCCCTGACAGTGCTTGGAGCTCTCTCTGCCGAAGCACTTGAGGCAGGATGAACTGGAATTAATCTTGGGAAGACTCACTGAGGATAAGGTTGAGGAGTCCTCCTGTATCCAGGATAATCTAAACCCTGAGGGCCTCCTTGCAGGAAGAAAGTGTTCTGTTCTGACATTGCGAGGGCCAGGACTCTGACCTGGGCCTTAGAGCTTTAAGACCAGAAGTTAAAGTGCCTTACAAACCCCAGAGTATCTGAACCAGCTGTTGGAAATCACCCCCTAGACCTTAGTCCTTGACTTTCATCTTGAGGCAACAGCACAAGATGGGGTATGATTTTCTAGCCTCTATGTCACATGCCTACTTCCTACAACCTCATTCTCTGAGTCTTGTCATCAGGACCCTTTAGAAAATAATAGTCCCATCTATTGGGCCTCCCCATACTTGGCAAGCTGGAAGTCATTCCTATTCTACAGAGGAAGAAACTGTGGCTCCGAGAAGTTATATGATTTACCCAAAGCCATATGGTGGACTCATGCACCTAGTAGAAACCCAGGGCTGCCCACCCCAGAGGCCCACAGTCATTCTACCATCCCTGTCTCACTTCCCTGGGAAAGTTTATTTCACCTTCCTTGGTGGGACGTGGGTGGCTTTGGCATTCGTAATGAATATTCCACCCGCCCAGTGAGCCGAGGGCAAAGATACCGTGGAAGTCTCAGCTCCTCAGCTCCAAACGATCCACCAATAGAGGTGCCACGGGAAGCGTGTCTACCTGCAGATTCCACCTCCACATCCAGATGAAGGGAAAGTTGGGTTTCGGGGACCAGGTGTGGAGAGTGGCCTGAGACAGAGCCCTGGGGCGAAGCTGAGGTGGGGAGCCAGGCCGGTTGACCCCCTGCAGGGGCAGGCTGCGAAGACTTCTCAGAGGTGGGATCCAGGTGGGAGGAAACAGGAGAGCCAGGGGTACCATCCAGCGGGGAGCAGGGGTGAACCTGAAGAGATGTCTGGAGGTCTGGGGTCCAGACATGGTCCACCTCAGTGGACTACACTGCTTGGAAGGGCCCTGGGACTGCTCAGGGGACTCTTCCAAACATTGCGTGTCAACCTTTTGTCTGAAGCTGTCGTGGACCAGCGCCCCATCAACTACTGTGAGACTGGCCTTCATGACTGTGACATCTCTCAGCGGGCCCAGTGCATCTATTTGGGAGGCTCCTCCTACACCTGCTCCTGTCTGCCAGGCTTCTCTGGGGATGGCAGAGCCTGCCAAGGTACGTGGTCACTCTGACTTTCCTCCCTGTGTAACCTGAAAAAATTCCCTGGGTGATACTTATCATATACTAATTACTGACTCAACTCCAAATTCAAGAGAATTCTTCTTGGGCTTCCCTGGTGGCGCTGTGGTTAAGAATCCGCCTGCCAATGCAGGGGACATGGGTTCGATCCCTGGTCCGGGAAGATCCCACATGCCGTGGAGCAGCTAAGCCCATGCACCACAACTATTGAGCCTGTGCTCTAGAGCCCGTGAGCCACAACTACTGAGCCCGTGCACCTAGAGCCCATGCACCGCAATGAAGAGTAGCCCCCGCTCGCCACAACTAGAGAAAGCCCGTGCTCAGCAACGAAGACCCAACGCAGCCAAAAATAAATAATTAAATTAAATTAAAAAAAAAAAAAGAATTCTTCTCTCAACTCTGTTGAGTAGATGGGCTGTGTTTTGTATCTCTAGTAATTTGAATTATGTGTTTTCTTTGGGGGGCTGTTCTCACTGGGGAAGACACTTGTCCTTCCTGTACCATTTTGTTCCATGTCACTTGCTCGTTCAGGCAATAATTAAACACCTCTGTCTGCTAGGGACTGAGGAGATTGTCTTTCATGAAAAGACAAACAATCCTTACACACATGGAGCTTAAAGTCCAGCCTTTTATTTAATAAGATACATACAGTCATTCACCTGGCCTGCTCTAATCTTGTGTTCCAAAAAAAGTGAAGTCCCCTTTTTGAATAAATGACTTCAGATGCAGAGAATAAATGGTTCCACAAAATTCAGACCTCAGATCAGTCCATTGTTGGCAGCCAGGGTGCTCTTAGAGATAATTTTAAGTGAAATAACTCTGAACACCGTTCCCTGGTCCCCTGGTTTGCAAAATTGCTTAACATTATACCATGGAGTATTTCTGGAAAGTCCAAGCTTCTCTAAGAGATTATAATTTCTGAAATACTTTCTCTTTGTTACTGAACATGTGAATTTTCTCTGGTCTTTGAGATTTTTCTGTCAAGCAGTTAATCATCTGTCTCCAAACTCAGACATTTTTGAAGCTCTCTTTTATGATGAGAAGGAAATAATGAAAAAAAATCCTCTCGTTTTTCCTTTTGCATGCTTGATTTTTCATGAAAACATCAAAGTGAAACACATTTATAAATACACTAGATAGAAATTGAGGAGTTAGTGTTTTGATAATTAATGTTTGGTGAGTTCTTAAATCACTGTTCCCAGATTAGAAACTGAGTCCCCAAAAGTTGAGCAAGTAGCTTATATTATTCTGTAAACTAGGAATTCTAGAAAGAATCTCACTATCCCCGGGCTTGGTGGTTGTCTTGCAGATGTGGATGAATGCCAGCTAAGCCGATGTCACCCTGATGCCGTCTGCTACAACACTCCAGGGTCCTTCACGTGCCAGTGCAAACCTGGTTATCAGGGAGACGGCTTCCATTGCATGCCTGGAGGTAAGGTGTCGGGGACGTTTGGAGTTGGTGGGTCATTGCCTTGTCCAGGAGTACTGAGTACATGGCCCTGGGAGAGAAGGCGAGGTGGGGACATGGGAGGCTCCGTGGAGAGTTGAGGTGGGCGATCAGAGCACAGCTGCGGTTTTGAGCGTGAGGGTTGCACACTGCACAACTCCGGGGGCCCCACACCTGGACCAGAACTGTGCTGGCAGCCTGGAGGCTGGTCATCCCTGTGACTTGAGCAATACAGGGTAAGAACTGATCTGTATTAGGGTTCTGCAGAGAAACAGAACTAATGGATATGTGTGTGTGTGTGTGTGTGTGTGTATAGCGAGAGAGAGAGAAATATATTTATTTATATATAAAGAGATTTATCAGAAGGAATTGTCCCACACAACTATAGACGTTAGCAAGTCCCAGGGGTTGTAGTTGGCAAGCTGGAGACCTAGGAATAGCCAGTGTCTGAATCCAAAGGCAGGAAAAAGCTCATGTTCCATTCATAGGTCATCAGGAAGGGAGAATTCCTTCTTACTCGGGGAAGGGTCCACCTTTGTGTTCAATTCTGGCCCTCCACTGATTGGATGAGGCCCACCCACCTACAGAGTGAAAGGTTAATCTCAGCCAGAAACACCCTCAGAGAAACACCCAGAATAATATTTGACCAAATATCTGGGCACCCTGTGGCCCAGTCAAGTTGACACCTAAAATTAACCATCACAGATTCCTAAGAGTCACGGGGAATGGTGCTGGGGTTCGGGTGGAGGAGGTGAAGGGCCACCAGTTGTGGGAAGAGGCAGGCTGAGGACTCTGCAGAATTGGGCGTACCACCTGTTACACCTGGACTGTGCAGCTTCGAAAGTTGAGACTTTTGTGGTATCTCATTAGATCATGAGGATAATGATAGCCCTAGTTCAGTACCTGGAATGATCCTGGAACTTAGGAGGCACTCAACAAATGCTGTTGAATGAATATGTATAATTAGCTGCCATTTGCATGAAGCCTACTGTGTGCTGGGTGCTTTACCTACACTATTTCATGTAATGTTCATAATCATCTCTTTAAAGTAAGTACTATTAGTATTTCCATTTACATAGAGGATGCTAAAATGCAGAGATAAAAGCACAACCTAGGTCCCAGGGGTAGTAAGTCCTAGAACTAAGTCTCAAACCCAGGTCTGCCCGATGGACTCCAACCTGGATTCAGTTCCTGAAATCACATGGTATCCTGTCATGAGATTAAGGATGTATCTGACGCCTCCGACTGCAGTTAGCCAGTTGAGTTGTTACTTATTTTAATTGCTGCTGCTGTTGTTGGCAAAATATATTTATGCCACTGTCAATGTTTCAATAAGGGATACATGGAAATTTCCATTTCATCACTTTTTTGAGCAATTACAAGCTATTTCAATGTCTGCCTCCCTTCACTAGCCTTGAGTGCCTTGAGCATAGGGTGCCTGTGCACTTTATTTTCATGTCCCCAGTATCCTGTGGAGTACGTGGCCTATGTTGGGGCTCATAGCTCTTTATAGTTGTTGAGGAAATAAATGAATGCACCTCTCCTACTGGCAGTGTATAATAGTATTGATAATTATTTATTCGCACTCTCAACAGGACTGAGTGTGACCAGTTTTTAGGATAATTGACCATCTAAAAAGAGAAGAATATCAGATTAAAGTTTAAATTTCGATATACAATACTACATATTGCTGGTCTAAATTGTTTTCTTCTGCTTAGGACAGGACTCAACAAACTATGACTTGCAGGTCAAATCTGGTCCACTGCCTGTTTTTGTAAATAAAGTTTTATTGGAGCACTCATACTCTAGTTTATGAATAGCCTATGGCTGCTTTCATTCTGCAAAGACAGAGGTCAGTAGTTGTGGTAGAGACTGTAAAACCTGAAATACTTACTACCTGGCCCTTGACAGAAAAAGTTTGCTGATCCCCAGCCTAGGTGAACCCAGGCAGGATCAACCTTTTGTTCCTGAAATCATGCGTAAAAGACACGGCTCTCCCCACAGATTCTGATAGGCAGGTTACATAGCGTAAAGTTCATGATCATTTGAGTTAAGACATTCCAGCAGCTATTAAAAATGACGAAGGCATTATCTCCTTAGGCTTCCTTCACATCTCCAGTTCAAAAGGAAGCAGATGTTTCATTTTTTATTTTTGTTCTTTTAACCCGACACCTGGCCCCGTTTTCGAGGCTCTACTGAGTAAACAGAAACAAATCCAGACCTATAGTCTGGGATACAAAAATGAGAGAAGGATAAAACCAATCAGAGTTCTTTGCTAGGATTTATTTAGGTATTTAATCCTGTTTTCTTAAGAAATTCAACATCTATTTATATGCTCGAGAGAGAATGTACACTGGAAATATATGTGTCCATCGAGTATTGTTCATAACAGAAAAAAAAGTCTTAAGTGACTACCAGCAGGAGGAATGGACAAATGAGTCTGGGTACAATTCATACCATGAAATAATATACAGGAGTTAAAATGAGTGAACTAGAGGGAATCGCCTAGTGGTCCATGGTTAGGACTCCGTGCTTTCACTGCCAAGGGCCCTGGTTGAATCCCTGGTCGCGGAACTAAGATTATGCGAGCCGTGAGGTGCAGCAAATAAATAAATGAATGAATGAACACATTAAATAATAAATAAGTAAATAAATAAATCTGAGTGAACTAGAGTTAATGGATAAATCTCCACAGCATGTTGGGCATAAAAAAGTCATAAAAGGGCTTCCCTGGTGGCGCAGTGGTTGAGAGTCCGCCTGCCGATGCAGGGGACACGGGTTCGTGCCCCGGTCTGGGAAGATCCCACATGCCGCGGAGCGGCTGGGCCCGTGAGCCATGGCCGCTGAGCCTGCGCGTCCGGAGCCTGTGCTCCGCAACGGGAGAGGCGACGACAGGGGGAGGCCCCGCGCCCCCAAAAAAAAAAAAAAAAGTCATAAAAGACTCTCACTTTCTGAGATGGCTCACGCTCTGTCTACGGAGTGTGTCTCTCTCTCAATAAATTTACTTCTTACATATTAAAAAAAATAGTCATAAAAGGATATATGCAGTATGATCCCATTTATATGAAATATAAGCCTCTGTGAGAAGAAACCTGAATATGTATAAACATATACAATAAAACTATAAAATGCATGCATGGGAATGAGAAACAAAAGCTTCAGGATAAAGGTTACTTCTATGGTAGGAGAGGGAATTGGGGTTGGGAAGGGCTGCACAAGGGCTGCATTTGTATTTCTAATGTTTTTTTTTTTTTTTTCCCAGCTGGAATATGAACACTGAGGTTTTCATCATATTTTTCTAAATTTTGTGTGACTAAATAGTTAATGAAATATTAATGAAAGATTAAGTATAGTGTTATCTGGACTCCTATTACCAAGCATAATGAAGTGTAGGGATTAGACATTGAGCAGTTTTGGGTACCTACTCTATACAGAGGGGCTAGTTTAAAAAAATAAAAAACTAAACTAGCTTTAGGGGTGAGTCAGTTAAGGTCAATGGCTACTGCAGTATCAGCCAATGATAAACAAAACAAAAAAAAATGATGATTTGTTCCCCACTGTCCTTCTGCACTCTTTGCCCAAAATGCATGTGTGGATTGTGAAATCAGCTCAGTGGGGCACTATTACCATTTTCTTTTAAATGGAATGGAACGAAAAAGAAAACAATAATCGAGAAAATAGAGTATGCCGACTATATGCAGTAGGAATAAGTGTTGTTTCATGAAATAATAGTTGTGGATGCTTGTCTAGTGCATGGCTGAGTGTGTGCATGTGTGTGTATGTGTAAGCATGAATGTGTGTCCTGAGTTGCAGAGTGGAAAGCATTTCTATGGATTGTGGTCAGGAAGTCTGAAAGCTGCCATGTTAGTTATCTATTTCTGTGTAACAAATTATCCCCCAGAGTTAGCAGCTTAAAGCAGTAAATGTGTATTATCTCACAGTTTCTGTGGGGCAGGGATTCAGGAGCTTAGCTGGGTGATCTGGGTTCAAGGTCTCTCAAGAGGTTGTTGTCAAGACCTTAGCCGGGCTACCATCTTCTCTGAGATTCATCTGGGGCTGAAGGATCCCTATGGTGGTTGGCAGCCCTTATGGGCTGCTGGATGGAGGACCTCAGTTCCTCATAGCACAGGTCTCCCCACGGAGCTGCCTAAGTGTGTTCAAGACCTGGCAGCTGGCTCCCTCCAGAGCAAGCAAGGAAGGGGAGTGTGCCCAACATGAAAGCCACAGTCTTTTTCAAAAAAAATTTTTTAAAGGTATTTTTCTTTTTTTCTTTTTTTGCATTTTTTAATTGAAGTATAGTTAATTTACAATGTTGTGTTAGTTTCAAGTGTAGAGCAAAGTGACTCAGTTATATATATGTATATGTATATATATATATTTTTTCAGATTCTTTCCTATTATAGGTTATTACAAGTTACTGAATATATTTCCCAGTGCTATACAGTAGGTCCTTATTGTTTCCCTATTTTATATATAGTGGTGTGTATCTGTTAATCCCAAACTCCTAATTTATCCCTCCCCCACCCCTTTCCCCTTTGGTAACCATAAATTTGTTTTCTATGTCTGTTTTGTAAATAAGTTCATTTGTATCTTTTTTTTTTAGATTCCACATATAAGTGATATATGTTTGTCTTTGTCTGACTTATTTCACTTAGTATGATAATCTCTAGGTCCATCCATGTTGCCACAAATGGCATGATTTCATTCTTTTTTTATGGAAGCCACAGTCTTTTGTAACCTAACCTTGGAAATGACAATGCTGTCACTTCTGCTGATACTATTAGTCACAGGCCAACCCTCCTACAGTGTGAAAGGGAGCTACCTAAGTGTGGGAATATGAGGAGGTGACAGGTCTGGGGGAATGGAACTGGGTAGAGGTTTGGCATATAGGAGAGCTTATTAGAGGATGAAAGAGGAGTATGAAGAATCCTGGGCTAGAGATGTAAAGCCCGAGTTTTTTTTTTGTTTGTTTTTGTTTTTTTTTGCGGTACGCGGGCCTCTCACTGTTGTGGCCTCTCCCGTTGCGGAGCACAGGCTCCGGACGCGCAGGCTCAGCGGCCATGGCTCACGGGCCCAGCCGCTCCGCGGCATGTGGGATCCTCCCGGACTGGGGCACAAACCCGTGTCCCCTGCATTGGCAGGCGGACTCTCAACCACTGCGCCACCAGGGAAGCCCTAAAGCCCGAATTTTTAAGGACAAGTACCAAACCTGGGGATGCTTGATCACTTTTCTTTACGCTTGGCACCAGGCACGCTTACCAGCTTACTGCTTCCAGATCCATAGCCATCTATAGACAGGTAATTAAAGAGTTCAGAAAGTAGGGCTGCATGGAAAGAGGAAAACATTTAGGATAATACAATGTAAAGGGAGGAAAACTGAGGAACAATTTAACATGTACTTTTTGTTTGCTGTGCGTCTGTTTGTGTTACAGTTTGCACTTTGTTTCAAACAAACCCACTGTTAGAAAACTTGAATTTCCCACTGAGAGCTGGAAAGGGCCCCAGAAATTCTGTAATTCATCTCCTTTATTTTGTAAATAAGGAACATGAGGCCCGAATAATTTCTTAGTTTACAAAAAGGTTTCTTGAACTCTTTATAGAAAAGAATTTTCTAAAGCAACTTTTCTCAAAATTGCATAAGACCCTTTTTGAAAGAAAAACATTTTTAAGCAAAACACATTTACAAATTAAATACCAACCAAATGTCAAATCATAAATTTCCAATCAACATTAATTTAATGTGCCAGATTATTGTTTGTCTGAGATGAAATTGCCATTCCTGCGGTAGCCTCCCCCATCCTGGATGGTTATTCTTTCCATTTCTACTGGATAATTCCAATCAGCCTGCAGACGAGCCATTTCTCATCTAAAAGACACAAATGAGGGGCTTCCCTGGTGGCGCAGTGGTTGAGAGTCCGCCTGCCGCTGCAGGAGACACGGGTTCGTGCCCCGGTCCAGGAGGATGCCACATGCCGCGGAGCGGCTGGGCCCGTGAGCCACGGCCGCTGAGCCTGCGCGTCCGGAGCCTGTGCTCCGCAACGGGAGAGGCCACAACACTGAGAGGCCCGCGTACTGCAAAAAAAACAAACAAACGATAAAAGACACAAATGAGGACTTCCCTTGAGCCTCCACCCTTCCCCAACAGCCGTCCCATTCCTCCTCCCTTTTATAGTGTTTAATTCCTCATGAGGGTTGTCTAGAGTTCTACTTCCGCTTCCTCTTCTCCCATTCTCTCTCCTTTTTTCTACCGTTTTATTGTAAGATAAAACATAGATACAGAAAGTCGTATAGAACAGATGGATAGCTCAAGGATGGATAGCTAAGGTGAACCCCCATGTGACTACCACTCGGGTCAAGAGGTGGAACTTTACCAGCAGCCCCAGAAGCTGCTGCAGGTGCTCTGTTCTAGTCATTGCCTTCTCTCCAAAAGTCACCACCAACATCGCCTTCACAGAAATCACTTCCTTGCACTTCTTGTTTCATCATACATGTACATTCCTAGACACTATAGATTTAGAGTTGCTTGTTTTTCTCTCTCTAGTTCCCTCTGCCATCCCTTTCTTGTCCTTGAAGTTTATCTATTGAAGAACCCAAGACTTTTGAGCTGTAGTCTCCCACAGTCTGGGGCAGTTCAACACGCTCCTCTGTTCTCCATATCGTCTGCAAACTGGCAGCTGAGTCCAGAGGCTTGATCAGACTTGGGTTCAGTCCTTTTGGCAAGACAAGTGGTGGTCTTACCTTACATCAGAAGCGCATAAAGTCTGCTTGTCTCACTCCAGGTGATGTTAGGAGCCATTAATGATTATGTCCTAGATCCATTAATTTCCAGGGAGTGGCAAATGGTGAGATGTTAATTCTATCATTTCTTTCTCCTTTATTAGTTGGAATTGATGCTCATTGCTTAGGTCCATTATTGTTTAGTGGGTAACAAAATGGCAATAGTCTAATTCTATCATCATGGTGGGTTTTTTTTTTTTTTTTTTTTTTTTTTTTTGGAATATTTATAAAGAAATGCTTCCCCTCATCTACTGTTTGGATGCCCAGTGGTACATTTCATAAAGAAAAGGCAGGATAAATGCTTGTTTTTTTTTTTTTTTCATTTATTAGTTGGAATATTTATAAAGAAATGCTTCCCCTCATCTACTGTTTGGATGCCCAGTGGTACATTTCATAAAGAAAAGGCAGGATAAATGCTTGGATCTTTCCCTTTTTTTTTCTTACTGTTTGACAAGATAACAGATTGATTCCTTATTAGCCAATGAAGTTTGTTAATTAATTGTTAGTTTTTTAATAGCATTATAGACTCATGGGTATCAATTGGTTGTAATCATTATTCTCATTGTGATTCAGAGTTCCATCTTTGGCCCATGGGAACCTCTTCAGTTTGGCCTCTGGTCCTTTTGACATGATCCTAGTATAGTCAACCCTCCGTATCCATGGGGGTCTGGTTTCAGAACCCCTGAGGATAGTAAAATCCACAGACGCTCAAATTTCTTGTATAAAATGGTGTAGTATTTTCATATAACCTATCCACATCCTTCCCGATACTTTAAATCATCTCTAGATTACTTACAATACCTAATACAATGTAAATGGTATGTAAATAATTATAAATACAATGTAAATGGTATGTAAAAATAATGTAAATGCTATGTAAATAGTTGTAAACACAATGAAAATGCTATGTAAATTGTGTGGCAAATTCAAATTTTGCTTTTTGGAACTTTCTGGGATTTTTTTTCTAATATATTCGATCTGTAGTTGGTTGAATCCGAGGATGTGGAACCTTGCAGATACAGAGGGTCCACTGTGGTCTTTAATATCTTCCTTGCTCTCTGAAGTAGAACCAGCCTTTTTTCCATGAAGCTCTTCTTTTAGTGGGAAATAGCATTGCAGGACCACAATCTAAGTAGTAGAAATGTTCAGACAGAGCTAGGAATTCATGAGTCCGTGTTGATAGTTCCAATTCACATACATGACCACAGGGTTTTTCTTTTACCCCGTCTAGATTATATCCATATCTCCTTTCTTCCACACTGAGAATCCTGGTTCTCAAGGGCACAGTGGATGTAAGAATTAGAATAGACCATAAGTCCGTATTTACTTTATTCCACACTACACACATAACAGGCTGAGAATTCAAATACTACATACCACCAATACAATTTCTTAGAACAGTTAAAATTTTTTGCACGTGCCCTCCTATTTTTGTAGTTATAGCTACATTGCCTGGGCATGTACGTGTAACCAACACCTACTATATTCTCTCACTTTGTTTGTTTGTTCGTTTTTGGTTTTTGGCTGTGCTCTGCAGCACGTGGGATCTTAGTTAACCGACCAGGGATCAAACCCACGCCCGCTGCAGTGGAAGCATGGAGTCTTAACCACTGGACCGACAGGGAAGTCCCTATGTTCTCTCACTTCGAGCCCTCATCTGGTCTTAGTTCAGCAAGTCACTATTTATTGCTTGTTACCAGTCCTTATGTCAATGCCTCTCTAGTTATTTGGTTGCCAGAAGCTTGTTCTCTAGTAAATTTCTCGGGAAGGGCTCATGAAAACAGTATTCCTTGGTTCATTTTCTTTCTTTGACTATCTCAAATATTCCTCTGACATAAAGCATGGCTGTCCAAAGGGCAAATGATAATTGGAAGATAATGTTCCCCTTTTTACCTGGATGCCCAAAGGACTTTTTTCTTTCTCTTCCATAGTTCCCTTCAAAAGTTCAACAGTTTTACTAGAATATGACTTGGTGTTGGTTTTTCTGGGTCTTAGTTACACGGTGTGCTTTTTCAATTTGTCACTTCACATCTTTTAATTTCAGGAAAGTTTTCTGGAATTTTAGTTTTAGTATTTGTTCACTTTCCTTGCTTTGGGTTATATTTTAGGGACTTCCATTTTGCATATTGAATCGTCTTTGCGTCTCTCCAATATCTGCCCGAATCTCCTAAATTTGTTTGATACCCTTTCTTTTTTTCTTTAAACGTTTTCCTCACTTCCACCTTCTGTTTCTTCTAAGGCATACTCTGTTATGTTTATTCACTTTGTGTTCCGTCTAGTTGAGTCTTCATTTCTGAAATGATTCTTCTTTAAAAGTTTCTACTTCTTTCCTGAATTCTGTTGCCTCATTTTTGAGTTTTTCAAATGCTGATTTGTTTTGTTCTTTCCTGTTTTTTTTTTTTTTTTTATCATTTTCTACTGTCTTTTCGCTTAAGTTGAAATATTGGGTTGGCCGAAGGTTCGTTTGGGTTTTTTCATAATATCTTACAGAAAAACCCTAACGAACATTTTGGCCAGCCCAATAGACGATTACAGTTTTGATCCGTTAGCACATCTTTTTGGCAAGCTTTCACTATCTGTAGGGTTGTTGTACTCCTGACCACATTCTTTTATATCCTTTTTCCTTATAGTAACTTTGTGTTGGATTTGCCTTCCATACTTTTCTGTTGTTCATTTTTATGAGAGTTTTAGTTTTCCTGAACTTTCTGAAAGAAGCTTGGTGCAGATAGCTTTTTCTAGCGACACAGAGCTTCCTCTTCTGCTCTTTTGGTGAAGTGTTTAAAAATATTTCAGCTTACATTACAATTTCCTGGCTCTGCTCCCCTCCCCCGCCAGACCTTCTCTTTCCTTGTACATGTCATCTTCATCCTCCTTAGTTTTGATTCCATTCCCAGCACTTTCTCCCCAGTAGGGGCAAGATCTTCCAGCTGCTGTTGGCTTTACATTCCACCTTGGAGTAGAAAAATCCCTCCAAAGTTTCAGCTGCCATTTTCAAATTGGCCCGCTTTCCAGCTGAGTACCTGTTAGCTCTTTGGGTTCTCCTGTTCCCAGAACTGTTAGATGCCCTGCCGCTTCCCTCTCCTTTCTCTACACAGACCCTGACACCAGGGGGGCTTTGTGCCCCCTGCTTGTGTTTGAGGGTTTATAGGACAACCTGGTCACCTCGTTTCACTGTAAATGTTGCCCATGGCTTTTGTAGCTATTCTGTCTGTAATTAGATTCTAAAACTAGGCTGTTACACTCTTCCCAGAGCCTCCCATTCCCTCTTGAACTACTGAAGCCAAATCCAGCCTCTGTACCCCGATACCCAATTATATCTCGGAGACAGAGTTTTGGGCGAAGTGGAAAAGAAGAGCTTTATTGCTTTGCCAGGCAAAGGGGGGCACAGCGGGCTCATGGCCTCAAAACTGTGCGTCCCGACCTGGAGGGAGTAGTGAGGAGTTTTATAGCAATGGTTCAAAGAGGGCGTGATCAGCTCGTGGACCTTCTTCTGATTGGTTGGTGGTGAGGTAAGCGGGAGTCGGCATCCTCCACCTTCTGGTTCCAGCCGGTCTGGGGTCTCCGAGCTTGTGGGCAGCAAACAGTTAACTTCTCCCGCCTGGTGAGGGTTTCAGTGTCTGCAAAACAGCTCGAAGATACTGTTCTGTGTGTCCCTTGAGGGGGAACCCGGACCCTGCCCCAAGGCTGCGCTATTGTTTCTTGACTGTTCCTCTCTTGTCTCTGCATCCCCTCCCTTCCCTGATTAGCATCTTTGAACCTGCCCATTGGAACTCAGGGAAGGTCTTGGAGGCTGAATGAAGCCTATTTCCTGTAATCAACAAATGGGGGGGACACAGAAAGGCTTTTGTGCCCAGGAGCCCCACAGGGTGCTGCTCGGTTTCACCACTGCAGTCAGCTTTGCCCTACCGTCCCCCAACCCCCCTCCCCACCCTGGAACTGCTCCTGTAAAAGTCAGCAATGACCTTCACTTTGTTAGATCTTAGCCCTGCCCCCGTTTCTTAGTAGCGCTTGGTACAGTTGACCTCACCTTCCCGCCTAAAACACTTTCTTCTTTTGGTGTCCAGGATACCACACCTCTTAGTTTTCTCCATCATTGGCTGGTGTGTGTCATTGGGGGTATGATTAACCTCATTGAATGGATGAGGGTTTAGAGAGGCTACCTAACTTGCCCAAGGCACCTGGCTAACTAGCCAAGATCAATTGCTAAATATTTCTTAAGCATCTGTGATGTGCCTATCACTGTACTCGGCACATAAACAGTATTGTCTGCGCTCGGGAGGAGCTCACACTGTCCCTGTGCAGGAAAAGAGAGCACTTGAAACTATAGCGAGTCTGTAAGTGGTAACTAGTGGCTGGGAGAGGAGATCCAGGTGGGCTAGGGAAGTGAGGGAAAGCGTGAGAAGTAGGATTTGGCCTTGGAAGATGGGTAGGATTTGGCCTTGGAAGATGGGTAGGATTTGAACAGGAGATGGGGAGGAATAGTGGGGACGAGATACTGTTAAGCAGCTCAGGTGAGGTCAGGGCATAGAGGATCCCGAGAACCAGGCCCCCAGAGGCTGGAGAACTCCTATGGTCTTGAGGCCTGTGGCCCCCCTCTGGCCACCACCTCCCTGCCTTGTAGCCTCACACAGCCTCATTTCCAAGTCAGCTTCTCCATCCCTTCTTTTTCTCGAAGTCCTCTCACCGTAACCCCAAGAAGCATCATGTCACCACCCTCACCAATATCCTGAATTTCTTGACTTCTTTATCCTCCTCCATGCACGGCCTGAAAACCTCCAGCTTGAGGTGAGTCCTACACCCAGGCCACTGGGTTCAACCACACAGAGTATTAGGGGTGTATTAGGAACACTGCAGATTGATTGCCCTCAGCGTCAGGTGACCCCTTGACCGAGGTGGTCCTCCTCTCGGCTCCCAAGCAGCCTGTTCAACCACTACCAGCCACTTCTCACAATGTGTTACCCTGGTGGGGTCCTGTGAACTCCCAGGGCCCTCGTATCTAGCGACGATGCCCACAGCCTGCAGGGCACCTGGTTCGCAGAGGTTTCGGTAAATGCTTATAACAAACACGTAAATGATTCAAGGGTCTGTGGGGTTCCTGATCTGAGAGATACACCAATTTAAAAAGCCCACACTAGGGAATTCCCTGGCAGTTCAGTTGTTAGGACTCTGTGCTTCCACTGCAGGGGATACGGGTCCAATCCCCGGTCGGGGAACTAAGATCCTGCAAGCCACACAATGGGCCCCCCCCCAAAAAAAAGGGCCCACACTAATGGGGTGTCAGGAGAGAAAGGATGCAGGGGGTGGGCCGAGGAGACGGGAGTAAAACCCAAAGACGCAGTTTCACACGATGAGACGGCACACAGGCTAGAGGTGCATTTTCTCTTCCTGATGCTTTATGACCTTTCTGCTTTCCCCTCCCCTTTTGCCCTTTGCCAATTGCTAGTTTATTTCCCCCTTTTGGGGGCATTCTCCTTCCTCACCAGTCCTGTAAGAATTGGGGGCAAATGTTGGGAAGGGACCTGAAGAGAGTTCATAAGTAGAGAGATTTTTACCACCATCATCATCATCGGTGGTGGAGATTGTGGTGGTGTCCTTAGTAAACCTCACATCAGATGGGTATTGTTCTTTTACTTGTAGATTCCCATTCTTGGAAACTTGGCAGTCTTGGACTAACAAGGGTCCATTTGGCAGCTAATGAGATGAGGCTAGGAGCCAAAAATCTCAAACCCAGCAGAGACCAGGCATGGTTTCACCACGCCCATGTTAGCTCATCCCAAGATGCGTGTGTGTGGCAGTGCCACCGGGAGCAGGTGGCCCCTTACGGAGGGGGCTGGACTGTGCAGGAAGAGGTTGAATAAACGGAACCCCCGCAACAAGTCCCTCTATCCCACTGAGTATATCAGAGGCTACAAGAGTTATTTATTTGAATTAACACCTAGGAATTAGTTTAATCAGGCAAGGGAATGGGATGCAAATCAAGAGACAAAAGCGTGTGCTTTTTTTTCTTCTCCATCTATTTCCTTTTCCTCTCATTCTCTTTGTCCCCAATTTGAGAAGAGTCACCCCAGACTCCCTGCTGTTCCCTGGATAAGTATCAGGTTTCGAATGCTTCCTCCCCCGGAGCAGATTAAACTAGGTGAACAAAGAGAATCTTGCCTCAGTTATTTTATCAACCAGAAGCAAGGCCGATGTGTCTTTATTATCCCTTTTCCCCACCCCACCCACAGTGGGACATTCTCTGTGGGAGCCTGGAGCCTTGAACAGGAGGCACCCACAGGGGCTGCTGTGGGTCAGGCTGAGAAACCATCCCAGGGAACACAGTGATATCACAGCTTTCCATAGACACTTGGGGAATTTCCCTGGCGGGCCAGTGGTTAGGACTCGGTGCTTTCACTGCCGAGGGCGCGGGTTCTGTCCCTGGTTGGGGAACTGAGATCCCACAAGCCACGCAGCGAGGCCAAAAAACAAAAAACAAAACAAACACACACTTGAAATTCTGTTTCCTGAGTCACAACTGAGGTCTCCCCCACCTTAATATAAGTTCAAGGTACAGCCCTTAAGGTACACTTGAGATACAGCTCCACTGGAAATTCTAGATCACTTGAGATTTTGCGTGTTGGCTAACCCAAAACTGTCAGCCACGTACAAGGGAGGTACCCCTTCCTCCCTTAAAAGTTTGATGTGGTTGACAGTACACAGAATACCAAGCCTGTTTTCTAGTTGGAAAGGCGGCACCATATACATATGTTGATGGAAGGGAAACAAGTCTGTGGGCCACAGACAATTTGGGGGAGTGTGTTAAGCTAACTTGTGTGTGTCACCGTTGACATAACACATTCAGTGTGCGGGGGGTGTCCTAGGCCCTGGGCATGTGGGTGCAGAGGGCCCGGGGCTGGGCTAGGAATCCAGAGACCCAGGTTCTAGCTCGAGCTGAGCCACTCACTAGTGCTGTGGCCTGGGGAAGCCAATCTGAGCTTCCGTTCTCTCATTTGACGTAAAAACCGTAGTTGCCTGTTGCATAGGATTATAGTGAGAATTAAGTGAACGATGTGTGAGCAGAGACAGCTTGTACAGAAACTAAAGCCCTGTACAAATGTAAGATACTGAGGAAGTAAACAAGCCCTACATCCAAGAGTGAAGAAAACCAACATTTTTATCATCAACCAGATGGCTTATTTGTATCTCTGTTTGGCTCTTCCTACATCAAATACGTTTTGTTTTTGTTGTTTTTAATTTAATTTTTTAATTGAAGTGTAGTTGATTTACAATGTTGTGTTAATTTCTGCTGTGCAGCAAAGTGGCTCAGTTACACACATATAAACATTCTTCTTTATAGTCTTTTCCATTATGGTTTATCACGGGATATTGTATATAGTTCCCTGTGCTATACAGTAGGGCCTTTTGTTTTTGTTTTTTATATTAGCCTCTGGGACAAAAGAGAAAGCAGTCCCAGTTTCCCCTCCCAGGTTCAACACACACTTTTCTGGCAGGCTCACTGTTTCTAATCAAGGGGCCAGCCACGTCCAGCAGGCTGACATGAGAATTGGCAGCACAAAGGCACTTTAAACATTCATCGGTAGCACATCACCAAATGCACTGTGAAGGCCTGGTGTAGATACAGTCACGGATGAACACACTCTCATTCATTTACTATATGTATTAAACTTGGATGCTTGCATGCCACATCCACAGAGTTGAGTTGTGACAGAGACCATATGGCCCACATAAGCAAAAATATTTATTCTCTGCCCCTTAGCAGGAAAAGTCAGTGGAGCCGTGCCCTCGATTGTATAACCACAAACTTCCAGTAAAGATCAGAAAAAGCACTCCAGCACGCTTTTGTACTCTCCAAGCCCTACAGAGAGGATCTCTTGTGTGATACAGTCACAGATGAACGCTAGAACCCGGGTCTCTGGATTCCTAGCCCAGCCCCGGGCCCTCTGCACCCACATGCCCAGTGCCTAGGATGCCCCCTGCTCACTGAACGTGTTATGGCAACGGTGACACACACACGTTAGCTTAACTCACTCCCCGAAATTATCTGTGGCCCACAGACTTGTTTTCATTCTGTCATCTGGTGTAGATACAGTCACAGATGAATGCTGGAGTGCAAGACTTAAAATTCCAGCCGTTCACATTGTCTCATCACATTCTACTCACGCCTCAAATAATACCGTGGGATTAGTTACTCCTGCCATCGCTGGTCAACCAGCATTACTGACAGGGCCAGAAGTGGTGGAACTGAGGATCAAAAACATTTTTCAGACACGAAATTCTGTGAAATATGATATATATTATTATATACTCTATTATTACAATATATATATTACGAACACAGCAATATATTAATACACATTAATATATTAATTAGAGTATTTATATAAGATTTCTCCCTAACATAACTAGCAATGCCCTAGAGCAGGGGTTGACAGCTACAGACCCACAGGCCAAATCTGGCCCACTGTTTGTAAATAAAGTTTTATTGGCACACTCATTCATTTACAGTATGTATTAAACTTGGATGCTTTCATGCCACATCCACAGAGTTGAGTTGTGACAGAGACCATATGGCCCATATAACCAAAAATAATTATTCTCTGCTCCTTAGCAGGAAAAGTCAGTGGAGCCCTGACCTCAATTATATAGCCACAATCTTCCAGTAAAGATCAAGAAAACGCATTCCAGCACGCCTTTGCTCTCTAAGCCCTACAGAGAGGACCTCTTGTGTGTATGTGCTGTGTCCTGGGCTCTTCTGTCAAGACACTGACTCATTGGATTGTTACTGTGTGTTTGCTTGTTCCCTTCCCTCCAGACTGGGAGCTCCTTGAGGGCAGGGCCTGGGGTTTATTCCCATGTCCATCCCCACTCCAGCCCAGGAGGGGCTTCCTAAGTCAAGGTTAAGGGGATGCAGTCCCTCATTACCTTCTCAGAGGCTAGAATCTGCTCAGGGAAGACAGACCAGGAACAGCCTTAGAGTCTCAGCATCAGTGTGATGAGAGTCACAGGGCGGGCGAGCCCAGAGCATCCTGGGAGCTCTTGGAGGGCCCGAGAAGCACATGCCTGAGCTGGATCTTGAAGGATTCACTGGGCAGGAGGGGGGCGTGGGCGGGGAGTCACACAATGAACGGCACATGGAAAGGCCCGCAGGAGAGGGGCAGCAGACGTGGTTCAGTTTGGCTGAAGTGTGGCTCTCGGCAGTGTCTGGGCATCGCTTTGGGTGGCGGTTGCCACAGAGGTGATGGCAGCGCTGGCCTGGCTGGATGCTGTGGTGGCTGGAGTCTAGCCAGTGTGGAGGCAGCTGCAACTCTGCCACTTACAGCTCTATAAACATGGGAGTTTACAACAGCTCATAGCTTCTCATCAGCAATTTCCCAAAGATAGAGCAGTATTTCCCAGCCTTGGGATCTGAGTTACACAGTCAAAAGGCCATGTTTCATGCCAAACACTAGCACGTAATTAAAAGGAAACATACAAATGTTGGTAAATGTGCCCTGTGATCTTTGGTCCCCCAAATCTTTGACCCAGACTCAGTGTGGGTAATCAAGAAGCTGGTGATGATAAAATGGACAAATTTAAGAAACACTTGAAATTTCTTAAAACAAATGTCAGTGCTGTCCATCGAGTGATGAATGGATAAACAAAATGTGGTGTAGCCATGCAATAGTATATTATTCAGCCATAAAAAAGAACAAAGTACTGGGACTTCCCTGGTGGTCCCAGTGGTTAAGACTCTGAGCTTCCACTGCAGGGGCCGCAGCTTCGATCTCTGTCGGGGAACTAAGATCCCACATGCCGTGTGGTGCAGCCAAAAATAAATAAAAAATCTTAGGGCTTCCCTGGTGGCGCAGTGGCTGAGAGTCCGCCTGCCGATGCAGGGGACACGGGTTTGTGCCCTGGTCTGGGAAGATCCCACATGCCGCGGAGCAGCTGGGCCCGTGAGCCATGGCCGCTGAGCCTGCACGTCCGGAGCCTGTGCTCCGCAATGGGAGAGGCCACAACAGTGAGAGGCCCGCGTACCGCACACACACACACACACAAATCTTAAAAAAATAAAATAATGAAGTACTATTACATGGCTACAACATGAATGAACCTTGAAAACATTCTGCTGAGTGAACGCAGCCGGACCCAAAAGGTCGCATATTGTACGATTCCATTTATGAGAAATAACCAGAATAGGTAATTCCATAGAGACAGATGCAGACTGGTGGTTGCCAGGGGCTGGGATGAAGGAGGAAGTGGAGACAACCATTTAATAGGTCTGGGGTTTCCTTTTGAGGTGAGGAAATGCGTTGGTGCTAGAAGGAGGAGGCGGTCACTCAGCGTTGTGACGGTACTAATGCCACTGGATTGTTCACTGTAAAATGGTTGATTTGGGGACTTCCCTGGCGGTCCAGTGGTTAGGACCCCGTGCTTTCACTGCCGAGGGCCTTGGGTCGATCCCTGGTCGGGGAACTAAGATCCCACAAGCCGCGGGGTGCTGCCAGAAAAAAAAAAATAAACGGTTGATTTTATGTTATGTCAGTTTGCCTCAGTTTTTCAAAACTGAAAAAAAAAACATGGCCTAGGAAGGAAAAGAAAATGTAGATATACTCTTCTTGACTGTTAAATTCACTAAATAATAACGATGTTTAAATTTTTTTTAATTAATAAAACATTTGGGATTAACATATACACACTACTATATATAAAATAGACAATCAACAAGGACCTACTGTATAGCACAGGGAACTCTACTCAATACTCTGTAATAACCTATATGGGAAAAGAATCTGAAAAAGAATGGACATGTATATGTATAATTGAATCACTTATCTGTACACCTGAAACTAACAACATTGTAAATCAACTATTCTCCAATATAAAATTTAAATTAAAAAAAAAATTTAAATAAGCTATAAGGATATATTGTACAGCATAGGGAGTATAGCCAATATTTTATAATAACTTTAAATGGAGTATAATCTATAAAAAATTTGAATCACTGTGTTGTACACCTGAAACTAATATAACATTGTAAATCAACTATACTTCAATAAAAATAAGTTAAAAAATTTTTTAAATTAATGAAACAAAACTCAGTAGTGAACAGGCAGCTCCTGAGGTTCTGAGTTGGATATGGGGACTTGAGCTGATGACCCCCCTTTTCCTCGCCTCTCTAATAGAAGTGGAGAAAACCCGATGCCAGCATGAACGAGAACACATCCTCGGGGCGGTGGACCCCCAGCGCCCCCGACCTCCGGGACTGTTTGTTCCCGAGTGTGATGAGCACGGATACTACGCGCCCACCCAGTGCCACGGCAGCACTGGCTACTGCTGGTGTGTGGACCGCGACGGCCGCGAGGTGGAGGGCACCAGAACCACGCCCGGGATGAGGCCACCGTGTAAGTCAGAGGACAGTGCTGGAGACAGGAAGTCTCAGCACCTGCAAGCATCGCTGGGGACCCTTGCCGGGGACCCTTGCCAAAGGTGCAGTTGGCACTTTCTGCCCGCCCTAAATCCTGACCTGCACCACTGGCTCGAAGCCCGTCCCCTGCCCCCTTTCCTCTGCAGCCCCCTCTTGCATCTCCCCATCACTTGCCCACCCCCACCATCTCTCTCCCCACTTTCCCTCTCCTCCCTCTTATCCTTTCCTCCTCTTGTTTTGTGCAAACCTGTTCTGTGCAAATGATGGGCAGGACCCGCTGCATTGAGGCTGCAGAGAGGGTGTGTGCTCAGGGGTCCCCGAGGTAAACCTTGCAGTGGGTGACCCAGCATTCCAGCGGCTCTGTGCTGGCACACAGCGCAGGGATGGGAGAGACCAACCGGAGCCCCTCCCCAGGCATGGAGGGGCTTTACTCAGGTGTGGAACTGTTCTCTTCCTGGTACACTTGCCTCTTTCACAGTTGCTCCTGGACCTTTAGGTTCTCGGTCCATTTAGAACGCCAGGAGCAAACAGCCGCAAAGGTTTCTGCGAGATAGTTCTGCAACAGTCCATGATGGTGGGAAGGCGCCGAGCTGGGGGCCAGGCTGTGTGACACTGGACAGATACTTGCCTGAGTCTCAGCATCCTCGGCCTCAACATCGGATTCAAGCAAAATAATCTCTAGGATGCTTCTCAGCTCTGAAATTCTGTCACAGGCGTAGAAAATGGTAATTGTCACAAATTACCAAAATCTAATGCAATCAATCCTTGCCTCTCCATTCTCCATTTAGCTAATAGTCATAAACTGATCCCCTACCAGATAATTTCCCAAAGCTGCTAAGAGGCTGCTGAGTAAGCAGTGATCACTCACAGGGACTTCCCTGGTGGTCCAGTGGAAGACTCCGCGCTTCCAATGCAGGGGGGCGTGAGTTCAATCCCTGGTCGGGGAGCTAAGATCCCACATGCTGCGAAGGGCGGCCAAAAAAACAAGAAGTGAGAAGTGATCACTCACAAACTTCATTATGCCAGCCAGCCAGCATTAGTTGAGTGTCAGATTGGTGTGGTCAGTGCTAGCAGCCCACAGAGGGAAGCCCCAGTGCCAGCCCCAGAACCTCAGAGGACAGGTAAACGGGGGCAGGGCAGGGAAAGGAACCTTAAGAGAGAGTAGGTGGGCCAGGAAGCACAGTGGCTTGGGGCGTCGCGGGCTAGCCCAGGAAGGCTTTGCAGAGCAGTACTGTGAGAACCAAGGTTCTGAGCAGGGTCAGAGTCAGCTGCGCTGGGGAGAAGGTGTTGAGGAGACCCATGGTCCAGACAGCAGGAACAGGCAGAGAGGCAGGAAAGAAACCCCCAGGGGTCTGCGTCCTGTGGGAGGGGAACAGAATGGAGGTAAGGACATCAGGTGCCCCGCTGAGGGGTCTGGATTGGTCCTGAGGGAGCCCAGGAAGGGTTTTGAGCAGGCGCTCATGTGACCAGGTTTCAGTTTTAGAAGAGCTGAAAGGGAGGCATGAGGCCCTGGTGGTGGGGAGGCGGGTGCTATTAATTAATTGCAGTATTTCTAATTAATCCAGGTGGGAAACGGCGAGGGTCTGACCTGAGGTGCTGGCAGTGAGTTTGGGGGGATAGATTCCAGAGATATTAAAAAGGTCCACCAGATTGGTTTATATCATTGATTGGGTATAACAGGCAAGATGGACAAGAGAAAAGAACTGAAAATGAGCTCGGTGATGACCTGGTCCCATTCTCTCACTTCAGAGAGCAGGAAACGAGCCCAGGAAGGTCCACGACGTGTCCACACAGCGAGTGTCAGGGCCAGGTCTGGGGCCCAGGTTTCCCGACAGCCACTGCATGTTCCTTACCTGCAGTACAGGCTGCCTGTCCCCTCCTGGGACATTCTCTTGTCAGGTGAGCCAGGAGCTGTGCTGGGTCACCAGGTCAGCAGGTAGGAGGCAAGGCCGAGTCTGAGGGAGGATTAGCCCTGCCCATCACTTCGTTCTGGAAAGCCCAGAAGGCCTGTGTTCCCGTTTGTGGCGTCTGAGCCCCTCCCACCCCCGTGGGATGGGGTGAGTGGGTCTAGTCCACTCAGATGGTCTCCTCGAGCATGAAAATACTCAGCAGCTTCCTGCTGGGGTGCGAGCTCCCTGTGGCCCAGGGTTTCAGGGTTGCCGCTGTTGCATTGTTTTTGTTCACTGCTGCAGCCCGTGTGCAGAGCAGGGCACCGATAGCCAGGTTAGTTCCATTAAGGGGGAGACTGAGCCATTGTTTTTTTCCAATCGACCTTTAATGTTAAACTCTGGCCCTGCATCATCTTCATCACAAATGCCCTTTGATTGACTGAGGTCTTTCTGCTCCTTGTGCTTTCGGATATTAAATGTGCACGTGTGACGGTGCAGTTTGTGGTGCCATGAAGGCGACGTGACCCGGTGTGGGTACATGTGTGTGAGTCTGTGCACGCACGCACCCACACGTGTGCGTTTGTGCATTCCTACTGCACGGGGGCCTTACTCATTGCCATCTCCCACCACCCAGGTCTGAGTACAGTGGCTCCCCCGGTTCACCACGGACCCTCAGTTCCTACCGCCGTGATCCCCCTGCCACCTGGGACCCACCTACTGTTTGCCCAGACCGGGAAGATAGAGCACCTCCCCCTGGAGGGAAACACCATGACCAAGACGGAAGCCCAGGCTCTGCTTCACGCCCCGGTGAGTGCTGGCCGATGGCACTTGGTGACAATTTCTGCTTCAATGGCCTGGAGCAACGAGCGGGGTGCAGTCAGCCCAGGGACCGGGGCTGGACCCCTGGACCCAGGACCTCTTCATTCTGTGTGACCCTGGGTGTCCACCGCTAAATGGGGCCACTGTATTCCTAAGCACCCCCATGAGGCTCGAGGGTGGGAGCAGAAACAGGAGGCCTTCCAGAGAGACCCCTTTGGTATCTGACCCCTCAGGTGGGCGCGTCATGTGAGTTTGCTCTCTTGTCTGCGAGCATCTGCCAGGTTTGATGTTGCCATCCCTGCTAAATTAGCAACGTGACTCAACTTTCGGCAGCCGCTCAGCTCAAGATGCGCCTGTCTGCCCAGAGGCAGTAAGTAACCAGAGCTTTTCAAAGCTTCAAAGATGCATTTTGTGAGTCGGGGAATTTTTGTCCGTTAGTTAGAGGTCAGACACTTCTGAGGAGCTTTTCTGTCTGGGATCCTGACCTCCTGCCAGGAAACCAAACCTGAGACCTGGTGGAGGCTTCTGGCTGTGGACTCAGGGTTGCCAGGGCAGTGGGGGCCGTCAGGGTCATCTAAGGAGTGAAGAATTAGCAGCGAGTGGGCTACCAGCTCTTAGAGATGAAAGTCCAGCGGGAATCCTCATTACCCCTCAGTGCTGGTTGCAGAGCCTGCGTAAAGATTCCGGGTAGAAATTACTTTCTTCTCATCTTCCTTGCCCTACTCCCCTGTCTTTCCCACCTGCCCTATTTTCTCTTCCTGCATGGATCTCTACACACCACCATAACCCCTCTTCTTTTTGACCAGGGAGGAAACATGATCAAAAAAAGTCTGCAAAATAAAAATGCTTCTTTTTAAAAAACTTTATGTTATTGAAGCATAGTTGATTTACAATGTTGTGTTAATTTCTGCTGTACAGCAAAGTGACTCAGTTGTACATATATGCTTTTTCATATTCTTTCCCATTATGGTTTATCACAGGATATTGAATATAGTTCCCTGTGCTCTACAGTAGGACCTTGTTTATCCATTGTTGTTTATTCTTTTTGTTTATCCATGTAATTGTTTGTGTCTGCTCATCCCAAACTCTCATTCCTTCACCCCCATCACCTCCCCCTTGGCAACCACAAGTCTGTTCTCTGTCTGTGAGTCTGTTTCTGTTTCATAGATAAGCTCATTTGTGTCATATTTTAGATTCCACATTTAAATGATGTCATATGGTATTTGTCTTTCTCTTTCTGACTTACTAACTTACTAGAGATGATAATCTCTAGGTCCATCCATGGTAAAAATGCTTTTCAAAAAGCCTCCTGCAAAGCAGCCGTGATTGGATCCATGTTCTTCCCCAACACAAAACCCTCTGATGGGTTCCCTTCACCCAGAAAAAAATCCAGTTCTTTCCATGGCCTCTGGCTACCTCTCCCACCCCATTCCCTACCACTGCCCCCTCACTCACCGGCTGCAGCCTTCTGGCCTTCTAGCTGGTCCTCAACTCACCATTCACACTCCCACCTCAGGGCCTTTGCACTTGCTGTCCCCCTGCCTGGAGTTCTCTCATTCCAGACACTTGCACGGTTCACTGCCGCATGTCACTTGAATTTCTGCTGGCACATCAGCTCTTAGAGAAACCTGTCCTGGCTGCCCTATCCAGACTGCAGCCTCCACCTACCCTGCTTTGTCTTTCATCAGGCACCCAGCACTACTCGAAACATTGTGTATCCAGGTACATGTTCTATGTCTGATGTATCTCTTCCCACCAAGAATATAAGCACAGCAAGATCAGAAATTGTCCCTCTATTTCATGGAGGTGTTTGTTTCACAGGGGTATTTGCAGATCCCAAACAGTGCTTGGCACTTGAAAAGTATTTGCTGAACAAATGTGTAAGTGATCTTTGTGATTTTCTGTTGCCTCAGTGAAGCACAAATCCCTCAAGGGGTAATCATCATTCTTCCTGGTATCCACTAGCACACACTCCCGGGTAGTGCGAGTGGGTTAAATTCCGTGTGAAAGTCGTTTTCCCCCAAGACCAAGGGGAGAGGCTTAAATGCCAAATGAGGCTATGAAAAGCAGGAAATTGAGATGGGATCAGTGGAGGGAGAGTGCTGAAACAACCTTATAAATATTCACTGTGTCCTTCCTATCTATGTATCATCTATCTGTCTGTCCTTCTATGTATGTATGTATGTATGTATGTATCTATCTATCTTTACCATTTAGCTGTTTTAACTGTAGCTAATGCCACTGTGGCATTAAGTACAACCATCATCACCATCTATCTCCAGAACCTTTTTCATCATCCCAAACTGAAACTCTGGATCCATTCAACAATAACTCCCTCCTCCCCTGCCAGCCCTTTGCATCCCCTTCTACTTTCTATGTCTATGAATTTGCCTGTTCTAGGGACCTCCTATAAGTGGAATCACACAGTATTTGCCCTTTCATAACTGGTTTACTTTATTTAGTATAATATCTTCAAATTTCATCCATGTTGTAGCATGTGTCAGAATTTCCTTCCTTTTGTAAGGCTGAATTATATTCCATTATATGGATGTATCACATTTTGTTTATCCATTCATCCATCAGTGGAGAACTTGGGCTGCTTCCACCTTTTGGCTATTTTGAATAGTGTTGCTATGTACATGGATTTACAAACATCTGTTCAAGTCCTTGCTTTCACTTATTTTGTATATAAACAAGACCTGGAATTACATGGTAATTCCATTTTTAATTTCTTGAGGAACCACTATACGGTTTTCCTTAGCACTGCACCATTTTGCATTCCCACCACCAGAGCACAAAGGTTCCAATTTCCCTTCTACCTTGTCAACACTTATTATTTTCTGTTTTTTAGTTGTAGCCATCCTAATATGTGTAAAGTGGTATCTCATTGTGGTTTTGATTTCCATTTCTCTAATGATTAGTGATGTTAGCATCTTGTCATATACTTATGGACAATTTATATATCTTTGGAAAAATGTCTATTCATATCCTTTGCCCACTTAGTAATTGGGTTGTTTTGTTCTTATTGTTACTGAGTTGTAGGAGTTCTTTATATATTCTATTAACCCCTTACCAGTTACATGATTTGCAAATATTTTATCACCTTCCATGGATTGGTTGCCTTTTCACTTTGTTGATTGTGTCTTTTACTGAACACAAGTTTTTAATTTTGATAAGATCCAATTTATCTATTTTTGCTTTTGATGTCATATCCAAGAAATCATTGCCAAATCCAATGTTATGAGGCTTTCAACTATGTTTTCTTCTAAGAGTTTTGTATTTTTAGCTCTTACATTTAGACTCTCGCTTCATTTGGAGCTAATTTTTGTATATGGTGTATGGTAAGGATCTCTTTTCCTTTATGACATGACTTTTGGAGGGCAAGTGTCTGCTGATAACGCTGATTCTCCCAGGAAAAGAGCATCCTGGTCTTACACTTCTATGGTCCCCAGGGCCTCAGTTTGCATTTCCATATACATTTTAGAGTAAGCTTATAAGTTTCTACCAAAAAGAAAAGAAAAGAAAAGGAAAGGAAAGGAAAGGAAGAAAAGAAAAGAAAAGAAAAGGCTGCTGGGATTTTGATATGGATAGCACTGGATCTTTAACTCTATTTAGGGATATCCTAAACTCTATTTTGGATATCTTAGCAATATTAAATCTTAGGATCCATTAAACTAACATCTCTTCATTTATTTGGGTCTTCTTTAATTTCACTCTACAGTGTTTTATAGTATTCAGTATAGAATCTTGCACATTTAAAAATATTTATTCTTAAATATTTTGCTGCTATTATAAACATTATTATTTTAAAATTCTACTTTTTGCTGGTATGTAGAAATACAATTTTACATTGACCTTGGATCCTGCAACCTTGCTAGATTCAATTTTTAGTTAAAATATTACTATAGATTTCCCAGGAATTTCTACATAAATAATCATAGTCTTAAAATAGAGTGATTTTACCTCTTCCTTTCCAATATTTATGTCTTTTATTTAATTTTTATGATTTTCAGTTGGGCAAAGATTTCTTAGACGATATACAAAAAGCATTAGCCATAAAGAAAAATAAAATTGCACTTAATACAAATTTAAAACTTTTGCTCTCCGAAAACATCATTAAGAAAATGAAAAAGTGCTATTTACTGAGAAAAAATATACATATACATACATACATATACATATGTGTATGACAACAGATTTTTATCTGAAATATATAAAGAACTCCTTCAACTCAATAATTTAATTTTTAAAATGGACAAAAGAGGGACTTCCCTGGCGGTCCAGTGGTTAGGACTCTGCACTTCCTCTGCAGGGGGCATGGGTTTGATCCCTAGTCGGGGAACTAAGATCTTGTATGCTGCGTGGCACAGCCAAAAAAAAAAAAAAAAAAAAAAAAGACAAAGACTTGAAGACAATTCATTTCAAAAGGCATCTAAATGCCTCTAAGCACAGGAAAGAGTCCCACCATCATCATTCACTAGTAGGTGGACCACTCTCACCACTGGTCTGCACTTCCAGGATAAAGTCATCATTGGACTGGCCTTCGACTGTGTGGACAAGATGGTTTACTGGACCGACATCAGTCAGCCTTCCATTGGGAGAGCCAGTCTGCATGGTGGAGAGCCAAGCACCATCATTCGACAAGGTGGGCAAGCAAATGTCAGTCTTCCTTTTCGGGTTTTGCTTCTAGCAGCCCACGTGGCTCTTGGGAGAGAGCGGAGGGGTGCGGTGTATGGTTATTTACAGGTTATGGTAATCTGAGAGGGGCTGGGTTCTCAACCTCAAACATCGCCCTTTCCAGCCTTCTCTGAAGAGTCCTCTGAGGACTCATCACTAAATCATGAACATCTTAGCTGGGATTTGTTGCTAGCCTAAGGAGAATAAAATTAAAACAGGGTAAGTGTCCATGCCTGTCTCTGAAAGCTTCTGTAGCCAGTTTGGATATACATTTCACCCTCTGGCTGCTGAGCCTAGAACCGATTCTCAGACTGTCTGCCCCAGGCGGGGCTGGTCCATCAGGCAATAAGCAGATAAATCGTAAAGATGGAAGGATCACGAGCATATTGGCAGATATTGTCCCTGAGAAGTGAGTCTATTCGCAGGACAGTTTTCCAGTTGAAGGGTTGTCACTTCAACCTGTAATCTCATGGTGCGGTGGGTCTCCTCTCTTCTACCTCACCCCCACCGGACCTTGCTCAGGTTGCCAGAAGAGTACAGAAAATCAGGCCGAAAAACAGACATTTCTGTTTTTGTTGCATCACTGATGATAAAGCACATGGCACTTTGGCACAGCTTACCCCTCAACATTTAACCTCAATTCCTTAACTTATCGATGCTGATTTAAGCCAAGGACTCTATTATGTTAATGCCTACCTTCAACAAGCCAAGGCTATTTTAGGTAGATATGTTTTATCAAGATTCAAGTCCATTATGACAAAAATCCAAGGGCCTGTAAAAATCCTCCTGGACTGAAAAGGTCAAATATTACACATTACTAAGTCTGTGACTCATCAGCTGACTTGCAGATATTTTCAATCAAAAGACATTGTCATGCCAATGATATTTGCTGTGTAAAATCATCTTGTTTCCTCTGCAAAACACTCAAATCAAAGATACATCCTTAAAATATATGAGCCTCTTTGGTATTTCTTTTTACTTGGGGCCAAGTGTAGATTTTCTAATTTCCAATTTAACACTTCCCTAGAAATTGGTACTCTGGAAGGGTCCCTGTGCCTGCGGAGTAGCCCCTGGGGCATGTTTTTCCTTCCTTGGCTCCTTCAGAAGAGATGATGTAGCAGGAATTAAACTGAGGTTGAGTTAAATATTTGGACATAGACCTCAAATCCTTTTCTGGAATCCAGTATGCTATTTAAATAATGTCTGCTAGTTTTCATGGCTTGCTTTAATGAACAGAAGTTTGAAAATGCCTTTTTGCATCTTATCTCTGTTAAAAATTCTGTTGCTATTATCTGTGATTTAACTTCAAAACCCAGTGGAGGAGGGGAGTAGGTCATCGTTTGCTATTTCCTGTTGCTTTTGGAACTGATAATCCAAGAAAGCTTTAAGCCCAGTAAGAAACATTCCAGACAAAAGCCCACTGTGAAAACACAGAATTAAATCAGAATGTGATCTTTGTAGAAGAAAGATCCCTAGGGATACATTTTTTTTTAATTTCAAAAAGAGAGAAAGAAACTTCCACTTACATCTTCATCACGGTATGTGTTGGTACATTCCTAGTGAGTGAAAATGGCAGTGTGTATCTTTTCTTTTTCTTTTCTTCTTAATTTCATAACGTCTGAATCCTGGGTTTCTCTGTCTTTCCTTGAGTTAAAGTCCTAGCTAAATATCTTTGATAAGTATCGTCATCTGTTTCCTTTCAACATAATCAGTGTGGAATATATTGCCCTGACGTCTTCCCATCTTGCCCTGACTCACAACAAAGGATGAGGTTTTCCAGGCCTTTCCTTTGGCTCCTTATCCCATAAAGTATTTTCCTGGTTGGGGAAGGAGGTATGGTTGCTCTTGGGTTTGACGTCAGGAGCAGGGCTGTTTATAAAGAGACAACACGACATGGAGTTCCTTCCTGGAACTTGTAAAGAGACGCTCATTGAACAGCCTTCCCTGGTCCCACTGCTCTGTGTGTGTCTGAATAGCTCATGCCTCTCAGACAGGATGTACTCATTCCAAATATACCCCAGAATGATTTCTTCTGATATTGTCTGAAAGTTGAAAGGGGCCTTTGGAGTTCAGTCTCACCATCCCTTTGCCTCTAGGGACATGGAAAATATTTTAATACTTTATAAATCTTTACTTTTGGTTAGAACAATAAAGAACTTGTTTAAAATTAGAAACTGCTGTTTTTAATTCTTAATAAACTTCCTCTGGTGGGGGTCCTTTGAGGGGGCTTAGACATCGCCGGCATTCACAGTCATGATTGTATTAGGGGTCTAGTGAAAGCCGATATGGAGGGGGCTGAAGGTCGGGATTGCTTCTCTATTGATGAAAGAACACAGTGCTGCACCTGCCACAACTAAGGAGCCAGCGAGCCGCAACTAAGGAGCCTGCCTGCCACATATAAGACCCGATGCAACCAAATAAATAAAGAAAGAAGAAAAAAAAACAGTGCTGGGTTGGTTTCCTCGTACCAGGCCCCTGGGGCAGGGTAGCTCCATCCTCGGCTCTCCCAGTTCCTGTTTCCACTTCCAGCTGTACTAGATGACCTTCGATTCTATAATCAGCAGAGGGGAAAGAATCCCAGATGACACCAGTAAAACCCTGATGGGGTTTTAGCTTTTAACTTGATTGTATTTCTAGTCAGGAAACCATTGCAATCTTGAACTCCTGATTGTGTTAGGTGGGTGCTGAAGGTTCCCATTGCAGTCAGCTGAGGCTGTGGCAACCCCTGGCTTGGAAATCAGTTGCTTATAGCCTAGTAGGACTTCTGGGTGCTATTCACAATTCCTGACACCCCTTCTTTGTAATCCTAATACTTGTATAAAAGTAATAACAGCTGTGATTTCTTGCATATCTTATTTCTCTGAAATGACCTTTTTGTCCCCATTGATGAATAAGGTAAATCTGTCCTGTTCCCATCTTCAGATCTTCTTGTGCCTCCCCTTTGCATAAGGGATAAGCACTAAGCTCATTAACATGGGCATCCTAACTTCATCTCTGGCCACCCTCCACCCTCGGGGTCTCCAGCCATGCAAAATGACATACGATTTACTTCAGGCCATGTCTACTCTTCCTTTAGACCTATGTGCTGGTCCCACTACCTGGAAAACCTTTACCCAGGATCTTTGCCCGCCAAAGTCCTGTTGTTTCTGCAGGAGCCAGCTTTAGGAGGTGTTATCTCCCCCAGGAATCCTCCCCTGGTCTCCCCACACTGAGTCCAGTGTCCCTCCTTCATGTTCCCACAGAACCTGGAACTCAGTCTGAACTGTGATTGACTGTGGGCTTCTTCTTGAAGGCAGGGCCACAGCTTCAGCATCTTTATGGGCCTGGCTCCCAATGTAGTGCACAGGGTGGATGTCCATCGAGGGAATGAGTAGCATTTTTCAATTTGTCACTAAGTGTTACTTATCTTAACCAACAAGCATTTAACCCTCCCATTTGTTTTTTCAAGGTGCAAGGATTGGATGCCAGGTGAAATAGCACTGAGTAATCAGAAAAACCTCATCTTACTTGCTTTAAAAAAAATCAGGAGTGTTTGGTGTTTGCTTCTAGATCTTGGAAGCCCATGTTTGGTGTTTGCTTCTAGATCTTGGAAGCCCATGTTTGGTGTTTGCTTCTAGATCTTGGAAGCCCAGAAGGCATTGCTCTTGACCATCTTGGCCGCAACATCTTCTGGACGGATTCTCACCTGGATCGGATAGAAGTTGCAAAGCTGGATGGGACCCAGCGCCGGGTGCTGTTTGAGACTGATTTGGTGAATCCCAGAGGCATCGTAACGGATTCCGTGAGAGGGTATCTTTGTGTAAATCTGTGTGTGCGTCTCTTCTATTTGCATCTGCCCTTTTGGATTTTCTCAAATGTTAGGCTGTAACTCCACCATTGCTCTCCTGAAGTGAATGAGTTTAGGATGACTGAGTCTACGGTTGGTGGCTTACAGATATCCATGGTGAAATGGCAGTATGTTTACGTGTGATCATGGACTTGATACCATGTTCCACTTTCCAATCTTTTACCAAGAGCCTTTGTAAGTTGACAGCTCAGAAATTGGATATTTCCACTTGGGTTGAATGTGAATCAACACCTGACTTGGATCGATCCCAGAAGAGTATCAAGGTAGCATAAATGTCCCCCTGGGGCTCCTTCCTGGGGGCCAACCCAGCATGAACGCCTTGGAGTCCTTCCCTGTGGGTTTTGTCAGTGTATCAGTGCTTTTCCTCCCTTTCCCTTACTGCAAGCTCTACATCTTACACACCAGGCCCGTGTCTCCTTGACGCTTTGACTCCTTCCCTTTGAGACCACACCTCTTCTTCTGTGGCCACTCAGCCACCTGCCTGACAGCAGGTGCCTTGACCACTGCCTCTGCCAGCCTTGCTTCTGGGCTTCATCCCCTGGGTCTGCTGTGCCTTCCTGTGTGGTGACAGCATATGGGAATTATTCCCATGTGTTCATGTCAGTTATGGTGTTCTGGGTTTTTTTAAACAGTTTTACTGAGATATAATATGTAACTTATGTTTAAGGGGAGTGAAATCGTGAGTAACAGAAAGATTCAAGTGAAGAGCCAAATCCAAGGGTGTTTGCAAAGGAAAATATATCTTGACGCCTGCAGATCCTTTTTAGCCATTCTGTGTCTCAGTGTCTGCTAATGTCTTCACCATGGGTTCTTTTTAAGTGTTTTTTTTTCCATAATGAACTTTATTTTTTTAATTTTTTTATTTTAATTTATTTTGGCCGCACCTTGCAGCTTGCAGGATCTTAGTTCCCTGACCAGGGATGGAACCCAGGTCCTCAGCAGTGAAAGCACAGAGTCCTGACCCCTGGACCGCCAAGGAATTCCCCTCTTTTAAAGTTTTTTTTTTTTTTTTTGCGATACGCAGGCCTCTCACTGTTGTGGCCTCTCCCGTTACGGAGCACAGGCTCCGGACGCGCAGGCCCAGCGGCCATGGCTCACGGGCCCAGCCGCTCCGCGGCATGTGGGATCTTCCCGGACCGGGGCACAAACCCGTGTCCCCTGCATCGGCAGGCGGACTCTCAACCACTGCGCCACCAGGGAAGCCCCTAGTTGTTTTTTTGTTTGTTTGTTTTAACATCTTTATTGGGGTATAATTGCTTTACAATGGTGTGTTAGTTTCTGCTTTATAACAGAGTGAGTCAGTTATACATATATATATGTTCCCATATCTCTTCCCTCTTTGTCTCCCTCCCTCCCACCCTCCCTATCCCACCCCTCCAGACAGCCACAAAGAACCGAGCCGGTTTCCCTGTGCCATGCGGCTGCTTCCCACTGGCTATCTACCTTACGTTTGTTAGTATATATATGTCCATGTCTCTCTCTCGCCCTAACACACCTCACCCTTCCCCCTCCCCATATCCTCAAGTCTGTTCTCCAGTAGGTCTCTGTCTTTATTCCTGTTTTACCCCTAGGTTCTTCATAACATTTTTTTTTCTTAAATTCCATATATATGTGTTAGCATACGGTATTTGTCCTTCTCTTTCTGACTTACTTCACTCTGTATGACAGACTCTAGATCTATCCACCTCATTACAAATAGCTCAATTTCGTTTCTTTTTATGGCTGAGTAATATTCCATTGTATATATGTGCCACATCTTCTTTATCCATTCATCCGACGACGGGCACTTAGGTTGTTTCCATCTCCGGGCTATTGTAAATAGAGCTGCAATGAACATTTTGGTACATGACTCTTTCTGAATTCTGGTTTCCTCAGGGTATATACCTAGTAGTGGGATTGCTGGGTCATATGGTAGTTCTATTTGTAGTTTTTTAAGGAACCTCCATACTGTTCTCCATAGTGGCTGAACCAATTCACATTCCCACCAGCAGTGCAAGAGTGTTCCCTTTTCTCCACACCCTCTCCAGCATTTATTGTTTCTAGATTTTTTGATGATGGCCATTCTGACTGGTGTGAGATGATATCTCATTGTAGTTTTGATTTGCATTTCTCTAATGATTAATGATGTTGAGCATTCTTTCATGTGTTTGTTGGCAGTCTGTATATCTTCTTTGGAGAAATGTCTATTTAGGTCTTCTGCCCATTTTTGGATTGGGTTGTTTGTTTTTTTGTTATTGAGCTGCACGAGCTGCTTGTAAATTTTGGAAATTAATCCTTTGTCAGTTGCTTCATTTGCAAATGTTTTCTCCCATTCTGAGGGTTGTTATTTGTTGTTGTTGTTGTTATTTTTTTAACTTTTTATTTTATATTAGAGTCGAGTTGATTTACAGTGTTGTGTCAGTTTCAGGTGTACAGCAAAGTGATTCAGTTATACATATATCTATTCTTTTTCAAATTCTTTTCCCATTTAGGTTGTTACATAATATTGAACAGAGTTCCCTCTGCCATATAGTAGGTCTTGCTGGTTATCCATTGTTTTTAAATTAATTAATTAATTAATTTTTTTTTTTGGCCGCGTTGCGTTTTCATTGCTGCGCGCAGGCTTTCTCTAGTTGCGTCATGCGGGGGCTATTCTTTGTTGCGGTGCACGGGCTTCTCATTGCGGTGGCTTCTCTTGTTGCAGAGCATGGGCTGTAAGCAACCTGGGCTTCAGTAGTTGTGGCATGCAGGCTCAGTCGTTGTGGTGCATGGGCTCTAGCGCACAGGCTCAGTAGTTGTGGCTCGCGGGCACTAGAGCACAGGCTCAGTAGCTGTGGCTCGTGGGCTCTAGAGTGCAGGCTCAGTAGTTGTGGCGCACGGGCTTAGATGCTCTGGGGCATGTGGGATCCTCCAGGACCAGGGCTTGAACCCGTGTCCCCTGCATTGGCAGGCGGGTTCTTAACCACTGCGCCACGAGTAGCGTGTACATGTCAATCCCAAACTCCCTAACTATCCCTCCCCACAGCGCTTCCCCTCTGGTAACCATAAGTTCATTCTCCAAGTCTGTGAGTCTGTGAGTCTTAAGTGTTTTCTAAGTGAACTTTTTCTCAGGTATCTTCATATATTTCTTCCTCTTTCTCCTCCTTTTCCTCCTCCAGGAATCTTTATTGGACAGACTGGAACAGAGATAGCCCCAAAATCGAAACTTCCTACATGGATGGCACAAACCGGAGGATCCTTGTGCAGGATGACCTGGGTTTGCCCAACGGGCTGACCTTTGATGCCTACTCATCTCAACTCTGCTGGGTGGATGCAGGTGATGGAAAGCCCCAGGCCTGGCTCCTGGGGTTGGAACAGTGCCTTGTTTTTTACCAAACAATTATTGTTACCCCCTGTACTATCAAGATTATCTGTTATGGGGAAGAGAGCATAAGATAACTGCTTTTTTCCTGCACAAACAATAGCTGCATATCTTTGCTCTGAAATTTATTGTTTCTCTAGGCTTGACACAGTCTAGGGAGAGCTCTTAATCTTCCAGGTCAGGGGTCAGCAAACTACAGCCTTGGGACAAATCCAACCTCCTTGGTATAACCCAGGAGCTATAAACGGTTTTCACATTTAAAAAAAAATTAATTTATTTATTTGTTTTTAGTTTTGGCTGTGTTGGGTCTTCATTGCTGCGCACAGGTTTTCTCTAGTTGTGGCAAGTAGGGGCTACTCTTCGTTGCGGTGCGTGGGCTTCTCATTGCGGCGGCTTCTCTTGTTGCAGAGCACTGGCTCTAGGCGCGCGGGCTTCGGTAGTTGTGGCTTCAGTAGTTGTGGCTCATGGGCTCTAGAGCGCAGGATCAGTAGTTGTGGTACACAGGCTTAGTTGCTCCGCAGCATGTGGGATCTTCCCAGACCAGGGCTCGAACCCATGTACCCTGCATTGGCAGCCAGATTCTTAAGCACGGCACCACCAGGGAAGCCCCGGTTTTCACATTTTAAAATGTTACATTTTAAAAGGTTATATACAGCACATGGAAAGGAGGGCCTCTGGGGTGTGGAGTTCTGGAGTTTGGAGAGAGAAAAATGTAGGTCGAGCTTCAGCTTCCTATTTGCCACCAACAAAATTATCAGCATCTTCCATCAACCATGCGCTATCGATCCCTCCCTCTCTCCTACTCATTTCCCTCAAGCATTTTAAGAAGCCCCAGTGAAGAGCCTTAAAGAAGCAGCCCAGGATCATGCATTCTCATTGCCTCTTGGAAAACAGGGAGGCCTCCATGGCAAGTTCCCACCTCACATAGGAAGAGAAGGGCCAAATAAAGGGAAAAGATCTTTCAAAGATATAAAGAAGGCGTCTCATTCCTCCACATCCAATACTACTTGTGTACAATGCTTTAAAAGATGGAAGCAGGGCTTCCCTGGTGGCGCAGTGCTTGAGAGTCCGCCTGCCGATGCAGGAGACGCGGGGTCGTGCCCCGTTTCGGGAAGATCCCACATGCCGCGGAGCGGCTGGGCCCGTGAGCCATGGCCACTGAGCCTGCGCGTCCGGAGCCTGTGCTCCGCAAATGGGAGAGGCCACGACAGTGAGAGGCCCGCATAACGCAAGAAAAAAAAAAAAAAAAAAAAAAAAAAAAAAGATGGAAGCAAAGTTTGATGGGCCTGCCTGCAGTTACCAATGCCATCGTGTGCTCTGGACTCTACCCATTTTTACTGAGTGTATAATCTACATAGTCATTTCTAACTGAGTACTACGCCATAATATGATGTCACCGAGGCCTCCAAAACACTGTGTATTTTAATTTGCATTTTTATAAGACTATTTAGGCAAGCTCAAGTGGTAATGCAAAATTTCTTATTATAGGATGCTTCAGAGTTTCAGATTTAAGACAATGACAACTTAATTCAGTTGGCATTAGAGCTATCTAAAAGTTTTTTCAATCCATAGACTTTTTTGCAGACAAACTAGTTGGCTCAAATTTATTAGTCTTACACTCCTGCCGAGGCTCATTTTGTATGTCACATGCAAGAATCTGAAGATCTCAGAAATGTAGTACAAATCACACATTCAGCCTGGTCATATTCATTTTCAGTACAGTCAAGTCTTCTCCCAAAGACCAAATAATTTGATATAAATACTCCACCTTTCAGACTGGGGACAAACTAAACCTTGGCATTTTCAGTAAAATATTTGTTTACATTAATAAAATAGATTGATACTGTAAAATAAATAAATAAAAGGTTATATAAATGCTTATATAATGTCCTGGGTTTTTGCCTCTTGGCTCACAAAACCTAAACTAGTTACTAACTGGCCCTTTAAGAAAAAGTTTGCTGACCCCCCCCCAGAGCCTGTCCTCATCCTGATACCTATTAAGCACGTCACAACTTAACATGCTTGTAGCTCCCGCTTGTCCCCAAGGGCTTAGGCAGGACGTGAGGCCAAGGAAGATAAAGTAATGCAGCCCTGATGTGTGCTCCTGCCTGGGCAGATTTGGGGTGTCCCTCAGGCGAGGGCTGTGGGCAAGATGCTCATTCGGGGAGGAATGTCAGTCATCCATCACGTCTCTGTTGTGTTCCTGCTTTGTTCTAGACACTGTCGGGTGCCACGGGGGATGCAGGGAGTAAAGCGTGCACAGTTAAGTGAAAGCCCAAGCCATAAGTTGGTCATGATGCGGGTATTGACGTGAGGCTGTGCAGCTCGGCAATTCTAAGGGCTCTGAATGCAGGGAGGGGAGGTTTGGAGAGGCTTCAAGGAGGGGCTTGAGCAGGAGCTGGAAGATGGCATCGTTCCTAAGTCCCCAGGAACTGGTGAAACGGGGTGCTCTTCCTCTGCTCCAGCTTCTGTCTCCCCATCAGAACCAGGTATGGGTACTGGATGGAGGGGGTGTTGACCAATGAGGGGCCAGGGAGGATGAACAGACAACTTTCCAGTTTAGAAGAGCAACTCTTGTGTTCTCTAGGATATGAACTTGTAGCGCTCCCTCTCACCCTTGCCCTCATTACTCTCGTTTTTGGACACAAAGGGGCCATTTCTTGTATGAACAATGGACGATTTGTGTTGCCCCGCGCAGGCACCCATCGGGCCGAATGCCTGAAGCCCGATCAGCCCAGCAGACGCAAGGTTCTTGAAGGGCTCCAGTATCCTTTCGCCGTTACAAGCTTCGGGAAGAATCTGTATTACACAGACTGGAAGACGTACGTCAGCAGCTGGAGCGTGGGGGCCGGGGGGCCTGCCCTGCCGCCCTCTCTGGAGGCCACGCCCTTCCCAAGTGGCCTCTTGGCTTGACCTTCCCGCCTCCAGAGGTGCCCCCTCTGCCTTGCCCTTTGGTTGTCAGAGAGGAGGGCAAGGAATGGGAGGCAGGGCTTCTAGGGAAGCAGGGGATGCCATGTATCGTCTGGATACTCCTTGATGAGCAGCTTCAAGTGCAGACTTGGACTTCCTGCGCCTGTCTGTTCTCTCCCCAGGAGCCGACCTCGGTCACTTGTCTGGTGGGCTCCATGCCCTTATTTTATTTTAATTCTTAAACTGCAGTATTCCCAAAGCCCCTTCTTGACCAGCTCTTCCTGCAGGAAGGTGGGGTTAAACCAAGCAAGCAGATGTGGCAAGGGCATCTGTATAGAAAGTCGATTTCCCAGCTTGGAATTTAGAGCCGGAGGGAAGAGCTAGCTGACCTTTGTCCTTTTTTTTTTTTTTTTTTTAAGAAGCCAGAGAACTGCACGCTTGTCTCATCCCAGGAAGAGGGAGGGATGGCTGGAAAGCAAGGCCAGTGAATCTGTTTATGGCCTCCAAATTATCCCCCAAACAACAAAAGAGGCTGCCCCCTAGAGAAAAGTTCAAGACATGAGATGTATTTTAACCTCCCATCTTTTGGTGCTGTGTAGGAATTCCGTGGTCGCTGTGGGTCTTGCTGTTTCCAGAGAGACGGATTCCTTCCATCCCCACAAACAGACCCGGCTGTATGGCATCACCACCGCCCTGTCTCAGTGTCCCGAAGGTAACTCACCTGTGCTGTAACTGGTCAGGGGGCTGGAAGCACTCTGGGGCTCAGAGCTCACACTCCGGCTGCTACCTATGTGGCCTCTCATAGCCCTTATCACATGGCAGGTGAGACACAGTCCCTTCCGTCAAGGGTCTTCATTATTGAGTAGGTGAGCCAAGATGAATCAATAGAAAATGTTAAGGAATGAAGTGGATAGAGGATAAGGGTGAGGAAAAGTATCGACTCTTGGGCTGGGTCTAAAAGTATGCGGTCTTCAGGTTCCAGGGAGGAACATCAGTGTTAGGATCTCTGCTGCTTTAAAATCCATCCATTTGGCCTGACAGCAACAACAATAATTCATAATAATAATAATTACCAGGCAAACATGGATGTGATACTTACTGTGAGCTAGGTCCATCACATATATTAAGTCACTTAGCATACTAAGTGCTTTGTATCCACTCGTTCACTTAATCCTTGTAGCAACCCTACGAGGTAGGTACTATTATTATGCTCACCTTATAAATAAGGAAACTGAAGCCACTTGCCCAGAGTCACACGGTCACTTATGGTGCTCACGATGGCAGAACCGGGGATGAGCTATGCAGCCTGGCTTGAGTCTATGCTAGGCTGCCTCTCCAAATTCTCTCCCCTAACCCAGCCTCCTTCCTGGTTTCCCTCCTGTCCCCCAGTCAAGTGGCCAAGCTAGATAAAGAATACATTGTGCTTTAAAATTCCAACTCCATGTTCTGATCAGAGCTGGAAAACCTTCCCTGAGATCTGTTTAATAGCTTCAATGGTAAATCTGCATAGCCCCCAGATCAGGAATCAAGGTTTTTGCACATCTGGCAAATCCTTAATGATGAGGAAACAGCTGATAGATAAGCTGAGCTGAGTGCCCTGTGCAGCCTTCCCTGTTCCCCAGGAGCCCCCACAAGCTTGGCCTCCCAGAGACCAAAAAGGGGTCTAGTATGGAGGCCACTCTCTTAGCTGTTGAGCTGACTTCTGCCTTTTCCAGGTCACAACTACTGCTCAGTGAACAATGGTGGCTGCACCCACCTCTGCTTGGCCACCCCAGGAAGCAGGACCTGCCGTTGCCCTGACAATACCCTGGGCGTTGACTGTATTGAGCGGAAATGAAGACAAGAGTGCCTCGTTCCCTCTCTAAAGTATTTCACAGCAACACCCTACTTGAAAGGGTCCAGACTGAAAACTGTCTGACCTGGTGGCTAAGTGACCACCAAGTCCAGGGCCAACCCGCCTGAGCCCCAACAGCACTGCCCTCACTGTTCCCCAAAACATATGCCCTGCACTTCTGGAATGGGAAAGCCTCTACTCCTACGCAAAGACAGAAAACCTCCCTGACCCCAACCTGCAGACAAGCTTATATAGCCCTGAGTGAGGATTATATGCCCCATCCTGGTGCTGGAAACTTTCCCCAACCTTAACACCCCAGTGGTGAGCAGAACCTCCCCAGGCCTGAACTGCCCCTTCCCTGTGGCCTTACGAGCGCAGCCTCACTCTGAGATACCCATCATCCCGTCAGCTGCTGAACACACCAGCCAGGATTGTCTAGGCAAGGCTGTGAGCAAAGGAGGGAGTTAGCCCTCCCACACTTTCGTCTTGGTGCTCTGATTTCCCTCTTTATACTCCTGGCTTTTAACCCCTGAGTTCTGTACCACCTGCATCCTGCCCAAGGCCCACATTATAGAGAGCAAGCCCTGCTTTTTGATCAAAACCCACCCTGTCCAAAGGATACATGGGTATTTGTTGGATGATACTGAGAAGCCTCTCCCAGCTAAATTATTAGCATTTCAGCAGTAGTCTTTGGTAGTCAAATGCTCAAATCAAAGGAGTGTCCTGTAGTAGGAATTTCAATGTGTAGAGTCAGATGTTTGAGGATGGGGATTCTATTGATGTGCCTTAAATTATACCAAAGATTACCAGAGCACTTGGATCCTAGCATCTGGTCTCTGGGGTGGCACAGCCCCACTGCTGGCACCTGTGTCCAGCCTCCTAATGGAGACCCATCTGAGACACAGGCTGGGGCTGGTACCAGTGATGACACCCCCTATAGTCCCTCACCTCTGGCCCCCACCCATGAGATCCAATGTACAATCAACCATAAGTTTTCTTCTCTTTTGTTTCTCCCTCTATCCATGGCCCTTGCTGGCTGTATTCTCATGCAAAATCACAATCCAGGAGGGCCAAACTGAATATTTATACTAGTGATCCAGGCCATTTATTGCTCATTGGTGTAATTAAAAGGACCATTGCCACATTTCGTGTGTATGTTTCTACAGTCTCTCCTGACTATATATAGCTAGTGGGTTTTTTTGTTTGTTTGCTTGTTTTTTCTGTCAACTGCTTCCCAGAGTCCTAAAATGATAGAAAATTTGGACTGAAAGCTGAGATTAAGGAATTTGAGTCAGTAAAGATCGGGGTAAGGGAGTAGAGAAGACTCAGAAGTATCTCAAAGAGATTGACCAAGAGCAGGAAT